>NW_027441454.1:1200000-1516500 GCF_964195595.1 Calonectris borealis | reverse complement strand
CCTCATGCACTCAAGCTCAAACCTAGAGTGTATGAAGTCGGGCCGTATGTAATAAGGAATACAGGACAACAACAAATGCTATTTAACCCGGATTGGTCCCTTAAACAAGTTAAATTACAAATGCAGAACAATGTCTCAGAAATTCAACCGGCCTGTTCTCCTTTTTTGCAAACCTCTTACGAGGGGTGGACTACCTGGCTGCATAAAAGACGAATATCAAGAGACTTAACTGGTATTTTAGGTACAGGGTGAGGGGTCCTAAATAGCATTGACGCAGAGGTAATAATGAATAAATTGGCTGCCTCTACTACCGAGCTGACAAAATTACACCAGCCTTTACGATCTTCCCTATTGGCTCTGGGAACCCATCAGTGGCTACTGTCAAAAGTGTTACCTGATTGGGAAAGAATAAACAGAGGAGACCATGAGATAATCATGAACTCACTCGGTGGGCTCCAAAATAATGTTTCTCTAGCTCTCAGCTGTATTCAGGCACAATTGTGGATGCAATCAGTAACTGCTTCAGTCCTAAGAGAGGGTGAAGAGGGAATCTTCCCCACTGAAATTCGGAACATAATTTGGGACAACGCAAATGACTTCGAAAACAAATTTCAGTCTTAATGGAACTTAGTGAATTTTACTTATGATCCTGCTACAAACACAGTTGAGGCTTTTGTATTAACTATTAGCAAAGCTACAGTATATATGATCCACCCTATTATAGTGTTAGGACTGAATCACAAGACTCTACTTTACCCTTTTGAACATAGGGCAGGGGCTCGAAAAACAGGGAATGAGTGGCAGACTGTAAATTTAGAATCTTGCATTGTACGAGAACAACAAGAGTTCATTTGTGAGAATAATGCTATCGATACGCAAGATATTTGTCTTGACACTGATCAGAAAGTTTGTCATTTTGAAATTCACCCCAATGCTGACCTTAAAACCATATTAATATACACTGCAAAGGTTGCGTATGTTTGAGAACTACTTGTAGTTTTATATCTGTAGAGGGCACGAAGGTAGACACTAAAAATCACTCAAATTTTTGCATTTGCAATTTTACTAAAATCATTGGATGTGACTTTAATTATATAGCTCCAGTCATATCCCATCAGGTTCTTAGATCTAATTATAGATGTATAGATTACTGTGCTCCCTCAGTAAGTTTGCAGACGAGACCGAGCTGGGCGGGAGTGTTGATCTGCTGGAGGGTGGGAAGGCTCTGCAGAGGGACCTGGACAGGCTGTATCGATGGGCTGAGGCCAACTGTATGAGGTTCAACAAGGCCAAGTGCCGGGTCCTGCACTTGGGCCACAACAACCCCAGGCAACGCTACAGGCTTGGGGAAGAGTGGCTGGAAAGCTGCCCGGAGGAAAAGGACCTGGGGGTGCTGATCGACAGCGGCTGAACATGAGCCGGCAGTGTGCGCAGGTGGCCAAGAAGGCCAACGGCATCCTGGCCTGTATCAGGAATAGTGTGGCCAGCAGGAGCAGGGAGGTGATCGTGCCCCTGTACTGGGCACTGGTGAGGCCGCACCTCGAATCCTGTGTTCAGTTTTGGGCCCCTCACTACAAGAAGGACATGGAGGTGCTGGAGCGTGTCCAGAGGAGGGCAACGAAGCTGGGGAAGGGCCTGGAGCACAAGTCTGATGAGGAGTGGCTGAGGGAACTGGGGTTGTTTAGACTGGAGAAGAGGAGGCTGAGGGGAGACCTCATGGCGCTCTACAACTCCCTGAAAGGAGGTTGTAGCGAGGTGGGTGTTGGTCTCTTCTGCCAAGTAACAAGTGACAGGAGAGAGGAAATGGCCTCAAGTGGCGGCAAGGGAGGTTTAGTTTGGACAATAGGAGAAATTTCTTTACTGAAAGAGTGGTCAGGCCTTGGAACAGGCTGCCCAGGGAAGTGGTTGAGGCACCATCCCTGGAAGTATTTAAAAGACGTGTAGATGAGGCGCTTAGGGACATGGTGTAGTGGGTACGGTGGTGTTGCGCTGATGGTTGGACTCGATGACCTTAGATGTCTTTTCCAACCTTAATAATTCTATGATTCTATGATTCTATGATTCTATGATATACACAAACCCCACAGGCCATGGAACAGAAAGGGACAGGACACTCCAAACACCGTGGCTCAGGGCCAAGACACGTGCAGAACACCAGCAAACCCCACAGGTCATGGAACAGACAGGGACAGGACACCCAAAAACACGTGGGCCACAGCTAGGACACTGGCAGGACACTCACAAACCGCACAGGTCATGGACCAGACAAAGAAAGGGCACCCCATACCCCATGGGTCAGAGCCACGACATGGGCTGGACAAGCCCAAAAGCCACAGCTCATGGACCAGACAGGGACAGGGAACCCAAAACCCCGTGGCTCAGGGCCAGGACATGGGCAGGACAGCCCCAAACCCCAGAGGTCATGAACCAGACAGGAACAGGGCACCCCGAACCCCATGACTCAGGCGCAAGACACGTGCAGGACACCCCCAAACCCCATGGGTCAGCGCAAGGACACTGGCAGGCTATCCCCAAACAGCAAAGGCCATGGACCAGAAAGGGACAGGAAACCCCAAACCCCGAAGCTCAGGACCAAGACACGTGCAAAAAACCTCCGAAACCCCACAGGTCATGGAACAGACAGGGACAGGACACCCCAACACACGTGGGTCGCACCTAGGACACTGGCAGGACACTCCCAAACCCCACAGGTCATGGAACACAAAGAAAGGGCACCCCAAACCCGATGGGTCAGAGCCACAACATGGGCTGGACAAGCCCAAACCCCACAGGTCATGGACCAGACAGGGACAGGGAACCCAAAACCCCGTGGCTCAGGGCCAGGACATGGGCATAATGTCCCTATAACCCAAAGATCATGGACCAGACATGGACCCGGAACCCAAAACCCCGTGGCTCAGGAGCAAGACACGTGAAGGACACCCCAAACCCCGTGACTCAGGCGCAAGACACGTGCAGGACACCCCCAAACCCCACAGGTCATGGACCAGAAAGGGCCAGGACACCCAAAACCCCATGGGTCAGTGCAAGGACACTGGCAGGATATCCCCAAACAGCAAAGGCCATGGACCAGAAAGGGAAAGGAAACCCCAAAACCCAGAGGCTCAGGACTAAGACGCGTGCAGGATACCTACGAAACCCCACAGGTCATGGAACAGACAGGGACAGGACACCCCAACACACGTGAGTCGCAGCTAAGACACTGGCAGGACACTCCCAAACCCCACAGTTCATGGAACACACAAAGAAAGGGCACCCCAAACCCCAAGGGTAAGAGCCACGACATGGGCTGGACAAGCCCAAAACCCACAGGTCATGGACCAGACAGGGACAGGGAACCCAAAACCCCGTGGCTCAGGGCCAGGACATGGACAGAACATCCCCAAACCCCAGAGGTCATGAACCAGACAGGGACAGGCCACCCCAAACCCCGTGACTCAGGCGCAAGACACCTGCAGGACACCCCTAAACCCCACAGGTCATGGACCAGAAAGGGACAGGACAGCCAAAACCCCATGGGTCAGCGCAAGGACACTGG
The DNA here is from genome assembly GCF_964195595.1 of Calonectris borealis. NCBI lineage: Eukaryota > Metazoa > Chordata > Aves > Procellariiformes > Procellariidae > Calonectris > Calonectris borealis. The sequence continues at coordinate 1,512,941 of NW_027441454.1, read as the reverse complement.
CAGGCTATCCCCAAACAGCAAAGGCCATGGACCAGAAAGGGACAGGAAACCCCAAACCCCGAGGCTCGGGGCCAAGACACGTGCAGGATACCTCCAAAACCCTACAGGTCATGGAACAGACAGGGACAGGACAACCCAACACACGTGAGTCGCAGCTAGGACACTGGCAGGACACTCCCAAACCCCACAGGTCATGGACCAGACAGAGAAAGGGCACCTCAAACCCCATGGGTCAGAGCCATGACATGGGCTGGACAAGCCCAAAACCCACAGCTCATGGACCAGACAAGGACTGGGAACCCAAAACCCCGTGGCTCAGGGCCAGGACATGGACAGAACATCCCCATACCCCAAAGGTCATGAACCAGACAGGGACCCGGAACCCCAAATCCCATGGCTCAGGGCCAGGACATGGGCAGGACATCCCCAAACCCCAGAGGTCATGGACCAGAAAGGGACAGGGCACACCAAACCGCGAGGCTCAGGGCCAAGACATGTGCAGGACACCTCCGAAACCCCACAGGTCATGGAACAGACAGGGACAGGACACCCCAACACACGTGGGTCGCAGCTAGGACACTGGCAGGACACTCCCAAACCCCAGAGTTCATGGACCAGACATAGAAATGGCACCCCAAACCCCATGGGTCAGAGCCACGACATGGGCTGGACAAGCCCAAAACCCACAGGTCATGGACCAGAGAGGGACAGGGAAATCCAAATCCTGTGGGTTAGGGCCAGGACATAGTCTGGACACCCCCAAACCAAACAGGTCATGGACCAGAGAGGGACCCTGAACCCCCAACCCCGTGGCTCAGGGCTGGGACATGGGCAGGACATCCCCAAATCCCTCAGGTCATGGACCAGACAGGGACCTAGAAACCCAAACCACGTGGGCCAGGACAATGGTATGGGCAGGACACCCCCAAAGCCCACAGGTCATGGACCAGACAGGGACGGGCAACCCCAATACCGTGAGTAACGACCACGATGGGGACAGGACAATTCAACACACCAGAGGTCATGAATCATACAGGGACACGGGACCCCAAACCCCATGGGTCAGAGCCAGGACACGTGCAGGACACCCCCAAAGCCCACAGGTCATGGAACAGACAGGGACAGGACACCCCAAAACAAGTGGGTCACAGCTAGGACACTGACAGGATACTCCCAAACCCCAGAGGTCATGGACCAGACAAAGAAAGGGCACCCCAAACCACATGGGTCAGAGCCATGACATGGGCTGGACAAGCCCAAAACCCACAGGTCATGGACCAGACAGGGACAGGACACCCCAAAATAAGTTGGTCACAGCTAGGACACTGGCAGGACACTCCCAAACCCCAGAGGTCATGGACCAGAAAAAGAAAGAGCACCGCAAATCCCATGGCTCAGGGCCAGGACATGGGCAGAACATCCCCAAACCCCAGAGGTCATGAACCAGACAGGGTCAGGGCACCCCAAACCCCGTGACTCAGGCGCAAGACAAGTGCAGGACACCCCCAAACCCCACAGGTCATGGAACAGACAGGGACAGGACACCCCAAACCCTGTGGGTCAGGACAAGGATATGGGCAGGACTGCCCCAAACCTCACAGGTCATGGACCAGACAGGGACGGGCCACCCCAAACCCCGTGTGTAAGGGCCACGATGGGGACAGGACACTTCAACACACCACAGGTCATGAACCAGACAGGGACAGGGCATCCAAAACCCCGTGGCTGAGGGCTAAGATACGTGCAGGAATTCCGCAAACCCCACAGGCCATGGACCAGAAAGGGACAGGGCATCCCAAACCCCGTGGCTCAGGGCCAAGACACGTACAGGACACCCAAAACCCCACAGGTCATGGTCTAGACAGGCACAGGACACCCCAAACAACATGGGTCAGCGCAAGGACACTGGCAGGACACTCCCAAACCCCATAGGCCATGGACCAGACAAAGAAAGGGCAGCCCAAACCCGATGGGTCAGAGCCACAACATGGGCTGGACAAGCCCAAAACCCACAGCTCATGGACCAGATAAGGACAGGGAACCCAAAACCCCGTGACTCAGGGCTGGGACATGGGCAGGACATCCCCAAATCCCAAAGATCATGGACCAGACAGGGACCCGGAACCCCAAACCCCGTGGCTCAGGCGCAAGACACATGCAGGACACCGCAAACCCCATGACTTAGGCGCAAGACACGTGCAGGACACCCCCAAACCCCACAGGTCATGGACCAGACAGGGACAGGACACCCAAAACCCCATGGCTCAGCGCAAGGACACTGGCAGGATACCCCCAAACAGCAAAGGCCATGGACCAGAAAGGGACAGGAAACCCCAAACCCCGAGGCTCAGGGCCAAGACATGTGCAGGACACATTCGAAACCCCACAGGTCATGGAACAGACAGGGACAGGACAACCCAACACACGTGACTCGCACCTAGGACACTGGCAGGACACTCCCAAACCCCACAGGTCATGGACCATACATAGAAAGGGCACCCCAAACCCCATGGGTCAGAGCCACGACATGGGCTGGACAAGCCCGAAAACCACAGGTCATGGACCAGACAGGGACAGGTCACCCCAAACAACATGGCTCAGCGCAAGGCCAATGGCAGGATATCCCCAAAACCCACAGGCCATGGCACAGAAAGGGACAGGACACGCCAAAACACGTGAGTTACAGCAAGGACACTGGCAGGACACTCCCAAACCCCACAGGTTATGGACAGTCAGAGAAAGGGCACCCGAAAACATGTGGTTCACAGCTCGGGCACTGGCAAGACGTCCCCAAACCCCAAGGTCATGGACAGACATAGAAAGGGCACCACAAACGCCATGGGTCGGAGCCACGACATGGGCTGGACAAGCCCAAAACCCACAGGTCAAGGACCAGAGAGGGACAGGGAACCCAAAACCCTGTGGGTTAGGGCCAGGACATGGTCTGGACACCCCCAAACCAAACAGGTCATGGACCAGACAGGGACCCGGGACCCTCAACCCCGTGGCTCAGGGCTGGGACATGGGCAGGACACCCCCAAACCCCACAGGTCATGGACCAGACAGGGACAGGGCATCCAAAACCCCGTGGCTGAGGGCCAAGATACGTGCAGGACACGCCCAAACACCACAGGCCATGGACCAGAAAGGACAGGGCATCCCAAACCCCGTGGCTCAGGGCCAAGACATGTGCAGGACACCCAAAACCCCACAGGTCATGGTCTAGACAGGCACAGGACACTCCAAACAACATGGGTCAGCGCAAGGACACTAGCAGGACACACCCAAACCCCACAGGCCATGGACCAGACAAAGAAAGGGCACCCTAACCCGATGGGTCAGAGCCACGACATGGGCTGGACAAGCCCAAAACCCACAGGTCATGGACCAGAGAAGGACAGGGAACACAAAACCCCGAGGCTCAGGGCCAGGACATGGGCAGGACTTCCCCAAACCCCAAAGATCTTGGACCAGACAGGCTAACGGAATCACAAACCCCAAGGTTCAGGGCAAGGATATGGGCAGGACAACCCCAAACCTCACAGGTCATGGACCAGACAGGGACGGGCCACCCCAAACCCCGTGCGTAAGGGCCACGATGGGGACAGGACACTTCAACACACCACAGGTCATGAACCAGACAGGGACAGGACACCTCAAACAACATGGCTCAGCGCACGGGCACTGGCAGAATATCCCCAAACCCCACAGGCCATGGAACAGACAGGGACAGGACACCCCAACTCACGTGGGTCGCAGCTAGGACACTGGCAGGACACACCCAAACCCCACAGGTCATGGACCAGACAAAGCAAGGGCAACCCAAACCCCATGGGTCAGAACCACGACATGGGCTGGACACTCCCAAACCCCACAGGTCATGGACCAGACAAAGGGGACCAGAACCAGAGAGCGACAGGAAAACCCAAACCCTGTGAGTTAGGGCCAGGACATGGGCTGGACACCCCCAAACTCCACAGGTCATGGAACAGACCTGTGGAAGCCCTGTCTGCGAACGTGGAAAACCAGGACAAAATGCTAACTTCAGAAGAATATGTGCGTGGGGACAATATGGAAAAGAGCCAAAGGGAATCCCCCAAAAAATCACGTGAGCCAGACAAACCAGCCAATGAGCCCATGAACTCCAAACTGGATTTCGAGGTGCCAAAGAGAGAGGAAGGGTGCTGGTGGGGAACTCCCTTTCCCCGTGGTTGTGGGGGATCTGACAGCTACCTGTAAGACCCCTGTGGGGTGCAGGTGGGGGCTATATAGGTCTCCTTGTCCTTAGGTTGATGACCTGATTGCATGTTTCAAAAAGCTCTGGCTGACTGAGTGAGGGGAGAAGTCAGGAGGGTGCTGGCACTTGCCCACGTCCACCTGAGCCACGCCAGCCAAACCCAGTATGCTGTGTGCGTGTCATGCCAAGGGATGGGGAAGGGAGTGGTGGTGGTGGATGTAAATGTACTGAATAATGTAAGACCTGAGCAGGATGCACACGGTATGGAATAAGGGGTGGAGGTTGTACTGGGTCTGGCTGGGATGAAGTGAATTTTCTTGTTAGCAGCCCCTCTGGTGCCGTGCTTTGCCTTGGTGGCCCAAACAGCTCTGATAACACACTGACATCGTAGCTATTGCTGAGCAGCACTTGCCCAGCGTCAAGGCCTGCTCTGTTTCTCCCTCTGCCCCAACAGTGAGGGGGCTGGGGGTGGCAAGAGGCTGGGAGGGGACAAAGCCAGCACAGCTGACCCCCAAGTGACCAAAGGGATATTCCACACCACGTGATGTCATGGTCAGCAATAAAACTGGGGAGGAGGGTGTGTTCTTTGAAGTGGCCTTTACTCAGAGACTGGCTGGGCATTGATCTCCTGCTGTGAGCGATTGATTCTGCACTTATTAAACTGTCTTTATCTCAAGCCATGAGATTCTTTTTTTCTCGTTTTTTTTCTTCCAGTTCCCTCCTCCATCCCACTGGTGGGGAGTGAGCAAGTGACTGGGTGGGGTCTGCCACATGGGGCCACTCCACCACATGGGCACATAGCAAATAGGTTGGTATGTGCTTGTGAGGTCCCTGGTGCCTAAGTAGATCATAGGCCGAGAGCTGGCACATGGCTTGTGTAAGTGGTTGTGACATTACTGATACCTGAGTAGCTGATAGGCCAAGAGTAGGCACGTAGCTTGTGAGGTCACTTGTACCTTCACATCTCGTAGGTGAGTAGGTAGCAAATCGGTGGCTTTGTGGTGGTCAGGTCACTGATGCCTGAGTAGATGATAGGCAAGAGGGAGGCACATGGCTTGGGTATGTACTTGTGATGTCACTCTTGGCTGAATAGCTGATAGGCCAGGACCAGGTGCATGGCCTTTCTAGGTGCTTGTGAGGTCACCGGAGGCTGAGGCCCTCAACAGCAAGTACACGGCAAATGGGTGTACATGTTCTTGTGAGGTCCCTGGTGCCTGAGGAGCTGATAGGGCAGGAGCAGACATCTGGCATTGTACTGGTTTTGGCTGGGACACAATTAACTTTCTATTTAGTGAAACAGTGAGCGCGCGACTGTATGGGACTTAGCTGCTGGCCGGGGTTAAACCACGACAGGTACGTGTAGGTTGTTTTGAGGTCACTGGTGCCTGAGGAGCTGATAGGGCAGGAGTAGGCCCATGGCTTGTGTCTGTGCTTATGAGTTCACTCATGCCTGAGTAGCTCACAGGCCGGGAGTAGGCCCATGGCATGTGGAGGTGCTTATAATGTCATTGCTGCCTGAGGAGCTGATAGGGCAGGAGCAGGCCCGTAGTTTCTGTAGGTGGTATGAGGTCATTGGTGCCTGAATAGCCCATAGGCCAGGAGCAGGCCAATATGAGAGGCAGATGCTATGACGTCATCTGTGGCTGAGTAGCAGATAGGCCAGGGGCTGTGTAGGAGCTTGTGTTGTCACTGGTGCCTGAGTAGCTGATAGGCCAGGAGCTGGCACATAGCTTGTGTAGGTGCTTCTGATGTCACCAGAATAATATTTAGGCCATGCCCAAATGCGGCCTTTTGGAAGAACCAAGGTCAGCAGAAGTCCGTGCGCCGCGCACACGTGTGACAGCGTAACTCATACACACGGTGTCGGCAGTAGGAGGGTGTGAGGTCACCACCAGTATAACTCATGGGCACGCAGCAGTGGCAGGAGGAGGGTGGCAGCAGCCGTGGCACCGATGGCACCCCGTGGCTGTGGGGCTCGGTGCAGAACGGCCGTGTGCTGCCACAAGGGCATCCCGGGGGATGGGAGCTGCCCGGCCCGGTGTCTGCGAGGCCGAAGGAGCAGCCCCTGCAGCCCTGGCTGGAGCAGTCGGGGTGGGGGTGGCTCGGGGGCACCCCAGGGCTGTGCCCGGGCACGGTGCCACGAGGAAACCACAGACTTCCTGCCTGGGCGCTGCGCGGGGAGCGCGGCGAGCGCCGTGAGGCCACGTGGGCTGTGGTTTGTGCACCTGCAGGCTGCGGCTCCCGATGCGCCGGCGGGGAATAACGGCCCCGTGGTGACACGCTGAGAGCCAGGGATGTGTCTGAGCCTCTGGGCTGTTCGTCTGCTGCCAGGGCAGGGACGTGTCCCAGCGCTGGCTCCTGGGAGGGGTCTTCCATGGGCTCTCCAGGGAAGGAAGGGGGAGCCAGCACTGCTGGGGTGAGGTTCTGGCCTGGGCTAAGGCCCATTCGCAGCTGCTGCTGCCAGCAGAGGGGGGTCTGTAGCAGGGGCAGGGGCTGTTTCCTTCCCTTCCTGACACAGACCCTGCTGCAATCCCAGCCCTCGGGTCCCCCTGGCACGGGGACGGCTGGACTCTCTCACCTTGGGCTCTTGGATGGGCCTGGCGTAGGAGATGCTCAGTGCTCCGGGTCAACACAAGAGGGTTCCAGGGGTGAAAACCCCATTTCCCCCCCAACAACCTGCCCTGTCCTGTGACGGCCCCCCACCACAGTGACGTGACACCTGCAGCAGAGCCGTCTCTCATATATGGTCACGAACGGCGCTGGAGAAGTTCATTGGAGGGCTGGGCTGTGTCGGAGGGGAGATAGCTCCCGATAATGTCTAAAAAGGTCCTGCTGCTTTGATTGGCTCCTCCTGCAGCTGGGCTGGGATCTGCAGAGATATATTGCCCTCCTGTCATCATTGGCCCCAGGAGGCCCCAGGAGCTGAGGCAGGGAGCGTGGCGCAGCAGGGATGTGCTGGCAGGGCAGGAGGCTCAGGATGGGCACAGAGGGACTCCTGTGCCCTCAGATGCTCTGGTTGCTCCTCTGGGTACAGCTGTGCAGCGGTAAGTGCCCATTCCCTTGTCCCACAGCCCAGGGCCAGCGGGCGCCAGCATGGTCATAGGATCTGTCTGGGAATGGGTTTCTTTGAGGTGCTACTGAGCTGAGGGTCAGAAGGTGCTCGAGTCCATGGACCCTGTGCCTGCCTGTCTGGGTGGGAGAGAGAATCTCCTTTTCCAGGGCTCCGGCGTTTAGGGCAGCCTGTGCCTGGCTGGATTCATAGACGCTCGTAGACACCCTTTTGGGACCCTCTCTTCCCCAGCCGGTGGTGGCCTCTGGAGCCGGTGGTGGCCCAGCTGGCGATGGCAGCACGCAGAGATGCCCAGGGCACTGTCAACCTCTGGGGTGCCCCGGAGGGTCTGTGTGCTGCTCCCTGCCTCCCGGTTCCAGGGGAGCCCTGACCCCATGAGGGCAGTTTGTGCCCCGAAGAGAGAAGGGGACGGGGACATCTGCGTCGAGAGACATCCTTCCTGGGGGGCCTGGCCCAGCGCAGGGGCTGGGCTGACAGCAGGGGCAAGGAGGGGCTGTGGGTGGGGAGATCATTGGAATCGTCTCGGTGGGAGCTCGGAAAGCCCTGGGGGTGGGGGTGGGTTTGGATGGTGCGGGGGCAGGTGGTTTGCATGGGAAGCCGGCCTGGGTACACGGGGCTGTTCAGGGGAAGAGGGGTGGGCTGGGGAAGAGCGGGTGCCCTGTGCAGGGCTGGGCACAGTGTGGAGGTGTGCGTGGGCAGGGGGTAGGTGGCCGTTGGGGTGGGCAAAGGTGCCTTGTGTGGTGGGATGGTTAATGACCCAGCAGGGCCAGAACTGCACACTCCCAGCCTTGTGCAGCGCGTGGGGATAGAAGGGACCCCCGCACTGCACTGGGACAGCCTGGAGGGGAGAGGGCCCCCACTCTGGTATCTCGGACATGGCCAGGGCGTTCCCCCAGACCTGCAGAGCTGGGCCTTGGCACTCTCCTGACTGGTCCCATGTTGGTGTTTGAAGGTGCTGCAGAGGTGAGGCTGGTGGATGGCGGCAGGCGCTGTGCTGGGAGAGTGGAGGTGAAACACAGGGGCAAGTGGGGGACCGTGTGTGGTGACTACTGGAGCATGAACGATGCGGCAGTGGTTTGTAAGCAGCTGGGCTGTGGGTCTGCTGTTGGAGCTCCTCAGTACGGACACTTTGGGCAAGGATCTGGCCCCATTTGGATGGATGATGTTGGCTGTAATGGCACCGAATCTGCCCTGTCTGACTGCCCACATAGAGGATGGGGTAAACATAACTGTGGTCGTAGACGTGACGCTGGAGTGACATGTTCAGGTAAGAGAACAACCTGTTGCTCACCTTTGGGGATGTGATGGGGGAAGGGACCTTGGCTGTGCCCTCAGGGAGCACCAAATGAGCACCGGAACATTGCCCAATGTGGCCGGGCACACTGCCGAGCTGGGGCTGTCATTGCTGGTGTTCCCAGTCCCTGGGAAAGCCCAGAGGGAGCCCACCCCAGGGTGAACTAACCCTGCCACAGTGCCTCAGCCCCTCTTCAGTCAGTGTCTTGGGCTGCAGATGGATCCTCCATCCCTGCCCCGGGGTGTCCACTGATCTCCACTGATCTCTACCCATTCTGCCACTTCCCAGCCAACAATGCTGAGGGTCCCTGTGCTGGAGAAACCAGGGGGCACTTGCGTGGCACTCCACCCCTTGGAGGAATGGCATGAGATGCTGGTCCCCCTGGGTCATTCCCCTTCACAGGCATGAGTACCTCAGCTGAATCCAAAGGGCTTTTCAGAGGGCGTGAGCGCTGGGCCCTGGGAGAGGAACAGGGTGGCACAGAGCCCTTGGCTGCCTGTCCCCAGGGCTCGGCTGTGTGGTCCAGCACTGCGAGGCTTAGGAGCTTGGCAGCTGCTTGACTCTGGCTGCTCCCTTCTGCATCACCACGTGCCCAGGCTGGTCCTGGGACATCCCTGGGGCTGTGACAGCCCCACGGGGACACGGCCCCATGCAGGCAGCGCTGACCTGCTGCCCAACCTCTCCTGCCTTCCCATGGCTCCCCACACTGCCCCACGAAACAGAGGCTTTGGCAGCACTTACTGACTCTCATCTGTGCCTGCTGTTACCCTCTGAGCCAGTGCGAGCCGAGGGGGCATGCAGGTCTCCTGCCCCTCTGCCTGGCCGTTGGCTTGGGACCTGTGCACCTCCAGGCAGAGCACTGTGTGCCTAGCTGAGGACGTGCCCTCCGAGCAGGCATCGGAGAGGTCTGGACAGGCACCAGCCATGGGAACAGCTGCACCATTTCTGTGCTCTGTGACATCTCCCCCTAACAGGAACCTCCCAACACCCGGAACAGCCCTGGGAGCAGGGTGCATTTCTGGCTGCATCAGGGTGATGGTCCTGCCTGGTCCCAAGCTCTGCAGAGGCTGAGCAGGCTGCAGCAGTCATTACCATCTGGGCCAGTTCTCCCAGACCTGATCTGCGCACCCCACTGCAGTGCTGGGGGGACCACGCCGGGCAGCACAGGGCACCTTGTGCCGCAGCAGATTGTATGAGCGGTGCCTGGTGCTGTGACAGACACAGACCCTCTAGTGCTGTGATGGTGTAGAGAAGGGGTGCTGGGGGGCCTGGACGTGTTTGTGTCACCAACAGTCCCCCAACAGCTTCCTCTGGGATGCGCAATGGGTAATTTGGTCACAGCTTGCTTGGAGGTGATGTGGGAAAGTGGGCATTTAACTGCCAGAGAGCTCTCAGTTGTTTTGGTTTTTCCAGGATTTTTCCGGCTGGTGGAAGGGAAGAGCCGCTGCTCAGGACGTGTGGAGGTCCATGACGGGGACCAGTGGAAAACTGTCTGTGATTCCCACTTTGGTGCCAAAGCTGCTGGTGTGGTCTGCAGGGAGTTGCAGTGCGGTGTGGCCCTGCCTGTGGCTGGGCCAGCTCCCTTTGAAGAAGGGGTGGGTCCCATCTGGGCCGGAGAGCTGCAGTGTGTGGGGAATGAATCCCTCCTCGCCTCCTGCCCCAGGGGGTCCCCCAGGGACCAGCCCTGCACCCACATGAACAGCGCTGTTGTCACCTGCACACGTAAGGACTCAGGGTGGGGTGCTGAACCCCAGGGTGGGAAACAGAGCAAGGACCGTGCTGGGCCGGGCACGAGGACAGAAGGGGTGATGGGTTGTCTGCAGCATGAAAAGAGTGCAGAAGGAGAAGAAAGGCATGCTGTCCCGCTGGCCGCTCCGCCAGCTACCAAGGGTACAAGAGCACCGGTCCACCCTCAGTTCTCCTCCTCTGTCCCCAGAGTACACAGGGTTCAGGCTGGTGAACGGCAGCACGGCGTGTGTGGGGAGAGTGGAGGTCCAGGTTTTGGGGACCTGGGGCACCCTCTGTGCCTCCCGCTGGCATCTCTCGGATGCCCACGTTCTCTGTCGTCAACTCAACTGCGGGTTTGCTGAGTCCATTCCTGGAGGAGGGCATTTTGGGAGAGGAATCGGACCTGTCTGGAGAGACTCATTCCACTGTGACGGGACTGAAGCCCACCTGGGACAGTGCCCAGGGATCACCCTGGGGGCCTCACCCTGCTCCCATGGGAACAACGCCGCTGTCATTTGCTCAGGTGAGTGCTGGGAAAATGCTGCATTAACTCCATTTGCCCTTTGTGTGCAACATGGCCACCCAAAGCAGGACTCCCAGAGGAGCCCCAGGCTGAATTTCTCCCTGGAGAAACCCTTGCTTCCCCAGGAGCCTTCTGGAGGGCTTTGCCTGCTCAGACTGACTGCTCTACCGTGGGAGAGCTGAGGGCTGAACGGATACAGGCATCTGCCCCCAGGGCAGCGCCACTGCCAGGCCTGGCCTCCTGGCTTTTCCTACTGTGGGATGAATCCAGGATGGGGCTGCGGGGCTGTGCTCCACCCTCTGGCTGCAGACAACCACATCCCACCTCCACAGAGCGCCCTGCAGAGCTTCATCCCACCACCCAGGCAGGAGCTCCTGGGTGCCTCAGCAGCAGCAGAGCTGGGTGTGAGCTGCAGAGCGGGCCCATGCTTTGCCCTCACTTCTCGTCAGCCCAAGGCCCAATCTTGTCCTGTTTGGTCGGAGAATTCCCCCTCACCCTGCTCCTGAAGGGTGCCGTGCTCCCCAGTGCCGCCAATGGCCGTGGCATCTCTGCTCTCCGCAGGGTCAGCCGGCTTTGCATCCCTGCGGCTGGTGGGTGGAGGGAGCCGGTGCGACGGGCGAGTGGAGATCTTCCAGCGCGGGACTTGGGGCAGAGTCCTGGATGACCAGTGGGATGTGCAGGAGGCCAACGTGGTGTGCCGGCAGCTGCAGTGCGGACAGGCAGAGACAGCCTACAACCCCCCAAAGCCTGAGCGAGGGACGGGCCCCGTAGGGCTGCGAGGGGTCCGGTGCGCAGGGCATGAGACCAACCTGAGCCTCTGCAACACCTCCCTGCCCGAGAGTGCGTTGGCAGCAGGGGTTGCGGAGGACGTGGGAGTCATTTGCCGGGGTGAGCGGCACTGCCCGGGTCCCCCAGATGATGGGGTGGGTGGGCAGCCAGCCCCTGGCAGCAACTGGGGTTTCTCCCCACTGCAGGGAGCCGGCAGGTCCGGCTGGTGAACGGGGCCGGGCGCTGCGCCGGGAGAGTGGAGATCTACTACCAGGGCAGCTGGGGGACTGTCTGCGATGATGGCTGGGACCTCTCTGATGCTGCCGTCGTTTGCCAGCAGCTGGGCTGTGGAGGGGCGGTGGAGGCGGCCGGCTCCGCTCGGTTCGGGGAAGGCTCTGGGCAGATCTGGATGGGTGCCGTGAATTGCTCCGGGGCCGAAGCTGCTCTCTGGGACTGCCCTGCCGGGCCCTGGGGGCAGCACGACTGTGGGCACAAAGAGGACGCGGGAGTCATCTGCTCAGGTCTGTGCTGGGTGGTGTGGTGGGAGCCTGGTTCCCGGGGAGGCCAGGACATGGGGAGAGCCACGCATGGCCAAGGCTGTCCCTGGCTGCCTCTAAGCTCCTGCCCGAGCCTGTCCTGCGGACCCTCAGTCCCCCTCAGGGACCTCCCTCTGCCCCTGGGTGCAAGGGGGACGTGCTGGCCGTGCCCCTGCCTGGCTGAGGGCCTGGCGAGCGCAGAGGCGTCCCCTCTCCCACAGCCCCAGACCAGCCTCTTCCCCCTTGCTGCCTTTCCTCCCAGAGTTCATGGCCCTCAGGCTGGAGAACAGCGACGGCTGCTCCGGGCGCCTGCAGGTTTTCTACAACGGGACGTGGGGGAGCATTTGCTCCAACTCGATGACTCTCGATACGGTGTCGCTGGCATGCAAGGAGCTGGGCTGCGGGGACGGAGGATCCCTGGAAACACGCCTGCCCTACGGCAGGGTGTCTGGCCCTGCGTGGCTGGATAATGTGCAGTGTGGGGAGAAAACCAGCTCCTTCTGGCAGTGTCCCTCCACTCCCTGGGACCCGCAGTCATGCGAAGACCTGCGAGACGAGATCCACATCACCTGCAAAGGTAACTCTGAGCCACTCGGGCACCAGTGTCACCCCAGCTCCTGCTCCCCGCTGCCACAAAGGCAGAGAAAGAGCTTGGAGGGGCTTTTCCTTTCCATGTCACCCCGGTGGCACAAATGTCACCACAGCCACACACATCCAGCAGCAGTTGCCACCCAGGTTGCCAGCAGCGCCTGGCGGAGGCAGAGGCATCCCCAGATGAGGTCTCAGAAGAGACCAGACAGGGCTCAGAAGAGCCTCCCCTCCACAGACACACTACTGCTGCTCTGTGAACCAGGGACCTTTAGGGGCTGAGCAATCAGGGTCCCCCCAGGCCTGCGCATGCCCGCTGAATGACCGGGGTTCAGTTGCTGCCGTGACAAAGATGGTACGGGGAGGCACAAGCAGAGCTCAACCTCGCTCTCTTCTGCACCATCCCCTTCACTACAGTGTTTCTCTCTTCAGGGGGCCGCCCAGAAATGTCCCCGGCCCCATTGGCCCCGTGCCCCAACTCCACGAGCTGCACAGGTATTGAGCTGCTCCCCTGTGCACCCTTCTTGTCTGGCAGGGCTCTGCGGGCTGTCTCAGTGCCTTGGGAGGTCTTTGCTTTCTCCAGACAGGGAGAAGATTCGCGCCATGGGAGGCGAGGATGGGTGCTCAGGCAGAGTGGAGGTCTGGCACCGTGGCTCCTGGGGGACGGTGTGCGACGACTCCTGGGACATGCGGGATGCCAAGGTGGCGTGCAGGCAGCTGGGCTGTGGCCCCGCGCTGTCTGCCCTGAAGGAGGCTGCATTTGGGATGGGGCACGGTCCCATCTGGCTGGAGCAGGTGGAGTGCCAGGGGACGGAGCCGTCCCTGCAGGACTGCTGGGCCCGGCCCGGGGATGGCGGTGCTTGCCGGCATAAGGAAGACGCGGCCGTACGCTGCTCAGGTGAGCGGCAGGGCTGGGACCCCTTGCTCGGGTATTGGCAGGGAGCTGGGGAAGACCTTTCGCCCACTTGGTGCTGGCATGGCCCCTGACCTGCCAAGAGCACGAAGGTTCCTGCAGAGTGCAGGAGCCTGGTGCCAGGTGGGGAGCAGCCGTGGTGGGACTGGGTGTCTTCCGGCCACTGCCCATGGGGTCCTGCAGCCCCAGGGCTATGCCCTGGGCTGCCTGTGCCATCCTGCCTGCTGCCCAGAGCAGCGGCGCTGGACCCTGTCCTGACCTCCCTTTCTAGCACTACCGGAGGGGCAATTTGGGTGGGATGTGCCAGGGACATCTACAGACACACACACAGTGTGTTGGGGAGGAGGCTCCCCAGTACCCACACCCCCACCCTCTCAGCCCAGCTCTCCTTTTCCTCCTCTGCAGCTACACCCAGGACAACAGCATCCCCACCCCGAGCAGGTAATTTGTCCTCCCGCTGGGGCTGGGTATCCCCGGGGCCAGGCTGTGCCCCACTGCTGGATGGAAGGGGCTCCTTGCTGGGGTGTGAAACTCCCAGGAGGAGGCACTGGGGTGGTGGTGGGGGTTGGGGAGGGTTTTAATTTACTCAGCAGGGTGGAAGCTTCCCCATCACTCACCCCTGGGGCTCTGCACCCCCTGCTGCCATGTGTGATGGGAGTCAGAATGGGGCTGCCCCCACCTCTCCAGGCCTGGTGCTGCCCCTTCCATGTTCTCGCCCATGCAGATCCCACCCGGGGCCGTTTGAGCAGCAGCGGGAGAGTCTCAGTGCCCGTCATCATCTGCATCATCCTGGGGGCCCTCCTCTGCCTGCTCCTGGCCTTCCTGGCCGGGCAAGTGCTCCGTGCCAGGGCTGGGCGCAGAGGTGGGTCCTTCCACAGCGGTGCCAGGGGGAGTAGCCTGCTGGAAGGGCTGTGGGGTGCTGCGGGCTGTCAGGCACAGGCAGGGCTGGGGGGATGAGGCTGTGTGCTGCCATCTGCCTCATGCACCACCCCACTGACTGCCTGGCTGTGGGGCACGAGCAGCAAAGGGTGGAGAGAGCCCAGAGGCGGGGGGAGCTCGCGATGGGGCGAGCAGGGAAATGGCAGAGTGGGGATGGCCAAGGCTGGCAGCGCTCTGGGTAGTGCTGGAGGGGGCTCTGGGGCAAGGGAGAGAACAGGAGGAGCGTGAGGCAGTAGGGCCCATCTCCGTGGTGTCAGGCCCCCAGGCTGTCCCTCTGCCCAGCCCTGCCCACCACCCGGCAGGACAGGGGCCCTGCTATAGACCCGTGGGGCAGATAGGGGGCAGCTCCAGGTGGAGAGGAGACATGGGAGCTGCTCCGGGGTCAGGCAAGGGAGGCAGGACCCAGGGGCCAGAGGGGCATGAGCGCTGTCTCCGAAAGGATGATGCAAGGGTGACGCTGCCCCAGATAATCTCCACAGCAACGTTGCCCTCACTGGGGATGTGCCTGGACGGCACAGTTGGGCTGTGCTGTCGGACCAGTCCTGGGCTGGCCAAAGGAACAGGTTTGGGGGAGCAGAGTGGGATCCCATCCCCCTCTGCCTTTCCCTGGGCCAGCCCTGTCTCTGTCCACAGGCTCCAGGAGAGCTCAGGAGCTCTTCCCCGAGGCCGTGTATGAGGAGATCAGTTACAGCCCAGCGTGGGAGAAGCAGGAAAGGTTTGGTCGCTCAGGTGGGTGGGGGTCCTCCCTGAGCAGGAGGCACATCTGCAGGACCCTTTCCCCTGGCCCCAACCAGGGCTGATCCCCTGAAGCCCCCCAGCCCATGGTTCCTGCAGTGCTGGGGCCATGTGGTCTGTGGGGAGAGCATCGAGGTCCTGGGCCCGGGAGAGGAGCTTCCCCCAACCAGCTGGACAGCCCCTCTCTTCCTGCCCCTGCACCCAATGTGGCACCCGAGGAGCGAGGGAAGGGGCTGTCCTAGGGCAGCTCTGGGAGCAGCTTTGAGACAGTGTTTGTCCCAGGGGAGCAGGGTCAATTCCCAGCCTTCCTCCCCATGCAGCCCCAGCTCTGTGGGTCCCCCTTCCCCCGCAGTGCTGACCATGCGGCAGGGCAGTGGGGCTCACTCCCTGACCCCCGCTGTGCATCTCTCCAGACTCCTATTCAGAGGAATCCCCGAGCCAGCTGCAGCCCTACCCTGGGAACACCGAGGAGGAGGATGGTCTGGGATCAGCACCAGGTAACGGAGGCAGGAAGGGGTTGATCTCCCTGCAGACATGTGATAGACAGCGGTGTCACTGAGCGTCACCGTCAGAGATGGGGAGGACATGGTGCTGCCAACAGCATTGTCTCAGCCCTCTGTCCCTGCTCGTCCTCCCCTCCTCTGCTCTGCAGGACCTATCTTCTCCCTGTCACCAGCTCCCCTCTCCTTTCAGATGTTCTTGTCCTGCCCGGAGGTGACCCAGCAGATGGCTATGATGATGCCAGGGAGGTTTCTGACTCTGGCGATGATGCTGCCCCTGGGCAGGGAGCTTGGGAAATGCCCAGGGCACCAGAGGAGGGAGCAGGGCCCAAGGATGCTCTGGGAGGTGAGAGGAAAAGAGCGCGCTGCTGGTTCCTGGGGTGCCATCCCTGGTGCCACCCAAGTCTCTACCGTACTGACACCCAAACCCCCTGGGAAGGGGGAACCTGACCCAGGAGTTTTCCTTGGAGAGACTGGGCGTGGGAGAAGGAGCTGAATGTGGTGAGGAGCAGGGAGGAAGGTGATGTACAGACCCCATGGGACGAACTGCAGTGTCCTGCCTTGCTGCTTGCAGGGGGTAGCCTGTGCTCCCGGAGAAGTGACGGGGTCCCTGGAGCTGAAGGAGACACCTCATCCCTGACCCTGGGGAGCATGGGCTATGACGATGCTGAAGAGGTGTCTCTGGCACATCCCCGTGAGGACACAAAGGCTGTGACACCAGAGCTTGCTACGCAACCGTCCCTGAGCCCCAGGCCAGCAGAGCCCATCTCTGCTGTGCCGCTGGGTGCCGCCAGGAGGGAGGAGAGGTCTGTGCAGCTGGGAGAGCTGTGAGCTGTGAAACATCTCCCGGTGCCATGGGCAGCAGAAACCGCCTGGTGTTTCCTCTATCTTTATTCCCATTTTTACACGGTGCATCCATATTTGTTCTTATGAAAAGTCTGTGAGGACTTTGACCCAGAGCTGGTGCTGGCGGGCCCAGGTGTCGGGTTGTCTCCCTGAGTCTGATGAGGGGGCGCAGAGAAGAAGGACACGGTGGTAGGGAAGGGGCGCGTCTCAGGGACAGCAGGCTTGGGGTCAGGCTGTGGGGCTGCGAGAGCCCATGGTCCCTGGGGAATAATCCTGCTGACAGAGGCATTTCCATCCTGCTGCCCACAGCCAGTTTCTAGTCCAAGTGTCTCTCTGATGGTCCCGTGATGCACCCCAGCGGGAGCACCCATTTCCTCACCCTTGGCTTTCCAGCTCCTCTTTCCCCCAGGCCCTGCCCGGGCCATGCTGGTCCCACAGTGCAGAGGCCATAACAGAGCTGCCGTGTCAGGGTAAGCCCTGGGCTGTGGCCCCACACAAGTGAGCCCGAAGGTGGCCGCAGTGCCCTGAACACCCCAGCCAGCCCCAGGGGACCTCACGGCCCATGGATTAACTCCCACAATGGTTAAGAGGCAGCTCTGCTCCCCACTGCCCCAGCACAGGGTGCAGAGCCACTTTCTGGGACACACGGGGCTGGGATTCCCTCTCCTCATGCTCTGCCAGTGCCCCACTTTCCATGAGCTGTTCCTGCTGCCTTGGGCCCTCGCAGAGCCCGAGCGCTCTTGTCACAGCCACAGAGCTGCCTTCTTCCTGAGCAGGGGCTGTAAGGCCCCACAGCAGCCCTGAGACCCCCTTCCCCTGCTCCCCTCCAGCCCCCACCCTTGTCCTCCTGCTGCCTCACCAGAGGCGTCCGTTTGGGTTTGTGTCGGGGCAGCACTCGTGTGCAGGTACAGGAGGGATGGGAGCAGGGGGCTTGGGGGCACCTTTCCCTCAGCACTGTTGGAGGGCCAGGAGGATGGAGAAAGGATCCCCATGAGACACGTGCAGCAGCCAAAAGCCATGGCCTAGCCCCTGGCCTGGAGAAGGGCCCATCCAGGAGGACGCTCATGCGGGAACGTTTCCGTGGCAGAGGAGATTTTGTGTCCCTCCCCTAAAAGAGGTGCTGCTGGGAGCTGAGCCAGGGTCCCTCTCCCTTGGCCAGGGCTTTCACCAGCCCCAGTGCCCATGGGCAGAAAACCCTCTTACACAGGAGTCAGGCGGGGAGAAGGCTTTGCACTTGGGCAGGACCTGGAGCCCAAAGTGCCCTCCCTCTCCCGCTGGTGGGTCTGCACACCCTCTGGCTCCTCCCTGAAAGGCTCCTCTGCTGCAGGCTGGAAGGTGCGTTGGCTCCCTGTGGGAGCTGCTGCAGCTCAGGACTGCTGCAAACAGCAGGGTCTGGCCCTGGAGGAGGAGAGGGCAGGAGGCAGCTCTTGCCAACATCCTCTCCCACTTCATGATTGCCCCGTTCCCTGCTGGGAGCTACTCCACCCCTGGGGTCACCCTGGGGGGATCTGGAGGAAGCCCAGGCTCCCACATCCCTCTGCTCCATACCCTGGAACCTTTTTGCTGGCAGCCCCTATGGCAGAGCAGCGTGCCCAGGGTGAGACTCCCACGGTGATGGGTGACATACATGGGCACTGCAAACCCAGCCTACTTCCCCTGGAAAACTCCCACTAGGGTAAGCTCCAGCCCTGCATCTCGGAGAAATACGGTATAAAAGTGAAGTAAAGAAGAAGAGGGGAGTGTTCTCTTCTGAACGCAGGACGGTGGGGGCCTATGGGCAGCATGGACATTGACCTGCAGACTCAAGGTGGCCCAAGTGGGGACCGGGGAGAAGAGCCCAGTGCCTGTCCTGTGCCACCTCTCCACCAGCTCTGCCCTCCCACAAGTGTAATATTTCTCCCTTGCTCTGGCACCTGGAAAAGGTTTGCCTCCTATTCCTCGTGGAGATAAGCCACAGGCCTGGGTGTGCTTGGGGGGCAGCACACCTGAGCAGAAAGAGCCTGTTTCATGGCATTTTGGGACCTGAACAGTCTGGCCCTGCAGGCTGGGTCCATTCTCTGCAGCAAAGCAGGATTGTCACTGTGCCCCAGACCTGTGGTTCCTCCTGCAGCTCCCGAGGGGGAACTGAGGGTGGTCACAGGGAGACCAACCCTCAGCACTGCTGCCCCACGCCAGGCAGAGCACGGCTGTGGACAGGCCTGTGCCTCCCTGATCCCACCGGCACAGCGTCGACAGAGACACCAAACACCCCAGGAACCCACCAGTCCCACCTCTGCAGGGCTGTGCCTGACCTCAGCAGTTCCAGGTTCCCTGAGCTGAGGCTCTGCTCAAGCCAGCGGTGATGGTGGAAGAAGGACCTGGAGACAGGCTCAGGGTAAGAAATGTCATTCCTCCAGCTGGGAGTCCCACAGCCCTGCCCAGGCTTGTCCAACTCAGATGCCCCTACCTGCTGGCACAGAGGGGTGCTTCCCATGTGGTATGGGATCTCCACCTGGAGACAATCTCAGACCCTTACCCCTGGAAAGCCACCAGGGCAGAGTGGCCCTGGTCCCAGAGGACACCTGGGCTGGACCAGCACCCTCACACCACATCTCTCGGTGCAGCCAGAAACGATTGTAGTGTGCTGCTGACATCTGTCCCCTCCCTGGGTCTCCCCACAAGCACACTCTGCTGCCAAGCATTGTCCCTGGGCAGCGGGTGGGGTGGGTCTGTGGCGCAGGGCAGTACCCTGAGCTCAGGTCCAGCACAGCTTCTCCTCCAGGAGAGGACTCAGCAGGGCACACAGCCCTCCCACAGCCCTCCTCACCTCACAGCCAAGCCCTGGGTGGGCAGGAGGACCAGTGCCCAGCTCCAGCCCACACCTGCCTGAGGCTGGGGAGTCAGGGCAAAAGCACCCCTGGAGATGCTGGGGGTTGAATCCAGGACCTTCCACATGCGAAGCAGGCGCTCTGCCACTGAGCTACATCCCCTTGACACCAGCCAGCGGCAGAGACACCCTCCTCCCGTGACGTGTCTATGACAGCACAGCCCTGTTGTCCCCTGGGTGCCCAGGGACCCTCTGCAGAAAACAGCACTCGAATCCTCCTGAGATGGCAGAAGTTGGGACTGCATCTCCGCTGGGGTCTGATCCTGGCACAGGGCTGCACTGCAGAGCGCTGCCCCTTCAACGTCTCTGCAGGGCAAGGGGGCAGGAGAAGGCTCTTGCTGCGGGTGCTGCTCCCACGCTCGGGCCCACTCCAGCATGGGTCAATGAAGAGGAGAAAACCCCTTCCCCTGAGCCTCCTCTGCCACCCAGAGCAACACCCCTTTGGGCCACATCTGTCCCTAACTCCACAGCAGGAGCAGTGCAGCAGGGTGAGGGAAATGCGCTCCCTGGGTTGATGTGCCCCCAGGCTCTGATGGCATCCCAGGGCATGCCATGGAGGGGACATGGAGGCAGACATCTTACACGCCCTCCTCCGGGCACCGGGCCTCCCCCTGCACCCCTCTGTTCCCAGCCTCCCTGGAGGTGAGTTGGACCACAGGCTTCCATCTCCACGGGGCTGGGGATGTGGGTCGGGCTCAGGGACCTTCCCGTTCCTCCAGCACTGGTGACTGTCCTGACAGCAAAGCAGTGCCCTGGACGGCCCTGGCTGGGGTCTCTGTGGCAGGGGGGGTGGGCATGTGCAGCTCTTAACTCAAAGGTGAGGGTTTGACCGCTGGAGTGGTTTAACCCGGCAGGGAGCCAAACACCACACAGCTGCTCGCTCACTCCTCGCCCCGCAGTGGGATGGGGGAAGAATCAGAAAATGAGTAAAATTCAGGGATTAAGAGAACAACAGTTTAATAGAACAGAAAAGGAACGGAAAATAATAATAATAACAATAATAACAATGATAGAATATACAAAGTAAGTGATGCACAAGGCAATTACTCACGACCCGCCAAGCAATGCCCAAACACCACTTATTTATATACCGAGCATGACGTCACATGGTATGGAATACCCCGTTGGCCAGCTGGGCCAGTTGTCCTGGCTATGCTCCCTCCCAGCCTCTTGTGCACTTGGCAGAGCATGGGAAGCTGAAAAGTCCTTGACCAGCAGGGTACTTAGCAACCACTGAAAACATCAGTGTCTTATCAACATTCTTCTCATACTAAATCCAAACCACAGCACTCGGAAGAAATTTAACTCCATGCCAGCTGAAACCAGGACAACCACACGCAGGGATGGTGTCCTCATGGTGGTACAGCTGGGGCAACTGTGTTGCCCAATGCCATAGATTTTTCCCTGCTGAGCCCCGGCCTAGCAGAGAGGGTTTAGGGGAATCAAAACCAGACCACAGTCACTGTGAACTTCTGGAGTCGTTGAGTGGAGTTAAGGGGATGCACTGCTCATCTCTTCTGCTTTGCATACATGGCCCCAAAGCCTATCCTCAGCAATGACTCTCCCGTTCTTGCTCCAGAAAGATCTAGAAGGACTCTTTTGGAGCAGTGATAATCCTGCAGGCACTACCCCCGCGGCCAAGCATTTTCAAGCTCGTGCTCAAAGCTGACAAGACAGTAACTTTGCTTGGACAGACAGTCTCTCCCTCTCCCCTCCTCGCACTTGCGCTCACTCACGACAAAAGCCAAACTTCTCTGGAGGTGCATCCCTGAGGAGCCGGCTATGAGGCACCAGAACCGCACAGGGTTAGAACATGCACGTTGCTGTGGGACTATAGCCCAGTATGTGCCATTCCTTGGCCTGACTGGGGAGAGGCTGAGACTGGAGACAGAGGGAGACGGTCTGGGTCACAGCTGTCACTGTGTTCCTGATGGGCGAGCAAGGTTCTGTAACAGCAGGAGGCTGCAAGAGGGGAGCCCCGCAGCTTGTTGGAGCTCATGAGCAGGTCTTTCTTCCTCTGTGCAGGGACTGATGGCTGTGGGGGGCTGCGGCTGGTCTAGACAGTCCAGTCTGGTGGGTGAGTATATTTGGGCATGGCTTTGTCCTCTGTCCTTGGCACGTCAGAGGTCTTGCTGTGACAAGAGGGAGGGAGGATGCTGCCATTGGGGCCTCAGCTCCAGGGAGTGCGTCTCCCTGGGACTGGGGGGACAGTGGTCTCCCCGATGGGCAGTATGTTCTGGTCTGGGTACTGCCAGGTGAAGGTCCAGGCGAAGGGTGTGTGTGAGGATGGGAGCTGTCTGCGCACCATCAAGAATGACAAAGAGGAGAGAGACAAGGTCTTTGCAGAGACCCCACAAAGGAAAGATCCCAGTTGCTGTGGAGCAGGGAAGGAGCGACAGATGGAGACCACCCCAAAGAAGCACTGAATGTAGAGACCTACCCAGAGGGAGGCTGGGGACTTGTGGTGCAAGAGGAAGGCTCCTTCTAACCCGCAGATCTGCAGCTACAGTGCAGGGGCAGTGCTCTGGCAAGAGGTGAAGGAGCAAGGAGGGCCAGGGTAGGCTGGAAGAAGGCAGACAGGCTCTGCAAAAAGCTAAGGGAGGAAACTCCTGCAGAAGCCCAGGGTTGAACCAGGGACCTTTAGATCTTCAGTCTAATGCTCTCCGAGCTGAGCTACTTAGGCCCTGTTCCAGCAGCCCTTGTCCCAGTTCCACCCCTGCCAGGCCACACGCTGACACACGGGAAGAGCATTCCTTGGGGAGGTTCCCAGGGAGAAGCTGCTCCCAGCCCTGGGCAGAGGGGACCTGGCCTCTCCCTGCCTCCATGGCCAGGTGGGCAGATTTGGGTGGAGGCCAGCTTACACTGGCCATGCCAAAATGTGTGGGGGACTTTAGAACCAACACAACAGTGGCAAAGCAAGGGGGCAGGCCAAGCACGTGGAACTGCACAGGCTGAGGGTGGAAGAAGTGTGGGGCTGTTGGAAGACCTTATCTCCTTCCCCATGGAAGGCCTCCTCCCCACCCTTTTTTCCCCAGCTCAACTTCCCTCCTTTGTTCCCAGCTCTTCTACCTCCTCCCCCTTGAGCAGCGCTAGCAGATGGGGAATGGGGGTTGTAGTCAGGCCATAACAGTTCCTCTCTGCTGCTCCTTCCTTCTCACACTTTTCCCATGGGGTCCCTCCTACAAGCTACAGTCCTTCGAGGTGAACCTGCTCCACTGTGGGCTCTCCACAGGCCACAGTTCTTCCAGGAATTATTCAATTTCTCTGGTGTTGGCTCCTTCACGGACTGCGGGGATTACCTTCTCCACTATGGTCTTCTCCATGGGCTGCAGGAAAAGACCTGCTCTGCTGGGGTATTCTCCATGGGCTGCAGGGGAATATGTGCTCTGGTGCCTGGACCACCTCCTGCCCCTCCTTCTTCACCGACCACGGTGCTTGCAGGGCTGTTACTCACACTTTTTTTTTCTCCTAACTCCTACCCCAGTCTGGCGATTGTTCCCTTTCTTAAATACTTTGTCACAGAGGTTCCACCAGTTGATGGGCTCAGTTTTGGCCAGCGGTGGGTCCATTCTGAAGCTGGCTGGAACCAGCCCTGTCCGGCACGGAGGCAGCCCTTGGTCTTACCTCACAGAGGCCACACGTGCAGCCCCCTCACTACCAAAACCTGGACATGGACACCAATACACCGTGTAAATCTTTGCCTCGCTAAATGACATCCCCTGCTCTTCCCTCATCAAGAAATCCAACCTAGTTGCTGGGAAGGAAGAAACAGAGAAGGCCTTGATGCTGTGAAAGCACTGTCCAGCCAATAGCTACAACATACCAATGTGATGTTGTCACAGTGTGACCACACCAACACCGTGTTGGTCACAAATCCCAACCATAGCACCTATGGTCTGTGAGAGCTGCAGAAAATTAACTCTGCAGAAAATTAACTCCATCTCAGCCAAAACCAGTGCAATGTACCTGGAAATATTTTCCAGGATTAGGTGCTCTATCACCTTCCCAGGGATCGAGGAGACACTGACTGGCCTGTAGTTCCCCAGGTCCTCCTTCTTGCCCCTCTTGAAAATAGGAGTGACATTTGATTTCTTCCAGCCTTCAGGCACTTCCCCCAGTTTCAATGATTGATAAAAGATTATTGAGAGTGTCCTCACAAGGACATCTGCCAGCTCCCTCAGCACTCATGGGTGCATCGCACCAGGGCCCATGGACTTATGTATATCCAGGTCACATAAGTATTCCCTGACCTGATCCTCTTCCACCAGGAGTATGTCTGCTGGGCTCCAGACTTGCCCCCCTCATCTCTGGCACCTGGTATTCCTGAAGGCCGGTCTTGCTAGTAAAAGAGGAGGTGAATCGGAAAGGTAAGAGTGATAAAAACTCGTGGGTTGAGATGAAGACAGTTTAATAGAACAGAAAAGGGAAAATAATAATGATAATGATAGAATATAAAAAATGAGTGAGGCACAATGCAATTGCTCACCACCCGCGCTGACCGATAACCAAGTAGTGATCTTGGTTCCTGGATCCACTTCCTGGATCACGCCTACCATTCATATACTGAGCATGACGTCACATGGTATGGAATACCCCGTTGGCCAGCTGGGCTGGCTGTCCTGGCTGTGTTCCCTCCTCCCAGTCTAGCTTGGTAGCAGAGGGTAGTTGTCCTTGACAAGATACTTAGCAACAACTGAAAACATCAGTGTCTTATCAGCATTCTTCTCATACTGAATCCAAAACACAGCACTAGGAAGAAATTTAACTCTATCCCAGCTGAAACCAGGACAGTATCCACCCCTTATGCTATACCATTTATGTCATGCTTAGGTTTCACGATTTCCAATACATTCTAATTAATCACCATCACCTTTCTTGTCTTTATATTTATATATACACACAGATATGATTCCCTTAGTCCAAGGGACATCCCTCTAAAATATCCATTGAGTTCATTTAGTCCACGACTTTGGGCTCCATCTGTCATAACAGTCTTTCAGGGCAGGAGAGATGGTGTGTGGTGTTGGGCTGTTGCATCCTGAAGCCAGTTCTCATTTCGGTACTGCTGCGCTTGTCTGGTTCTATCATCGTTGCACTTTGCTCAGTTTCATCAGAGTTACTTCATTCTTCATTAATCTGGGTGATTTTTACTGCTATACCATTGATAGCAACCATAGAAATAATGATATACAATATCATATAACATTTAACATCATACAGTTCAGTTCTATGGCTATTTTCACCCAAAATCAAATCCCCTTGAGATACACACCGGAATTCCCCATCCTTTCGCATCACCCACCAAGTGCACCCAGGTCCTTGAGCAAAAGTAATCCCACGGATGGGTTTTCCCTTGCCAGAGGCAGGAGTAACCCAGACTGTCTTCCCCAGCATATTTCTTATGTGCACCACAGGGACTTTATCCCCCTCTACAGTACGTAAGGGTTTGGATAGGGCAGGGCCAGCTCGAGTGACAGATCCCCTGGTGTTGACTAACCAGGTGGCCTTTGCTAAATGTGTGTCCCAATGCTTGAATGTCCCACCACCCATTGCCCTCAGTGTTGTCTTTAGCAGTCCGTTGTATCGTTCGATTTTCCCAGAGGCTGGTGCATGGTAGGGGATGTGATAGACCCACTCCATGCCATGCTCTTTGGCCCAGGTGTCTATGAGGGTGTTTCGGAAGTGAGTCCCGTTGTCTGACTCAATTCTTTCTGGGGTGCCATGTCGCCATAGGACTTGCTTTTCAAGGCCCAGGATGGTGTTCCGGGCAGTGGCATGAGGCACAGGGTATGTTTCCAGCCATCCGGTGGTTGCTTCCACCATGGTGAGCACATAGCGCTTGCTGTGGTGGGTTTGTGGGAGCGTGATATAATCCATCTGCCAAGCCTCCCCATATTTATATTTCAACCATCGTCCTCCATACCAAAGAGGCTTTACTCCTTTGGCTTGCTTGATTGCAGCACATGTTTCACATTCATGGATAGCTTGTGCAATAGTGTCCATGGTTAAGTCCACGCCTCGATCACGAGGCCATCTATATGTTGCATCTCCTCCTTGATGGCCTGAAGTGTCATGGGCCCACCGAGCTATAAATAATTCACCCTTATGTTGCCAGTCCAGATCCACCTGAGCCACTTCAATCTTAGCAGCCTGCTCCACCTGCTGGTTGTTTTGATGTTCCTCAGTGGCCCGACTCTTGGGCACGTGAGCATCTACGTGACGTACTTTTACAGCCAGGTTCTCTACTCGGGCAGCAATATCTTGCCACAACGCGGCAGCCCAGATGGGTTTACCTCTGCGCTGCCAGTTGTTCTGCTTCCATTGCTGCAACCACCCCCACAGGGCATTTGCCACCATCCATGAGTCAGTATAGAGATAAAGTCCTGGCCATTTTTCTCGTTCAGCAATGTCTGAGGCCAGCTGGATGGCTTTTACCTCTGCAAACTGGCTCGATTCACCTTCTCCTTCAGCAGTTTCTGCAACCTCCATACATGTATAGGACTCCATACAGCAGCTTTCCACCTCTGATGCTTCCCCACAAGGCGACAGGACCCATCAGTGAACAGGGCATATTGCTTCTCGTTTTCTGGCAGTTTGTTATACAGTGGGGCCTCTTCAGCACGTGTCACCTCCTCCTCTGGGGATATTCCAAAATCTTTGCCTTCTGGCCAGTCCGTGATCACCTCCAAGATTCCTGGGCGACTTGGGTTTCCTATTCGGGCCCGTTGTGTGATCAGCGCGACCCACTTACTCCACGTAGCATCGGTTGCATGATGTGTAGAGGGGACCCTCCCTTTGAACATCCAGCCCAGCACTGGCAGTCGGGGTGCCAGGAGGAGCTGTGCTTCAGTGCCAACCACTTCCGAAGCAGCTCGAATCCCTTCATATGCTGCCAATATCTCCTTCTCAGTTGGAGTGTAGCGGGCCTCGGATCCTCTGTATCCCCGACTCCAGAACCCTAAGGGTCGACCTCGAGTCTCCCCTGGTGCTTTCTGCCAGAGGCTCCAGGTAGGACCATTCTCCCCGGCTGCGGTGTAGAGCACATTCTTTACATCTTGTCCTGCCCGGACTGGCCCAAGGGCTACTGCATGAACTATCTCCTGTTTAATTTGTTCAAAGGCTTGTCGTTGCTCAGGGCCCCATTTGAAGTCGTTCTTCTTCCCGGTCACGTGATAGAGAGGGCTTACAATCTGACTGTAATTTGGAATATGCATTCTCCAAAAACCCACAACGACTAAGAAAGCTTGCGTTTCCTTTTTGTTAGTTGGTGGAGACATGGCTGTTATTTTATTGATCACATCTGTTGGGATCTGACGACGTCCATCTTGCCATTTTATTCCTAAAAACTGGATCTCCTGTGCAGGTCCCTTGACCTTACTTTGTTTTATGGCAAAACCAGATTTTAGAAGGATTTGAATTATTTTCTTCCCTTTCTCAAAAACTTCTTCTGCTGTGTTGCCCCATACGATGATGTCGTCAATGTACTGCAGGTGTTCTGGAGCCTCACCCTGTTCCAGTGCGGTGTGGATCAGTCCATGGCAAATGGTAGGGCTGTGTTTCCACCCCTGGGGCAGTCGGTTCCAGGTGTACTGGACGCCCCTCCAAGTGAAAGCAAACTGTGGCCTGCACTCTGCCGCCAAAGGGATGGAGAAGAAGGCATTAGCAATGTCAATTGTGGCGTACCACTTGGCTGCCTTTGACTCCAGTTCGTATTGAAGTTCTAGCATGTCCGGCACGGCAGCACTCAGTGGCGGTGTGACTTCGGTCAGGCCACGGTAGTCTACTGTTAGTCTCCACTCTCCATTAGACTTTCGCACTGGCCATATGGGACTGTTGAAGGGTGAGCGAGTCTTGCTGATCACTCCTTGGCTCTCCAGTCAACGAATCAGCCCATGGATGGGGATCAGGGAATCTCGGTTGGTGCGGTATTGCCGCCAGTGCACTGTTGTGGTAGCGATTGGTACCCGTTGTTCTTGGACCTTCAACAACCCCACAACAGAAGGGTCCTCTGAGAGACCAGGCAAGGTAGACAGCTGTTTAATTTCCCCCGTCTCCAGGGCAGCTATACCAAAAGCCCACTGGTACCCTGTTGGGTCACAGCTAGGACACTGGCAGGACACTCCCAAACCCCACAGATCATGGACCAGACAAAGAAAGGGCCCCCCAAACCCCATGGGTCAGAGCCACGACATGGGCTGGACAAGCCCAAAACCCACAGGTCATGGACCAGAGAAGGACAGGGAAGCCCAAACCCTGTGCGTTAGGGCCAGGACATAGGCAGGATAAGCCAAACCCCACAGGTCATGGATCAGAGAGGGATAGGGAACCCCAAACCCTGTGGCTCAGGGCCAGGGCATGGGCAGGACATCATCAAACCCCACAGGTCACAGACCAGACAGGGACCTGGAACTCCAAACCCCGTGGGTCAGGGTAAGGATATAGGCAGGACTCCCCCAAACCCCACAGGCCATGGACCAGACAAAGAAAGGGCACCCCAAACCCCGTGGCTCGCAGCCAAGACATGTGTAGGACCCCCCCAAACCCCACAGGTTATGGACGAGATAGGGACTGGGAACTCCAAAGCCTGTGGGTCAGGGCAAGGATATGGGCAGGACAACCCCAAACCTCACAGGTCGTGGACCAGGCAGAGACAGGCTACCCCAAACCTCGTGCGTAAGGGCCACGATGGGGACAGGACACTTCAACACACCACAGGTCATGAACCAGACAGGGGCAGGGCACCCCAAACAACCTGGCTCAGCGCAAGGACACGTGCAGGACATCCCCAAACCCCACAGGCCATGGACCAGACAGGGACAGGACACCCCAAACCTGGTGTGTCAGGGCAAAGATATGGGCAGGACTCCCCCAAACCTCACAGGTCATGGACCAGACAGGGATGGGCCACCCCAAACACCGCGGCTCAGGGCGAAGACACATGCAGGACACCCCAAACCCCACAGGTCATGGTCTAGACAGGGACAGGACATCCCAAAACACATGGGTCACAGCTAGGATGCTGGCAGGACACTCCCAAACCCCACAGGTTATGGAACAGAAAGGGACAGGGCACCCCAAACCCTGTGGGTCAGAGCTAGGACATGGGCTGGACAAGCCCAAAACCCACAAGTCATGGACCAGAGAGGGACAGGGAACGCCAAACCCCATGGGTCACGGTCCGGATGGCACACAACATCTCCAAAGCCCACAGGTCATGGACCAGACAGAGAAAGGGCACTCCAAAACCCATGGGTCAGAGCCAGCACATGGGCTGGTGTGGAGGAATCAATGTCTGAGAGTACAAGCAGTATCATAGCGTTAGTAAAGAAGAAGCCATGGGAAGATGGGAAGTGAAAGAAGCCCTGGGAAAAAGGAAGATAAGAGGTAGCAGTTCATGGTTCTGAGGGTGTGACAAAGATAAGGAAATTAGCAGAAGAGTGTTGAGATGACCTTTGCTTAGGGGATGTACTAGGGAATTCTTTGAAGTGCATACGTGGCATAATGTCAGGTATAAAATGGCGCTTGTGCTGTATAATAAATGGATTTTCGTCTTCGTGCCCTCTCAGACAGAGTCCGTGTCCTTATTCGCCACAAATGGCGCCCGAACAGGGACAGGGACATTCTGTCTCAAGGGCCATAAAGTCGGCAATTGCTAATCTGGTGGCGAGTCCCCGCTTAACTGCAAAGCCGTTGAAAGGAAATGGGATAAAAGCCATTGAAAGGAAACGGAATAAAATCTGTTGAAAAGAAACAGGAAAAAAGCCATTGAAAGGAAACGGGGCAAAAGCTGTTGAAAGGAAACAGCATAGTGACGTCGAATCGTCTCTGCAGAACAGAGGTGAGCAGCGGGGGGCGGTAGTCATGGGTTTAAACATGACAAAGGAGGAAAAAACTTTTTGCAGGACCATGGAATTGATCCTGAAAAAATATCAAGTAACCATGGATAATGGGGACTTGAGACGACTCCTGAAGTGGGTGACAACCACTGTTAAGGGAGTCGATTCTACTAACATTTATGATCCAAAAATTTGGAATGAAGCAGGCACTCAGCTTTGGGATGCTGCCACTCGTTCGGACTCGGTGGCTGCGGGACTGCTAGCGCCTTGGAGGACTCTGAATGAGACCCTAAAAAAGCATGTCAGTGCTAAAGACAAGCTGAGAGGTGAAAACTCAGGAGGGAGTGCATCTGTGGCCAAAGGGCCTTCTGCGCCCCCGGCCACTGAGGCTGGGGCGGTGGCTGCCTGCGGGGAGCAGGGTAGCGGCAGTGATGATCCCAATCCGTTCGATCCGGGACCAGTTGACCCAGAGAAAGAGCCGGATTTATATCCCCCGCATGTGCATGATGTGTGGAAGGGGATTCAAAGGGAGGCACAGAAAGAAGGGGACTCTGACCTCGTGGCTAAGCTCCGTGAGGTCCGGGCGTTCCTGGTGATTTATGAAGCTCATCAAAGGCCCCGGTGGGAGGCTCTGAATTTCCAAGTAGTGAAGGAGTTGGGAAGGGGAGTGATTGAATTTGGCCTCAGTGCCCCCTACTCTGCGAACATGCTAGGGTCGGTCATGAGGAGTTATACGTTATGCCCGCTTGATTGTAGAACGCTGGCGCAGTTGTTGCTCTCCTCTGCTCAGTTTATGCTCTGGAATGGGGAGTGGCGGTGACTCTGTGAGGCAAAAGCACTGGAATATTTGGAGCGTCCCATGGCAGATCCAGTGAGATTCTTGGGAGTTGACGCATTGGTAGGAGAGGGTCGATATGCCACTGCCTCTGTTCAGGCACAACTCCCGATGGAAGCCCTAAATGATTCAAAGAATCTTGCCTACCTAGCATTTATGAAGGTCCCCAATGTAGGGAAGCCCCAACGCTCGTTTACTAATATTAGGCAGGGATGCAGGAACCGTACATGAAATTTATCGAGACATTAAAAGATGCTTTGGACAAACAAGTAGAGAATGAGGAAGCGCGGAAAATATTATTACAAAAATTGGCAATTGAAAACTCTAACGCAGATTGCCGGAAGGTGCTCCGTCCATTAAAAAACCCTACGGTAGTTGAAATGATAGAGGAATGCAACTGTGTGGGGATCACAGAGCACCAGGCTGTGGCGATGGCTACTGCTTTTGCAAACTTTAATTTTAGTCAACAGCCGTGCTTCACCTGTGGCCGTCCCGGTCACTTTAAGAGGCAGTGCCCGCAGGCAGGCAGGCGGAGGCGCGAACTGGCTGACTCACAGCTGGGAACGTGTCCAAAATGTAGGAAGGGCCGGTACTTTGCAAATCAATGCCAGTCGCGGTATGATAAAGATGGTCAGCCTATCCAGGGCAACGGTTGCAGGAGCGCGGGGAGGGGCCGCGCGATGACACAAGCAGCCCCCCATGTGATGATGGAAACTGCCCCCAGCCCCCTGCTGGCATCCGTGCCTCCGAATTATCCACCCGAACATGGGGAAGTGCCGGCATGGACTTGGCCCCCTCCCACCCAGTGAACCTGACTTCTACGGCTGTTCAAGCGGTGCCCACCGGAGTGTGGGGGCTGCTAGGTGGCGGTTACAGCGCACTTTGATTGGGACGTTCATCGGCCACATTACAGGGCTTGTTCGTTCTCCCTGGGGTTATCGATGCAGACGATACGGGAGAAATTAAAATCATGTTGTGGACGCCTACTCCGCCCTGTTACGTGCCGGCAGGAGCACGAATAGCACAGCTCGTCTACTTTCGAGCTGCCCCTCCTGCGGCGGAGCCTCAGGAATGGGGGAGTGGAGGTTTTGGTTCCACCGGCACGCCACAACGGTGGTGGGCGCAGCCTGTCGCTGCGGGGCGACCGCAGCTGACTTGCTGCCTGTCAGGCGGTGGCCCTCAGCAGTCTGTGCGCATCAGCGGCCTTATTGATACCGGAGCTGACGTGGCAGTCATTGCGCAGTCACACTGGCCAGCTCAATGGCCGACGAAACAGGTCCCCATTGCCCTTACAGGTATCAGAGGGCAAACAGCACCACTGCAGAGTGTTCAATTAATTCAAATCGAGGGACCAGAGGGTCAGCGGGCCAATGTCCGACTGTTCGTTCATCCGGCCCCTCTCACGGTGGGGACGAGACTGTTTGTCACAATGGGGAATCATGCTGGGGACAAATTTATCCTAGGGGCTACTCATCGGCAGCACACCCTGAAGTTGCAATGGTCCTGTGAAAAGCCTACATGGGTGGATCAGTGGCCCCTCCCCACGGACAAGCTGCATCACTTGCAGGACCTTGTTGCTGAACAGCTGCGCGCTGGGCACATTGTGCCATCCGCGAGCTCATGGAACTCACCAGTTTTTGTCATCTAGAGGAAATCAGGAAAGTGGAGGCTCCTTCACGATCTAAGACATATAAATGAGGCCATAGAGGACATGGGAGCTCTACAGCCAGGTCTCCCTTCATCAACCATGATACCTATGAACTGGCACAACACTATAATAGACCTTAAGGACTGGTTTTTTACCATTCCGCTACACCCAGATGATGTGCCGAGGTTTGCTTTTACTGTACCCGCGACCAATGTAGCCCAGCCGAGTCAACGGTACCATTGGACGGTGCTCCCGCAAGGCATGAAAAATAGTCCCACTGTATGTCAATGGTTCGTGGCTCGGGCCCTTAGTCCAGCCCACGCCCAATTGCCTGAAGTCGTAATTTATCATTATATGGATGATATCCTTGTAGCAACCCCCTCTGAGGCCATGATATGAGGGGCCATGGAGGTTGTCGTAACGAGCCTCCAGCGTAACGGCTTGATAGTTGCCCCAGAAAAGGTGCAGCAGACCGCTCCCTGGAAATATCTAGGGTGGTGCATTACTGAGCAAACTGTGATACCGCAAGGGCTCAAGATCAGTAGTCAGGTCCACACCCTGACTGATTTGCAGAAATTATTGGGCACCATCAGTTGGGTAAGGCCTCTGCTGGGAATCAACAACGAGCTGTTGAAACCTCTGTTTAATTTGCCAAAAGGTGATCCTGCATTGGGGTCTTGACGAACGTTAACCCCTGAGGCTCAGCAAGCATTGTAGTTGTTGCTATAATGATATCGGCTCGGCAAGCACAGCACTGTGATCCAGAGCTTCCTTTTCAGTTAGCAATAGTGAACACTGACTTCCAACCGTATGGTTTGTTGTTTCAATGGAAGCCAACACCCAGCGGCGAACAGTTGTTGGTCATAGAATGGCTGTTTCTTCCCCATCAATTTGGAAAAACCATCACCACTAGAGCAGAAATGTTTGCATCCCTGGTCATGAGAGGGAGGCAACGGTTGATAGCGCTGTGCGGAGAAGAGCCGCATACCATTTCCATTCCTGTCGTGATGCCTATGCTAACTTGGTTGATGCAAATGTCTGTACCTTTTCAAATGGCTATGGAAGGTTTTACAGGAGCGATTTCTATTCACCCTCCCAGTCAGAAATGGCTGCAGTCCCCGCTACCACTGCAGCAATTGCCAAAATGTAGCGTGACCCCTTGGGACGCTCTAACGGTCTTCACGGATGGGTCCGGGCGTACGGGTAAGTCTGTCCTTGTCTGGAAAGACGACCACAATCAATGGCAATGTGATATCCGGAAACAAGATGGTTCACCACAAGTCGTGGAGTTGGCGGCAGTGGTACGAGTGTTTGAAAAATGGCAACGCCCCGTCAACATCGTGACTGACTCTGCATATGTTGCAGGGGTAGTGTCCCGCATGGGGTTTGCTTATTTGAAAGATGTAAATAATGCCCAGCTTTTTGCTCTGTTTAAAACCCTCAGAGAACGCATTCATCAAAGGATCCACTCTTTTTTTATATTACATATCAGATCTCATACTGCATTGCCGGGGGCCCTGGTTGAGGGAAACCGGTTGGCTGATTCGCTTGCAGGGGCTGCTGTTGTCCCGGGGAAATTTGAGCAAGCGAGGCGTTCACATAACTTCTATCATCAGAAGGCTAAGGCCTTGGCTAGAATGTTTCATTTACCACTTACGCAAGCACGCCAAATTGTCACTGCATGCCCTGAGTGCCAATGTGCGGGCCCTCCACAGCTGGGGGGAGTCAACCCTTGTGGCTTGCAGGCGCTCGAACTTTGGCAGACTGATGTTACACATCTTCCCGACTTTGGTCGACTCAAATGTGTCCACGTCTCAGTGGATATCTTTTCGGGAGCAATTGCAGCCACAGCCCGCACTGGGGAAAAGTCCCGGGATGTCCGAAAACATTTTCTTCTTGCTTTTTCCATTCTCGGAGTACCGAGCAAAATAAAAACAGATAACGGCCCCGGGTACGTTGCCCAAGCCACACGGACCTTCCTGCAAACGTGGGGAATCACTCATATCACGGGAATTCCACACAGCCCCACAGGGCAAGCCATTGTTGAGCGCGCGCATCGTTCACTCAAAGACATGTTAACAAAACAAAAAGGGGGAGTAGGGGATTTAACCCCACAGGAAAGATTGGCAAAAGCTGTTTATGTTCTTAATCTTCTCAGTCAGTGGGCTGGGGAAGGTGGACCCCCCATTTGCAGACATTTTGATTCTGTTGAAGGTCATGAGGCAATCATAAGGGACAAGGCGTGGGTAAAGGTGAGAAACCTGGAATCTCATGAGTGGGAAGGCCTGTTTTGATAACCTGGTGTTGAGGGTATGCTTGTGTCTTCACAGATCGAGGACCAAGATGGGTACCAGCGCGGTTCGTCAAGCCGTCTTTTTCGCCGTTGTCGCAGGCGTAAGCGCGTTTTGGGCCCCACTGCAGCCCAAAGAGAACGTCTGGATGGCCCTTGCGAATCAGACAGGCCAGGAGACCATTTGCCTTTCGCTCTCATCACCTGGAGATCCTTTTTCCACCTGCTTAGTGGGACTCCCGTGGAACAATTGGACCCTAGGTCTCACGGAGCCGCATGCAACACTTTGTAGTGGCGGCCGCAATGTGACTGACAATTGGGACGGATGTTTGGTGTACCGTCCGCCCCTGAGCGTAGAGCCACAAGAGAGAGAATTATTGGGGCTTGGCAAAATGGGTAATGAGTTTGATTGAACTGGGAATTATACGTTTGATTGTATTTGTATGTATTCTTGTGTGTGTACTATGTTTATTGCAATGTGTGAAATGAATAATAGAAAAGTCAGTTAGCTTAGTGTTTGTTGTAAAAGAAAAAGGGGGAGATGTGGAGGAATCAATGTCTGAGAGTACAAGCAGTATCATAGCGTTGGTAAACAAGAAGCCATGGGAAGATGGGAAGTGAAAGAAGCCCTGGGGAAAAGGAAGATAAGAGGTGGCAGTTCATGGTTCTGAGGGCATGACAAAGATAAGGAAATTAGCGGAAGAGTGTTGAGATGACCTTTGCTTAGGGGATGTACTAGGGAATTCTTTGAAGTGCACACGTGGCATAATGTGAGGTATAAAAAGGCGCTTGTGCTGTATAATAAAGGATTTTCGTCTTTGTCTTTGTGCCCTCTCAGACGGAGTCCGTGTCCTTATTCGCCACACAGGTTGGCTCTGGAGTCCCTTCCTGCAGGTGTGAGTGCCGTGGGGCTCGCTTTGGCACTGAGGGCTCTTTCCGATGCCCCCATGTCTCCCTCCTGCCTCCATTATCACTCTGCTTTTGAACCCAGCAAACCCCTTCCCAAGTCCCATTCTCTACCTGCCAGTCTCACAACCTAGTTCTGGAAGGCCTGCGGGCATCTCAGATCACGGGAAGCACCTGCATGGGGGTGGGCAGCCATGCTGAACTGGGCCTCTCCACTGAACACAGCAGCGACCGGGGTCACTGGCTGGCATGCAGGCCTCTACGATGGATAGAGCTCACGTTTCAGCAGCCATCCCTTTATTCCTCTCACAGAAAGAAAACCAAGAACATTTCCACAGTACCTAAAGAAGGAACCACCAACTGGCTTTAAAGAAAGAAGCAAGTCATTGGCTTTACAGAAACAAGCAATATTTACCCAATTGTCTCCCACACCCTTCCCAAAGGAAATCTCTTCTCCCTGACCCTTCCCATCCCACAAACATGCTCAATATTGCACACTCCTAAAGCAATGTCTGGGGCATTGCACACCACATGCCTGTCCAAGTCCTCCTTACCTACACAAAACTGAAGCACAAACAATTCATTCCTGCAGGTGAAACATTATTGTGCGCCCTGGGTGCAGGCCTTGGCTTTCCTGAGCCCTTTCCTCAGGGCTTCCCTGACCTCCCTGTTTCTCAGGCTGTAGATGAGGAGGTTGACCAGGGGTGTGAGGACAGTGTAGAAAAAGGCGAGCACTTTGTTGAGCTGCCTCAGTGGGGCTGTTCTGGGCAGCAGGTAGACAACAGTGATGACGGTGAGGTGGGAAGAGCAGGTGGAGAAGGCCTTCTGCCTGACCATGCTGGATGGGATCCTCAGGATGGAAGCTATGATGTATACATAGGAGGCCAGCATGAACAGGAAGGGGAAGACAACACTCAGGAAAGACAAGATGAAGGACCTGAGTGTGACCATGCTGGTGTCACAGCAGGAAAGTTCCAGCAGAGGGGTAAGGTCTCAGGAGTAGTGGTCAATTGCCTTGGGGCCACAGAACTTCAGCTGGGATAAGAAGTCTGTGACTATTGCACACATCAGCATACCCACTAGCCAAGATGCAACCACCTGCTGAAGACAGACTTTCCAGGTCATGAAGCTTGCATAGAGCAGGGGCTGGCGTATGGCCAAGTACCCATCATAGGACATGGCTGCCAGCAGGTAGCACTCAGTACTTGCAAAGAGCCAAAGAACTAGAGCTGAGCCATACAGCCATTAGCAGACATCGCCTTGTCCCCAGTCAGGAAGATGGCCAGCAGCCGGGCAAGATGGTGGAGCTGTAGCAGGTGTCCAAGGAGAAGAAGTACATGGAGGTGTGCAGATGTTACTCTGTGTCACGAATGAGTGGTTTAGAGGCCGCTTAAAGAATCACCATCAAAGATATTAGCACCACACTGACACCACCAACACAATGATGAGGACGTTCCCAACCACGGTCATGGAATAGGTGATGAGTGATAGGAGGAAGAGTGGAGTGTGGAGTGTGGGCACATTCCCCACTCCCAGCAGCAGGAACTCGTGGGTGATGGCTGATTGGCCTCTTCCCTTTTTTCCATACAGCTTTGGTTATTTTTGTTTTCCCAGTTGTCAGGAAGGAGGCCTGTGACAAAACACATGCATTCCTGCATTAAGTGGAAGAAGAGCTGTGATGGACAATGCTGCCAAAAAAAGATACAAACGAACAAAAATCTCATATACTTTGCCTTTGTTCGTAGTCCGTTTTGTCTCCCTCCAAACTAAAAGAAGGGACCCTTCTTCAAGAGGGCAAACCTGCTTGTCCCAAGAGCACTCCCTCTGGCCACAGGGCTGACTCTGACCATGGACCTGCCTCTTCCTCACGCTGGAATAAAAACATCATGTGCATTTGCTGAAATTTTGACATTCTGCTTTCCTGTGCTCAGGGGTTTTCCCAACATGACCAGAATAGCTGTTTAGAACTGAGATCCTTTGCGCTCTGCCAAGGAAAACCAGTGCCATGATTCAAAATAAATTGTTTCTGTGAAAAGATCAAGGCAGATGTGCTTCCTCCAAATGAGAGAAGGCTGAGCACAGTGCCGGGTGAGTGGTCTCAGCTCTGAAACACTGCCCTTCCGAGGAGAGTATTCCTGCCCTGAGCAGGCCGATTTCTTGCATTGACAAAGAGCAGGTCAGGAGTTTCCAGCTCAGACAAAGAAGGGACTGTTTAATGGGGTCATGACAGAGGATGCTTGAACCCCTCACTGTGTGTGAAACAGTAAAAAGAAGGAAAAAGTGTAACTGTGCATCAACCAGGCAGCATGTGAGAGACTTTGTGCAGGGAGGAAAATGACAGGGAGGACCATCCACTCCCCATCGTCCTCTTCTCAGCACAGGTTCCTCAGGGCTTTGGGGCTGCACGTCCAGCCCAGCGGCAGGACCTCAGCACGGCCAGCTGTGCTCACAGGCTCCCTGCGCAGCACTGCCAGGCTGGGAGGAGTGTCCCAGGGGTGCCTGGGGGTTGAGGTGGGAGAGGAGCAGGACATGCCTGGGTGAACAGCCAGGGAGAATGCATGCCTGAGAAACAGCCCCCTGAGCCTTGCTCCTTGAAATACTTGTTACTGTAAACATTGTCAAACCCACCTCCCGGGCTGGGATGGTTTGCTTCTGGAAGAGATGAAGACAACCAGCTTTAGCAGAGCTGACCAGGGTGAATGAAGTCACCAGCCCTCCCCACTGGATGAGAGAAATGTGAGAAAGCTGAGGGTCTGAGCCTTTCTGGCGATGAGGGAGGGAGAAAAAATGTAAAAGGCTGAGAAAGGACACAGCCCTGTGGGAGGAGAAGGGCTCAGGCAGTCTGGCCCTAAACACTCTTCCCAGACTCTTCCCCCATCCCAGCTGAGGTAGGTGAGTGCCCAGGCTGGCTCCAACACACGCCAGCACCACCAGCCCCTCCCCAGCATCTCTGCTCCATGGTACTGGGGCTCGGGGTATCTGTGGCAGGAGGGAGCTGGGGTGGGGACACAGGCAGACAGAGACTCAGCTCTTGCTCACAAACTTTCACTGCACAAACACCCAGAAGCACAATCAACAGTAGCCTGACTCAGGACATCCAGCACCCACCTGCAATGCTCAGCATGAAGGGGTGACCTCTGTGCTGACTGGGAACAAAGACCTGGGGTCTCACTCTCTGCCTCTGCCCCACCACATCTTCCCTTCCGTGATCTCTCTGCAAACCCTGACCCAGGTCTAATGCCCTGCTCTGGCCTTGCCCTCTTCTCCCCACAGCTCACTCAGTGAGTCTCCAGCAGCACCCGAATGCCCTCGGCTCTGCACTGTTTCCTGGGGTTTATAGCACCAACATTCCTTCAAGGACCCAGACACAGCTCGGGTCTCCCGGGGACTGCAGCAAGGGAGCGTTACTGCATTGACTCTCAAAGGAGGCTGCAATTTCTGAGCTCCTGGAAAGTTTGTAAACGCCTCTGGCAAGGCCTGCCTTTCTCCATAACCCTGAATCCTTTGAACTCTGGGTCAAGAACCTCTAGAGAGGAGGGTGAGGCAGGGCAATCATCAGGACTCATCCCAGCTCATGACACAATGCCAGAATAGTTCCCAAGGTTAAGACCGTTGTCACCTCCCTGCAGCTGACTATATATTCACTGACTCTTCTAGGTGTAGGGAGCCCTGACTGCCCGAGCTGACCCCTCCAGCCTCCCCCAGTGGTCAGAAGAAGGAAGAGAATGAGCCAGCAGGAATTTCCTCTCAGCCACAGAGACTTGGAGTGGGGTGAGACCCCTCGGATGCCAGGCTCTCCCCCTGTGGGGAGCGGCCTCCCTGAGGCACAGGGGACTTGCGTGTTGGGGGCTGAAGGGAGCGGAAGTACCGAGATGTCCTCACACTTAGGGTCCATCTCTGCTACCTGGGTGGGCCCAGGGCCTCCTTTACTCCTGTTGTGGCACAAATAGGGTTGATTCCTCACAGCCCTCTTGGACTTGCAAGTCATGAGATACCATGTCCTTGGCCTCTACTCTGGCTGGAAAGGCGGGAGAAGGTGGCACTGTGGGTGGACACCACAGTTGTGCTGTAGCTGCTAAGGATAATGAATCTCAGCAGGAAGATTCATTTCTTATGAATACCACAATCATTTTAATGTAATGGCCAACGGTCGCAAATGAGTGGTTTAGAGGCTGCTCAAAGAATCACTGTCGAAGTTATTAGCAGAAAATGATTTTAACAGAAATTTATAAAAGCACGACCTAACAGAGTTCGATGGCAAGGTTCACTCTATCACTCACTACACGCATGAAGCACACAAAGGAAAAGAGCATGGGGAACTGAGAAGTCCTTGGCTAGGGTAAACACTACTTAGCAACAACTAAATCTCAGCGTGTTATCAACATTATTCTCATACTAAAGCCAAAACACAGCACTTTACCAGCTATTAGCAAGAAAATTAACTCTATCCCAGCCAAAGCCAGGGTATCATGTTAAAACTGAGTTGGGATGATTTATACAGAGGCCGAGAAAAAAAAAAGGTTAAGGGAGACCCTCCCGTTGAGTGACGAGCTTCAGAGTAGACCCGGCTGGACCTACCCCTAGTCCCAGACTTGGTCAATGGTCTATGTCTAAAGATTATGTGTTTAGCAGCAGTCTAAGGTTCATTCACAACCTTCAGAAAGATCATAAGATTTTAGCAGACTCTATTTGCTAGCAGGTACTTCCATCAATACACACACACACGCAGACAGATGCAAAGATGGACAAATATACAAAGATACACCTGTTAAAAATCCCCCTCGAGTTCAGTGAAATACTCACATAAAATGTCTTGGCATTTCTCAACGGGAGAAGGGTTGAGCCTTGAGGAGCATTGCAGCCCAGGTCCCGTGCCAGCCGGTGACAGTCCTCCGAATATCACAAACTCGAGAGTTTGCAAACTCTGAGGAGCATTCATCTCAGAGGGAGATTCTGGGCACAGCCCGCTGCGGTCCAGGAGAGCTCAAAGGGTCCCACTTAGGACCATCTATAGGTGCGCAAGATGATTGACTTTAGTCATCTGTAAATTTCCATCCTGGCGACAGTCCAAGGCGGTAGCGACTAAAATTCTGAAGGTTTAAGTGTTTTTACAACTGAGCTACAACTCAGGCAGTGGGAGTACGTTCCCAGCCTCAGCCATGCAGAGTTTCTGATATGGTCAAGGAGCGCTCAACCGCCAGACTCAGTGCACCAAGGCCGAGGTTTCACGCGAATTTCTGAGATCAACGAGCGGCCCAGGGAAAAGGCGTGGATGGGAATGCACCACCACACCAACACAAAGGTGTGTGCATCACAGCTCAACACACGCACTCCTTGTTTCGGGAGTGCTGGTACATGGGAGACCCTCATGCAGGGGAAGCCAGTGCAGCTCAGCTCTCACAGTGTATCTCTGGCTTCCAGTTGCCCTTTGGGAAAAGCTGAGAATCAAATCAAAGCCCTGTGTCACATCTCCCCAGCTCTCTTGGCCCTCTCAAAGACCCAGGAGCATCAGAATAGTCCCAGAGATACATGTCAGAAGATGAAAGGATAATTCAGGTTGGAAGAGACCTCCAGAGGTCAAACCTCCACTCAAAGCAGGGTCAGTTCTGAGGTCAAACCAAGTTGCTCAGGCCTTTATCCATCAAGTTTTGCAAACCTCCAAGGATGGAAACTGATCAACATCCCTGGGTAACCTCTTCCAATGCTTAATTGTCTTAGTGGGGAAAAATATTTTCCTTCTCTCCAGTCTGAACCTCTCTTCTCTCAAGTTCTGCCCGCTGCTCTCATCCTCTTCCTTGGCACCACTGTGAGGACCCTGGTGGTTCAATCTCGTTGACAGCCTCCTGCCCCTTCTCTGCTAGTATTTCCCTCCTCTCTAAAGCCATCTCTTCTCCAGGCTCAGCAAGCGACTTTTCTTAACCTCTCAGGAAATGACTTGCCAGCAGCGGTGGGGCAGATACTCAGAGGTCATGAAGGGCATCACAAAGCTGCCCCCAACAAGATGACACATTTGGGGAGGCCAGGAGGAGCCTGGATGAGAGAGATGGGAGATTTGGGGGAGGGAAGAGGGGCTTTGCCAAGAGAGATAAAGATTTTGATAAGGTAAAAAGGGATTCGGGTAATGTTGATGCCTCTGCCACGCTGACTGTGAAAACATTCATGATAGGCCCTTACCCTTTTTCTATCCAGTAACCTTACACCCTAACCCTACCACTAGATGTTACTCCTCACCCCAACAGGAATCCACTACCGTAATCCCTAACCTCAAACCTTACTTCTAAGCCAAACCCAAACTCCTAACTGCCTAGCCTTACTCTGGCCTTATCTCTCACCTTAATCCCTAGCCCATTTTCCTAGCATTAAAATGTTGGCCTTAATCCTAGCCCTCACCCCAGCCCTTAAAAAAACCCTAACCCATAGACTTAGCCCATATCCTAAACACTAACCAGACACCCTAAGCAGAACACCAGATCTTTCTGCTAAGCATCTGCCTAATCCCTGACCCTGAAAGGCAAACTCTAATCCCCAAACCCTAACCTGAACACCTAATCCCTGAAGCCCTCTTTCCTGTGCTCGAACCTGCTCATCTTTGTCCCCTCCCCAACCCTAACTTAAGCGGCTTGGCCAGGGCAGGGATCGTGAGATCCTGGAGCAGTTGCTTCCAATCCATGGCATTGGAAGAGGAAAGTGAGGTGACCTGTATCTGATCAGCTCATAGGCCACAAGGAGGAGATGGGTGGGAATGCTATGATAAGTCAGCTGTGCCTCAGGATCTTAAGGCCCAGCAGGAGGCACGTGGGCTGTGAAGGCGGCTGTGAGCCACTTCTGTCTCTGGAGTTGAAAGGCCAGCAGCAGGAACAGGGCTGGGAAAGGGCCTGTGAGATCACTTCTTTCTGAAGCAGCTGATAGGTCAGCCCTTGACTCATGGCTGAGATATGTGCTCTTAGGCTCACATCTGCCAGTATCTTTGACAGGCGAGAGGTATGTTGATTGTGAGAATCCCTTTCCCTAAGTACCTGGTAGACCCATCCAGGAAGAGGGCTTGGATATGGTTTGTCATGTCCCTTTCACCTGAGTACATGATGGCTTAGTCATGTCCACCCGAGAAACTGAAAGACCAGCAGTAGGCACGTGGCTTGGAAGATCATGGTGAGGTTACTTCCGTCTGGTCAGTTGAGAGGCCACAAGAAGGCTGATGAGTTGGGCTATCATTATGACATTAATTATGTCTGAGAAGCTCATAGGCCAGTAGGAGGCACATGGCCATGAATGCAAGTGTGAGGTCATTGGAGACTCCAATCTCCTTGGGTGACTGGCAGTCAGCAGACCAGTTTGTTACGACCCCAGTAAGAAAGGCACTCAGACTCTGTGAAGTCTCATTTAAAATGCCGTTTGTTAGAGCCAACACCATCCACAAAGAGACAATTGCGTAGGCTATATTACGTTCCTTCAGATGCTGGGAACACTGAGTTGACAGCATGGCAAGAGATGTGGTGCAGCAAGATGTGCAGATCCCACCCACGGCAGGGTTATCCCATTTTGGTCCTGCGAGCTCTTTAAGTGTTTTCTTACAGGGAAAAATTCTAGTCATAATTTCTACTGGTTTAGGATGAGATGTGCACTTGGGAATTTGTAACTACAGTTTCAGAGAAAGGTAGGGACATGCGGTTGGCCTAAGCGCCAGTAGCTTCCTGCAGACTTCTCTGTTACGATCAAGCTCATCCTGCAAGCCAGGGATAGACTCAGCACAGCACGGCCTGAAGGCCAAGCTGTCCACGGAGCACAGTCCAGCACAGCACAGGCCTAGGTTTACTGTTACATGGATCGCTAACTCCTCCATGCACAATGGTCAGGATCACCGAACCTCCTGGTGAAGGTTAGAAGGAGGATGACATCTCCTTTAGACAAATAGAGGAACGGACACAGTTTTAGGCCCTGGTGATCACTGAAAAATTTGAAGACCATGGACCTTTACTTGAGGGCCTGGGTTGAAGGGAAGGTAGAAGGTGATCCCTGACCTTTCATGGGGGGCATGCTCTCCTGGACTTGTTTTTAACAAAAAGACAAGGCAGGACTGGTGGAAGATGTGGAGGGTGACTTTGGCTGAAGTATGGGAGAAGGTGGTAGAGTAGAAAACAGCGAGGGAAGTGAGCAAGACAAATTGTAGCAGGGCTGAGTAGAGAGGAGGGATCACCTCCACCAACCCTCTGGCAGTGCTCTTCCTAACGCAGCCCAGGATGCCGTTGGCCGTCTTTGCTGCAAAGGTGTAAAGCCAGGAGAGGACAAGGCTTTGGGGAGACCTATTAACAACCTTCCCATATCTTCTTGGGTATCAGCAAGAAAATGCAGGCAGGCTCTTCCCTGCTGTGCACGATGAGAGGATGAGGGCCAGCGGGCTGAAACAAGTGAGGAAAAACTTTCTCCCCATCAAGACAGTCAAGCACTGGAGCAGATTTCCTAGCGAGCTTGTGTCATCTCCATCCCTGGAGCTTTTCAAGCCCAAGACGAATAAAGCCCCGAGCAGCCTGCTCTGACTCCATAGCTGACCCTGCTTTGAGCAGGAGGTTGCCCTAGAGACCTCCTGACCTCCCTTCCAGCATGAAGGATTCTGCATTTCCATCCACCATGGATCTTGCCTTCATGATGGAAGGGAATTCATGCAGGTTCCCGGTGACCATTGAAGCCAAACAGAAAGTTTGGTCAGATGATCGGTGGCTTTCTTGTCCCACTCCAGGCATTGTTGCTCAGATGCAGGGCTGCTTGGCAGGTCCCCCAAAGCAGCCCTGATTAATGCCTATTCTCCACCTTTTCTTTTCTTTTTCCCTTTTTTCCCTGCCCACAATTTCTTCCCCTTGACCATCCTTGTATGCTCCCAGGCAAACAGCCCACCCCTCTTTTCCCTTTCCTCCCTGGCCCTTGTTTTACTTCCTTTGTACGCTCATTTGGTGTTTCTGAGCTTGTCACCATAGAAATTCCGACCTTGGTCAGCAATATCATTGAATGAGTGCAGCGTCCTGCAATTTCTCATGCTGTTATCTTGTCAGAGGCACCCCATGTCAGCATGAGCCATCTGCATGCACATATTAAAAGCTGGTCCAATGGTGCTTCACTCCTGGGGCACCTTGAAAAACTCTGGGATTTGGCAATAGAAACCTCATGAGGTTTTACAAGTAGAAGTGGTCAGTCCTTTACTGGGGGCAGAGTAACCCCATACAAGAGGGCAGGTTGGGACCTGAACAGCTCAGGACTTACCCTGAGGAGAAGGGCCTGGGCATTAGGAGGGATGCCATATGAGCCAGTGGTGCACGCTCACCATGCATAAGGCCAGCTGCTGTGGGGCTGCATTATGGGGTGCGTGGCCACCCAGACAACAGAGTTATCATTCCCCTTGTCTCAGCACTGCTGTGGCCACATCTGGATTATCGGTGTCTGGTTTTGGGGCTCCCTGGTCTGGAGGAATGGGGAGGAACTGTAGAGGCTCCAGAGGAGATCTGCCAGGAGGAAGTTTGGAGCCTGTGTAGAGAGGCTGAGGATCCTGGAATTCTTTAGACTGGTGAAGTGGAGGTTCAGGGCACAACAGGAGTAGCCGGCAACTGCTTGAAGGGTGGTTTCAGAGATGATGGAGCTTTTCTTTGTAGTGGGAAGAGAAGAAAACCTCCACAGATTGCAGCTTGGAAGGTTCAGACTGGAGGTGAGGAAAAAGAAATGTTAATCAAAGGGTCATGTTGTGGTGCAAGAGGTCACCCAGAGGGAGTCTGGATCATCACATGGTTTTGTATTTCAAGGTACAACCAGCGAAGGTGGAGACACATCAGTGAAGGCAGAGAAACTCCAGGGTGAGAGCTAGATGGGAAAGCAAGATGGGTGTCTGCAGCC
Source organism: Calonectris borealis (assembly GCF_964195595.1). NCBI lineage: Eukaryota > Metazoa > Chordata > Aves > Procellariiformes > Procellariidae > Calonectris > Calonectris borealis. The sequence goes on along the minus strand of NW_027441454.1, from coordinate 1,468,007 downwards.
TGAAGGGAAAGAGGTGCAGGCATGGACAGTGTAGGACAGCCTGCAGTAGAGATGGCCACGGCTTCTGGCAAGGCTGAAAGGCCCAAGGGAACCAAGGTCTTTGTCCCCTTGGCTATGGCAGCTGCCTCTGCCACCAAAGCCTACCAGGAGAAACCTTATTTTGAGGCGCTGGACTTTGTTTCTTCTTCACCCCTTCTTGGAGAGGCCGGGAAGGGTTGCACAGTTTTTCTACACTTGGCATTCCTCACCCTCACACCCCACTGCCCCGGGAAGAACCCTGGTCTAACGAGGGACAGGATCTGCCTTCCCAGGGTCTGGGGTCAGGGCTTGGCCTTTCTGCTTCATAAAAGAAACCAAGGGTTTTCTCAGCATTACAGCCACCTGCTCAGTGCCTTTGCCTACCTGCAATCAGGTCCAATTATCTGCTCTAACGAGTCCATGGGGAGGCTTTGTCAGTGATGGTCCTCAGTGGGGCCAACTAATGCTTCAAGGTACTTTGAGTTTTGTTTCTCACTTTGACTTCTTGAGCAATTTGTTCAGTCTTCTCTCAGTGTCTGTGGTTCATGGACAGCCCCAAATACCACATGGGGGTCATTAAAATACAGAAAGCCCTAACAAGCCATGTCTCTTCCTGTAATTTTATTCAAGTCTCCAAGGCTTGTACAGCTAATTGGAGTCGTTTCATAGTGTAGTTACAGAGGAAGATTTCAAAGTGCACCTAATAAAAAACATTTTTTATTTTAAAGGTTATATTTTATTACTTTTCAGTTTAGAGAAGAGGTGATAGCGGCATTCTCCAATTGATATTGATCCAGAGTGTCTCCTCAGAAGGTCTGGACAGCTAGGAAAATCAGACTCTTGAGTCTGACACTGTATGGACAACCTTGCTCCTCACCTCCCAACCCCACCATTTCTGTCATTGGCCACCAGGGATTTACATCACTTTGCCTTACATCAGACTTCTCCACTGAAGTCTGCAGCTGAATGTTACAGCTCCTTTGCACCATCTCCCACCAGCTCTCCTTGGAGAACTGGCTGTGCACAGGCACAGAAGGATTCTTCTGTTTGCAAGCAAAGAAAAGTAAAGTTGCCCCTCAGCCTCCTTTTCTCCAAACTAGGCAGACCCAGAGTCCTCAGCCGCTCCTCATAGGACATTCCTTCCAGCCCTTTCACCAGCTTTGTTGCCCTCTTCTGGACGCATTCAGGTACCTTCAGATCCTTCTTAAATTGTGGGGCCCAGAACTGCACACAGTGCTCAAGGTGAGGCCGCACCAGCACTAAATACAGCGGTAGGATCACCCCTTGACTGGCTGGTTCTACTGTGTTTAATGCACCCCAGGGTGCAGTTTGCCCCCTGGGCTGCCAGGGCACACTGTTGACTCCTGTTGAGCCTGCTGTCGACCAGCACCCCCAGATCCCTTCCTGCAGGGCTGCTCTCCAGCCACTCCTTTCCCAATTTATACTTTGCCTGGCGTTATTCCGTCCCAGGTGCAGAATCCGGCATTTGGACTTGTTAAATTTCATCCCATTAATCATTGCCCAATGCTCCAACCTATCTAGATCCCTCTGCAAGGCATCTTGTCCCTCAAGAGAGTCAACGCACCTCCCAGTTTGGCATCATCAGCAAACTTGCTAATGGTGCATTCAACTCCTGCATCCAGATCATTGATAAAAATATTGAACAGAACTGGCCCTAGAATTGAGCCCTGAGGAACACCGCTGGTGACCGGTCACCAGCCAGATGTAGTCCCATTCACCACAACTTCGCCACCGAGGCGAAGGGCTCCGGAGCGGAGGATCGCGCCAGGGGACCCTTCCTAAAGCGGCAAAACCGCAGCAAAAACCGCGAAGGCAAAAGCGCAGGGAGCGAGAGGGAGCCCCAGCACCCCCCCTCCCCCGAGCCGGAGGAGCGAGCTCCTGACGAGCGGCGGCTCTGACTCAGCGCGGGCGGGGACAGGCGGGACGGCGGCCAAACCCCCTTGGATACAAGAGCAGCGCGGAGGATGTGCAAGCGACCCGGAGCTCAGTGAACAGGGCGGGCAAACAGGGCGTGGCGCGTCAGCAGGGCGTGGCGCATCAGCAGGGCGTGGCGCGGCAGTTTGGGCGGCAGTTCGCGCCGGCAGGGCGTGCGGGGAAGGCGAGCGGGCAGGGCGCAGCCCCCCTCCAGGCTCCAGAGGCTAGCTCAACTCGTGGTCATCGCCCTCCCAGAAGAGGACCTGGCCATGGTATCCACTCGGCCGAAAGCCATCGCCAGGAGAAACGTGGCGACCCAGCCCGAGCCCCCACGCAAACACACATCTGTCCAGGTCTCCGGCTGCAGGGAGTGCCTGAGCCTGTCCCTGGTACAGGAGGGCAGCAGAGACGACGCCTGTGTGCGCTGTGACCAGGTGGATGATCTGCTCAGCCTGGTGGCAGAGCTGAAGGAGGAGTGGAGAGGTTAAGGATTATCAGGGAGTGTGAGAGGGAGATGGATTGGTGGAGCCGCACCCTGCCGTCCCTGAGGCAAGGACAGCACATGGAGGCTCCACAAGAAGCGGAGGATCCCCTGGCCTCTTGCCACCAGGCAGAGGGAGGGGACCCAGGAGACGGGGGGAATGGACACAGGTCCCTGTTCGGGGCGCCAGGCGAACCCCCGCCCGGCCTCCCTCACCTCAACCTTCCCAGTTGCCCTTACAGAACAGATATGGGGCCCTGGAACTTGAGGGCCAGACAAACGAGGACGCAGATGAAGGCCCATCCAGGGGGTTGCCTGAGGCGAGGCAGTCAGCCCCACGCATTACGACTGCCTCCGCTAAGAAAAAAAGGAGGGTAATTGTCGTAGGTGATTCCCTTCTGAGGGGGACGGAGGGCCCAATTTGCCGGCCAGACCCATCCCACAGGGAAGTCTGCTGCCTCCCTGAGGCCCGGGTGAAGGACATTACTAGGAAGCTCCCTAGTCTCGTGCAGGCCTCCGATTACTACCCGCTACTGGTTATACAGGCTGGCAGTGGGGAGGGTGCAGAGAGAAGTCCCGAAGGGATCAAAAGGGACTTCAGGGTGCTGGGGCGACTGGTGGGAGGATCGGGAGCACAGGTGGTGTTTTCCTCGATCCCTTCGGTGGCAGGGAGGAATACTGACAGGAACAGGAAAACTCATCAGATCAACACGTGGCTCAGGGGCTGGTGCCATCGGCAGAATTTTGGGTTCTTTGACCACGGGGAGGTTTACACGGCACCGGGCCTGCTGGCGACGGACGGAGTTCAGCTGTCTCGCAGGGGGAAAAGGATTCTCGCGTGTGAGTTGGCCGGGCTCATCGAGAGGGCTTTAAACTAGGTTCGAAGGGGGAAGGGGATAAAACCAGGCTCACTAGAGAAGCTCCTAGGGACCGCACGCCAATGTCGGGGGAGAAATCGGCAGCCCAGCTCAAGTGCATCTACACCAATGCACGCAGCATGGGCGGCAAACAGGAGGAGCTGGAAGCCATTGTGCAGTGGGGTAGCTATGACTTAGTCACCATCACGGAAACACGGTGGGATGAGTCTCACGACTGGAGTGCTGCAATGGATGGCTATAAGCTCTTCAGAAGGGACAGGCGAGGAAGGAGAGGCGGTGGGGTAGCCCTGTATGTTAGGGAGTGCTTCGACTGTCTAGAGCTCAATGGTAGTGACAACGAGGTCGACTGCTTGTGGGTAAGGATGAAGGAGAAGGCCAACAAGGCAGATATCCTGCTGGGAGTCTGTTATAGACCACCTAGCCAGGACGAGGAGGCAGACGAAATATTCTACCAGAGGCTCGCAGAAGTCTCCCAGTCGCTAGCCCTTGTTCTCGTGGGGGACTTCAACTTTCCGGACGTCTGCTGGAAATACCACATGGCAGAGAGGAAACAGTCAAGGAGGTTCCTGGAGTGTGTGGAAGATAACTTCCTGACGCAGCTGGTAAGCGAGCCTACCAGGGGAGGTGCCTCGCTTGACCTGCTGTTCACAAACAGAGAAGGACTGGTGGGAGATGTGGTGGTCGGAGGCCGGCTTGGGCTTAGCGACCATGAAATGGTAGAATTCTCGATACTTGGTGAAGTAAGGAGGGGGGCCAGCAAAACCGCTACCATGGACTTCTGGAGGGCGGACTTTGGCCTGCCTAGGACACTGGTCGAGAGGGTCCCTTGGGAGGCAGTCCTGAAGGGCAAAGGGGTCCAGGAAGGCTGGACGTTCTTCAAGAAGGAAGTCTTAAAGGCGCAGGAGCGGGCTGTCCCCATGTGCCGCAAGAAGAACGGGCGGGGAAGACGACCGGCCTGGCTGAACGGGGAGCTCTGGCTGGGACTCAGGAAAAAAGGAGAGTTTACCACCTTTGGAAGAAGGGGCAGGCAACTCAAGAAGAGTACAGGGATCTCGTTAGGTCGTGCAGAGAGGAAATTAGAAAGGCAAAAGCCCAGCTAGAACTCAACATGGCCACTGTCGTGAGAGACAAGAAAAAATGCTTTTACAAGTATATTAATGACAAAAGGAGAGCCAAGGAGAATCTCCATCCTCTATTGGATGTGGGGGGGAATGTTGCCACCAAGGACGAGGATAAGGCTGAGGTACTCAACGCCTTCTTTGCCTCAGTCTTTAATAGTCAGAGCAGTTATCCTCAGGGTATTCAGCCCCCTGAGCTGGAAGACAAGGACGACGAGCAGGATGAACCCCCCATAATTCCAGAGGAAGCAGTTAACGACCTGCTGCGCCACCTGGACGTTCACAAGTCTATGGGGCCGGATGGGATCCACCCAAGGGTACTGAGGGAGCTGGCGGAGGAGCTTGCCGAGCCGCTCTCCATCATTAACCAGCAGTCCTGGTTAACTGGGGAGGTCCCGGACGACTGGAGGCTCGCCAATGTGACGCCCATCTACAAGAAGGGCCGGAAGGAGGATCCAGAGAACTACAGGCCGGTCAGCCTGACCTCGGTGCCAGGGAAGATCATGGAGCGGTTGGTTTTGAGGGCACTCACGAGCCATGTGTGGGACAACCAGGGGATCAGGGCCAGGCAGCACAGTTTCATGGAAGGCAGGTCCTGCTTGACCAACTTGATCTCCTTCTATGAGCAGGTGACCCGCCTCGTGGATGAGGGAAAGGCTGTGGATGTGGTCTACTTGGACTTCAGTAAGGCCTTTGACACTGTCTCCCACAGCATTCTCCTAGAGAAGCTGGCGGCTCACGGCCTAGACAGGTCCACTCTTCGCTGGGTAAAAAACTGGCTGGACGGCCGAGCCCAGAGAGTTGTGGTGAACGGAGTTAAATCCAGTTGGCGGCCAGTCACGAGCGGTGTTCCCCAGGGCTCAGTACTGGGGCCGGTCCTGTTCAATATCTTTATCAATGATCTGGATGAGGGGATCAAGTGCTCCCTCAGTAAGTTTGCAGACGACACCAAGTTGGGTGGGAGCGTTGATCTGCTGGAGGGTAGGAAGGCTCTGCAGAGGGACCTGGACAGGCTGGATCGATGGGCCGAGGCCAACTGTATGAGATTCAACAAGGCCAAGTGCCGGGTCCTGCACTTCGGCCACAACAACCCCAGGCAACGCTACAGGCTTGGGGAAGAGTGGCTGGAAAGCTGCCCAGAGGAAAAGGACCTGCGGGTGCTGATTGACAGCCGGCTGAACATGAGCCGGCAGTGTGCCCAGGTGGCCAAGAAGGCCCACGGCATCCTGGCCTGTATCAGGAATAGTGTGGCCAGCAGGAGTAGGGAGGTGATCGTGCCCCTGTACTCGGCACTGGTGAGGCCGCACCTCGAATCCTGTGTTCAGTTTTGGGCCCCTCACCACAAGAAGGACATGGAGGTGCTGGAGCGTGTCCAGAGGAGGGCAACGAAGCTGGTGAAGGGCCTGGAGCACAAGTCTGATGAGGAGCGGCTGAGGGAACTGGGGTTGTTCAGTCTGGAGAAGAGGAGGCTGAGGGGAGACCTCATCACGCTCTAAAACTACCTGGAAGGAGGTTGTAGCGAGGTGGGGGTTGGTCTCTTCTCCCAAGTAACTAGCGATAGGACAAGAGGAAATGACCTCAAATTGCACCAAGGGAGGTTTAGATTGGACAATAGGAGAAATTTCTTTACTGAAAGAGTGGTCAGGCCTTGGAACAGGCTGCCCAGGGAAGTGGTGGAGTCCCCATCCCTGGAGGTGTTTAAAAGACGTGTAGATGAGGCCCTTAGGGACATGGTGTAGAGGGCATGGTGGTGTTGGGTTGACGGTTGGACACGATGATCTTAGAGGTCTTTTCCAACCTGTATGATTCTATGATTCTATGATTCTATGATTAACTGTTGTGGGAGGTAATCCATGGGCCGTGATGTCCCCTGGGGCTGGCTGGGGTGTTCAGGGCACTGCGGCCACCTTCGGGCTCACTTATGTGGGGCCATAGCCCAGGGCTTACCCTGACACGGCAGCTCTGTTATGGCCTCTGCACTGTGGGACCAGCATGGCCCGGACAGGGCCTGGGGGAAAGAGGAGCTGGAAAGCCAAGGGTGAGGAAATGGGTGCTCCCGCTGGGGTGCATCACGGGACCATCAGAGAGACACTTGGACTAGAAACTGGCTGTGGGCAGCAGGATGGAAATGCCTCTGTCAGCAGGATTATTCCCCAGGGACCATGGGCTCTCGCAGCCCCACAGCCTGACCCCAAGCCTGCTGTCCCTGAGACGCGCCCCTTCCCTACCACCGTGTCCTTCTTCTCTGCGCCCCCTCATCAGACTCAGGGAGACAACCCGACACCTGGGCCCGCGAGCACCAGCTCTGGGTCAAAGCCCTCACAGACTTTTCATAAGAACAAATATGGATGCACCGTGTAAAAATGGGAATAAAGATAGAGGAAACGCCAGGCGGTTTCTGCTGCCCATGGCACAGGGAGATGTTTCACAGCTCACAGCTCTCCCAGCTGCACAGACCTCTCCTCCCTCCTGGCGGCACCCAGCGGCACAGCAGAGATGGGCTCTGCTGGCCTGGGGCTCAGGGACGGTTGCGTAGCAAGCTCTGGTGTCACAGCCTTTGTGTCCTCACGGGGATGTGCCAGAGACACCTCTTCAGCATCATCATAGCCCATGCTCCCCAGGGTCAGGGATGAGGTGTCTCCTTCAGCTCCAGGGACCCCGTCACTTCTCCGGGAGCACAGGCTACCCCCTGCAAGCAGCAAGGCAGGACATTGCAGTTCGTCCCATGGGGTCTGTACATCACCTTCCTCCCTGCTCCTCACCACATTCAGCTCCTTCTCCCACACCCAGTCCCTCCAAGGAAAACTCCTGGCTCAGGTTCCCCCTTCCCAGGAGGTTTGGGTGTCAGTACGGTGGAGACTTTGGTGGCACCAGGAACGGCACCCCAGGAACCAGCAGCGCTCTCTTTCCCTCTCACCTCCCAGTGCATCCTTGGGCCCTGCTCCCTCCTCTGGTGCCCTGGGCATTTCCCAAGCTCCCTGCCCAGGGGCAGCATCATCGCCAGGGTCAGAAACCTCCCTGGCATCATCATAGCCATCTGCTGGGTCACCTCCGGGCAGGACAAGAACATCTGAAAGGAGAGGGGAGCTGGTGACAGTGAGAAGATAGGTCCTGCAGAGCAGAGGAGGGGAGGACGAGCAGGGACAGAGGGCTGAGACACTGCTGTTGGCAGCACCATGTCCTCCCCATCTCTGACGGCGACGCTCAGTGACACTCCTGTCTATCACATGTCTGCAGGGAGATCAACCCCTTCCTGCCCCCGTTACCTGGTGCTGATCCCAGACCATCCTCCTCCTCGGTGTTCCCAGGGTAGGGCTGCAGCTGGCTCGGGGATTCCTCTGAATAGGAGTCTGGAGAGATGCACAGCGGGGGTCAGGGAGTGAGCCCCACTGCCCTGCCGCATGGTCAGCACTGCGGGGGAAGGGGGACCCACAGAGCTGGGGCTGCATGGGGAGGAAGGCTGGGAATTGACCCTGCTCCCCTGGGACAAACACTGTCTCAAAGCTGCTCCCAGAGCTGCCCTAGGACAGCCCCTTCCCTCACTCCTCGGGTGCCACATTGGGTGCAGGGGCAGGAAGAGAGGGGCTGTCCAGCTGGTTGGGGGAAGCTCCTCTCCCGGGCCCAGGACCTGGATGCTCTCCCCATAGACCACATGGCCCCAGCACTGCAGGAACCATGCGCTGGGGGGCTTCAGGGGATCAGCCCTGGTTGGGGCCAGGGGAAAAGGTCCTGCAGATGTGCCTCCCGCTCAGGGAGGACCCCCACCCACCTGAGCGACCAAACTTTTCCTGCTTCTCCCACGCTGGGCTGTAACCGATCTCCTCATACACAGCCTCGGGGAAGAGCTCCTGAGCTCTCCTGGAGCCTGTGGACAGAGACAGGGCTGGCCCAGGGAAAGGCAGCGGGGGATGGGACCCCACTGTGCTCCCCCAAACCTGTTCCTTTGGCCAGCCCAGGACTGGTCCGACAGCACAGCCCAACTGTGCTGTCCAGGCACATCCTCCGTGAGGGCAACGTTGCTGTGGAGATTATCTGGGGCAGCGTCACCCTTGCATCATCCTTTCGGAGACAGCGCTCATGCCCCTCTGGCCCCTGGGTCCTGCCTCCCTTGTCTGACCGCGGAGCAGCTCCCATGTCTCCTCTCCACCTGGAGCTGCCCCCTATCTGCCCCACGGGTCTATAGCAGGGCCCCTGTCCTGCCGGGTGGTGGGCAGGGCTGGGCAGAGGGACAGCCTGGGGGCCTGACACCACGGAGATGGACCCTACTGCCTCACGCTCCTCCTGTTCTCTCCCTTGCCCCAGAGCCCCCTCCAGCACTACCCAGAGTGCTGCCAGCCTTGGCCATCCCCACTCTGCCATTTGCCTGCTCGCCCCATCGCGAGCTCCCCCCGCCTCCGGGCTCTCTCCACCCCTTGCTGCTCGTGCCCCACAGCCAGGCAGTCAGTGGGGTGGTGCATGAGGCAGATGGCAGCACACAGCCTCATCCCCCCAGCCCTGCCTGTGCCTGACAGCCCGCAGCACCCCACAGCCCTTCCAGCAGGCTTCTCCCCCTGGAACCGCTGTGGAAGGACCCACCTCTGCGCCCAGCCCTGGCACGGAGCACTTGCCCGGCCAGGAAGGCCAGGAGCAGGCAGAGGAGGGCCCCCAGGATGATGCAGATGATGACGGGCACTGAGACTCTCCCGCTGCTGCTCAAACGGCCCCGGGTGGGATCTGCATGGGCGAGAACATGGAAGGGGCAGCACAAGGCCTGGAGAGGTGGGGGCAGCCCCACTCCTGACTCCCATCACACACGGCAGCAGGGGGTGCAGAGCCCCAGGGCTGAGTGATGGGGAAGCTTCCACCCTGCTGAGCAAACTAAAACCCTCCCCAACCCCCACCACCACCCCAGTGCCTCCTCCTGGGAGTTTCACACCCCAGCAAGGAGCCCCTTCCATCCAGCTGTGGGGCACAGCCTGGCCCCGGGGATACCCAGCCCCAGCGGGAGGACAAATTACCTGCTCGGGGTGGGGATGCTGTTGTCCTGGGTGTAGCTGCAGAGGAGGAAAAGGAGAGCTGGGCTGAGAGGGTGGGGGTGTGGGTACTGGGGAGCCTCCTCCCCAACACACTGTGTGTGTGTCTGTAGATGTCCCTGGCACATCCCACCCAAATTGCCCCTCCGGTAGTGCTAGAAAGGGAGGCCGGGACAGGGTGCAGCGCCGCTGCTCTGGGCAGCAGGCAGGATGGCACAGGCGGCCGAGGGCATAGCCCTGGGGCTGCAGGGCCCCATGGGCAGTGGCCGGAGGACACCCAGTCCCACCACGGCTGCTCCCCACCTGGCACCAGGCTCCTGCACTCTGCAGGAACCTTCGTGCTCTTGGCAGGTCAGGGGCCATGCCAGCACCAAGTGGGCGAAAGGCCTTCCCCAGCTCCCTGCCAATACCCGAGCAAGGGGTCCCAGCCCTGCCGCTCACCTGAGCAGCGTACGGCCGCGTCTTCCTTATGCCGGCAAGCACCGCCATCCCCGGGCCGGGCCCAGCAGTCCTGCAGGGACGGCTCCGTCCCCTGGCACTCCACCTGCTCCAGCCAGATGGGGCCGTGCCCCATCCCAAATGCAGCCTCCTTCAGGGCAGACAGCGCGGGGCCACAGCCCAGCTGCCTGCACGCCACCTCGGCATCCCGCATGTCCCAGGAGTCGTCGCACACCGTCCCCCAGGAGCCACGGTGCCAGACCTCCACTCTGCCTGAGCACCCATCCTCGCCTCCCACGGCACGAATCTTCTCCCTGTCTGGAGAAAGCAAAGACCTCCCAAGGCACTGAGACAGCCCGCAGAGCCCTGCCAGACAAGAAGGGTGCACAGGGGAGCAGCTCAATACCTGTGCAGCTCGTGGAGTTGGGGCACGGGGCCAATGGGGCTGGGGACATTTCTGGGCGTCCCCCTGAAGAGAGAAACACTGTAGTGAAGGGGCTGGTTGGGGGATGGTGCAGAAGAGAGCGAGGCTGAGCTCTGCTTGTGCCTCCCCGTACCATCTTTGTCACGGCAGCAACTGAACCCCGGTCATTCAGCGGGCATGCGCAGGCCTGGGGGGACCCTGATTGCTCAGCCCCTAAAGGTCCCTGGTTCACAGAGCAGCAGTAGTGTGTCTGTGGAGGGGAGGCTCTTCTGAGCCCTGTCTGGTCTCTTCTGAGACCTCACCTGGGGATGCCTCTGCCTCCGCCAGGCGCTGCTGGCAACCTGGGTGGCAACTGCTGCTGGATGTGTGTGGCTGTGGTCACATTTGTGCCACCGGCGTGACATGGAAAGGAAAAGCCCCTCCAAGCTCTTTCTCTGCCTTTGGCTGTGCCCAGCGGGGAGCAGGATCTGGGGTGACACTGGTGCCCGAGTGGCTCAGAGTTACCTTTGCAGGTGATGTGGATCTCGTCTCGCAGGTCTTCGCATGACTGCGGGTGCCAGGGAGTGGAGGGACACTGCCAGAAGGAGCTGGTTTTCTCCCCACACTGCACATTATCCAGCCACGCAGGGCCAGACACCCTGCCATAGGGCAGGCGTGTTTCCAGGGATCCTCCGTCCCCGCAGCCCAGCTCCTTGCATGCCAGCGACACCGTATCGAGAGTCATCGAGTTGGAGCAAATGCTTCCCCACGTCCCGTTGTAGAAAACCTGCAGGCGCCCGGAGCAGCCGTCGCTGTTCTCCAGCCTGAGGGCCATGAACTCTGGGAGGAAAGGCAGCAAGGGGGAAGAGGCTGGTCTGGGGCTGTGGGAGAGGGGACGCCTCTGCGCTCGCCAGGCCCTCAGCCAGGCAGGGGCACGGCCAGCACGTCCCCCTTGCACCCAGGGGCAGAGGGAGGTCCCTGAGGGGGACTGAGGGTCCGCAGGACAGGCTCGGGCAGGAGCTTAGAGGCAGCCAGGGACAGCCTTGGCCATGCGCGGCTCTCCCCACGTCCTGGCCTCCCCGGGAACCAGGCTCCCACCACACCACCCAGCACAGACCTGAGCAGATGACTCCCGCGTCCTCTTTGTGCCCACAGTCGTGCTGCCCCCAGGGCCCGGCAGGGCAGTCCCAGAGAGCAGCTTCGGCCCCGGAGCAATTCACGGCACCCATCCAGATCTGCCCAGAGCCTTCCCCGAACCGAGCGGAGGCGGCCGCCTCCACCGCCCCTCCACAGCCCAGCTGCTGGCAAACGACGGCAGCATCAGAGAGGTCCCAGCCATCATCGCAGACAGTCCCCCAGCTGCCCTGGTAGTAGATCTCCACTCTCCCGGCGCAGCGCCCGGCCCCGTTCACCAGCCGGACCTGCCGGCTCCCTGCAGTGGGGAGAAACCCCAGTTGCTGCCAGGGGCTGGCTGCCCACCCACCCCATCATCTGGGGGGCCCGGGCAGTGCCGCTCACCCCGGCAAATGACTCCCACGTCCTCCGCAACCCCTGCTGCCAGCGCACTCTCGGGCAGGGAGGTGTTGCAGAGGCTCAGGTTGGTCTCATGCCCTGCGCACCGGACCCCTCGCAGCCCTACGGGGCCCGTCCCTCGCTCAGGCTTTGGGGGGTTGTAGGCTGTCTCTGCCTGTCCGCACTGCAGCTGCCGGCACACCACGTTGGCCTCCTGCACATCCCACTGGTCATCCAGGACTCTGCCCCAAGTCCCGCGCTGGAAGATCTCCACTCGCCCATCGCACCGGCTCCCTCCACCCACCAGCCGCAGGGATGCAAAGCCCGCTGACCCTGCAGAGAGCAGAGATGCCACGGCCATTGGCGGCACTGGGGAGCACGGCACCCTTTAGGAGCAGGAGGAGGGGGAATTCTCCGACCAAACAGGACAAGATTGGGCCTTGGGCCGACGAGAAGTGAGGGCAAAGCATGGGCCCACTCTGCAGCTCACACCCAGCTCTGCTGCTGCTGAGGGCACCCAGGAGCTCCTGCCTGGGTGGTGGGATGAAGCTCTGCAGGGCGCTCTGTGGAGGTGGGATGTGGTTGTCTGCAGCCAGGGGGTGGAGCAGAGCCCCGCAGCCCCGTCCTGGATTCATCCCACAGTAGGAAAAGCCAGGAGGCCAGGCCTGGCAGTGGCGCTGCCCTGGGGGCAGATGCCTGCTTCCGTTCAGCCCTCAGCTCTCCCACGGTAGAGCAGTCAGTCTGAGCAGGCAAAGCCCTCCAGAAGGCTCCTGGGGAAGCAAGGGTTTCTCCAGGGAGAAATTCAGCCTGGGGCTGCTCTGGGAGCCCTGCTTTGGGTCCCATGTCGCACACAAAGGGCAAATGGAGTTCATGCAGCATTTTCCCGGCACTCACCTGAGCAAATGACAGCGGCGTTGTTCCCATGGGAGCAGGGTGAGGCCCCCAGGGTGATCACTGGGCACTGTCCCAGGTGGGCTTCAGTCCCGTCACAGTGGAATGAGTCTCTCCAGACAGGTCCGGTTCCTCTCCCAAAATGCCCTCCTCCAGGAATGGACTCAGCAAACCCGCAGTTGAGTTGACGACAGAGAACGTGGGCATCCGAGAGATGCCAGCGGGAGGCACAGAGGGTGCCCCAGGTCCCCAACACCTGGACCTCCACTCTCCCCGCACACGCCGTGCTGCCGTTCACCAGCCTGAACCCTGTGTACTCTGGGGACAGAGGAGGAGAACTGAGGGTGGACCGGTGCTCTTGTACCCTCGGTAGCTGGCGGAGCGGCCAGCGGGACAGCATGCCTTTCTTCTCCTTCTGCCCTCTTTTCATGCTGCAGACAACCCATCACCCCTTCTGTCCTCGTGCCTGACCCAGCATGGTCCTTGCTCTGTTTCCCACCCTGGGGTTCAGCACCCCACCCTGAGTCCTTACGTGTGCAGGTGACAACAGCGCTGTTCATGTGGGTGCAGGGCTGGTCCCTGGGGGACCCCCTGGGGCAGGAGGCGAGGAGGGATTCATTCCCCACACACTGCAGCTCTCCGGCCCAGATGGGACCCACCCCTTCTTCAAAGGGAGCTGGCCCAGCCACAGGCAGGGCCACACCGCACTGCAACTCCCTGCAGACCACACCAGCAGCTTTGGCACCAAAGTGGGAATCACAGACAGTTTTCCACTGGTCCCCGTCATGGACCTCCACACGTCCTGAGCAGCGGCTCTTCCCTTCCACCAGCCGCACAAATCCTGGAAAAAACCAAAACAACCGGGAGTTCCCAGAGCCCTCTGACAGATTCATGACCACATCCTGCATCACCTCCAAGCAAGCCGTGACCCAATCGCCCCCATTGCGCATCCCAGAGGAAGCTGTTGGGGGAGTGTTGGTGACACAAACACGTCCAGGCCCCCCAGCACCCCTTCTCTACACCATCACAGCACTAGAGGGTCTGTGTCTGTCACAGCACCAGGCACCGCTCAGACAATCTGCTGCGGCACAAGGTGCCTTGTGCTGCCCGGCGTGGTCCCCCCAGCACTGCAGTGGGGTGCGCAGTTCAGGTCTGGGAGAACTGGCCCAGATGGTAATGACTGCTGCAGCCTGCTCAGCCTCTGCAGAGCTTGGGACCAGGCAGGACCATCCCCTTGATGCAGCCAGAAATGCACCCTGCTGCCAGGGCTGTTCTGGGTGTTGGGAGGTTCCTGTTAGGGGCAGATGTCACAGAGCACAGAAATGGTGCAGCTGTTCCCATGGCTGGTGCCTGCCCAGACCTCTCCGATGCCTGCTCGGAGGGCACGTCCTCAGCCAGGCACACAGTGCTCTGCCTGGAGGTGCACAGGTCCCAAGCCAACGGCCAGGCAGAGGGGCAGGAGACCTGCATGCCCCCTTGGCTCACAAGGGCTCAGAGGTAACAGCAGGCACAGATGAGAGTCAGTAAGTGCTGCCAAAGCCTCTGTTTCGTGGGGCAGTGTGGGGAGCCATGGGAAGGCAGGAGAGGTTGGGCAGCAGGTCAGCGCTGCCTGCATGGGGCCGTGTCCCCGTGGGGCTGTCACAGCCCCAGGGATGTCCCAGGACCAGCCTGTGCACGTGGTGATGCAGAAGGGAGCAGCCAGAGTCAAGCAGCTGCCAAGCTCCTAAGCCTCGCAGTGCTGGACCACACAGCCGAGCCCTGGGGACAGGCAGCCAAGGGCTCTGTGCCACCCTGTTCCTCTCCCAGGGCCCAGTGCTCACGCGCTCTGAAAAGCCCTTTGGATTCAGCTGAGGTACTCATGCCTGTGAAGGGGAGTGACCCAGGGGGACCAGCATCTCATGCCATTCCTCCAAGGGGTGGAGTGCCACGCAAGTCCCCCCTGGTTTCTCCAGCACAGGGACCCCCAGCATTGTTGGCTGGGAACTGGCAGAATGGGTAGAGATCAGTGGAGATCAGTGGACACCCCGGGGCAGGGATGGAGGATCCATCTGCAGCCCAAGACACTGACTGAAGAGGGGCTGAGACACTGTGGCAGGGTTAGTTCACCCTGGGGTGGGCTCCCTGTGGGCTTTCCCAGGGACTGGGAACACCAGCAATGACAGCCCCAGCTCGGCAGTGTGCCCGGCCGCATTGGGCAATGTTCCGGTGCTCATTTGGTGCTCCCTGAGGGCACAGCCAAGGTCCCTTCCCCCGTCACATCCCTAAAGGTGAGGAACAGGTTGTTCTCTTACCTGAACACATCACTCCAGCATCAAATCTATGATCACAGTTATGTTCACCCCATCCGCTGTGTGGGCAGTCAGACAGGGCAGATTCGGTGCCATTACAGCCAACATCATCCATCCAAATGGGGCCAGATCCTTGCCCAAAGTGTCCGTACTGAGGAGCTCCAACAGCAGACCCACAGCCCAGCTGCTTACAAACCACTGCCGCATCGTTCATGCTCCAGTACTGACCACACACGGTCCCCCACTGGCCCTGTTGTTTCACCTCCACTCTCCCAGCACAGCGCCTGCTGCCATCCACCAGCCTCACCTCTGCAGCACCTTCAAACACCAACATGGGACCAGTCAGGAGAGTGCCAAGGCCCAGCTCTGCAGGTCTGGGGGAACGCCCTGCCCATGTCTGAGATACCAGGGTGGGAGCCCTCTCCCCTCCAGGCTGTCCCCAGTGCAGTGCGGGGGTCCCGTCTATCCCCACGCGCTGCACAAGGCTGGGGGTGTGCAGTTCTGGCCCTGCCGGGTCATTCGACATCCCACCACACAAGGCACCTTTGCCCACCCCAACGGCCACCTACCCCCTGCCCATGCACACCTCCACACTGTGCCCAGCCCTGCACAGGGCACCCGCTCTTCCCCAGCCCACCCCTCTTCCCCTGAACAGCCCCGGGTACCCAGGCCGGCTTCCCATGCAAACCACCTGCCCCCGCACCATCCAAACCCACCCCCACCCCCAGGGCTTTCCGAGCTCCCACCGAGACAATTCCAATGATCTCCCCACCCACAGCCCCTCCTTGCCCCTGCTGTCAGCCCAGCCCCTGCGCTGGGCCGGGCCCCCCAGGAAGGATGTCTCTCGACGCAGATGTCCCCGTCCCCTTCTCTCTTCGGGGCACAAACTGCCCTCAGGGGGTCAGGGCTCCCCTGGAACCGGGAGGCAGGGAGCAGCACACAGACCCTCCGGGGCACCCCAGAGGTTGACAGTGCCCTGGGCATCTCTGGGTGCTGCCATCGCCAGCTGGGCCACCACCGGCTCCAGAGGCCACCACCGGCTGGGGAAGAGAGGGTCCCAAAAGGGTGTCTACGAGTGTCTATGAATCCAGCCCGGCACAGGCTGCCCGAAACGCCCGAGCCCTGGAAAAGGAGATTCTCTCTCCCACCCAGACAGGCAGGCACAGGGTCCATGGACTCGAGCACCTTCTGACCCTCAGCTCAGTAGCACCTCAAAGAAACCCATTCCCAGGCAGATCCTATGACCATGCTGGCGCCCGCTGGCCCTGGGCTGTGGGACAAGGGAACGGGCACTTACCGCTGCACAGCTGTACCCAGAGGAGCAACCACAGCATCTGAGGGGACAGGAGTCCCTCTGTGCCCATCCTGAGCCTCCTGCCCTGCCAGCACATCCCTGCTGCGCCACGCTCCCTGCCTCAGCTCCTGGGGCCTCCTGGGGACAATGATGACAGGAGGGCAATATATCTCTGCAGATCCCAGCCCAGCTGCAGGAGGAGCCAATCAAAGCAGCAGGACCTTTTTAGACATTATCGGGAGCTATCTCCCCTCCGACACAGCCCAGCCCTCCAATGAACTTCTCCAGCGCCGTTCGTGACCATATATGAGAGACGGCTCTGCTGCAGGTGTCACGTCACTGTGGTGGGGGGCCCTCACAGGACAGGGCAGGTTGTTGGGGGGGAAATGGGGTTTTCACCCCTGGAACCCTCTTGTGTTGACCCGGAGCACTGAGCATCTCCTACGCCAGGCCCATCCAAGAGCCCAAGGTGAGAGAGTCCAGCCGTCCCCGTGCCAGGGGGACCCGAGGGCTGGGATTGCAGCAGGGTCTGTGTCAGGAAGGGAAGGAAACAGCCCCTGCCCCTGCTACAGACCCCCCGCTGCTGGGAGCAGCAGCTGCGAATGGGCCTTAGCCCAGGCCAGAACCTCACCCCAGCAGTGCTGGCTCCCCCTTCCTTCCCTGGAGAGCCCATGGAAGACCCCTCCCAGGAGCCAGCGCTGGGACACGTCCCTGCCCTGGCAGCAGACGTACAGCCCAGAGGCTCAGACACATCCCTGGCTCTCAGCGTGTCACCACGGGGCCGTTATTCCCCGCCGGCGCATCGGGAGCCGCAGCCTGCAGGTGCACAAACCACAGCCCACGTGGCCTCACGGCGCTCGCCGCGCTCCCCGCGCAGCGCCCAGGCAGGAAGTCTGTGGTTTCCTCGTGGCACCGTGCCCGGGCACAGCCCTGGGGTGCCCCCGAGCCACCCCCACCCCGACTGCTCCAGCCAGGGCTGCAGGGGCTGCTCCTTCGGCCTCGCAGACACAGGGCCGGGCAGCTCCCATCCCCCGGGATGCCCCTGTGGCAGCACACGGCCGCTCTGCACCGAGCCCCACAGCCACGGGGTGCCATCGGTGCCACGGCTGCTGCCACCCTCCTCCTGCCACTGCTGCGTGCCCATGAGTTATACTGGTGGTGACCTCACACCTTCCTACTGCCGACACCGTGTGTACGAGTTACGCTGTCACACGTGTGCGCGGCGTACGGACTTCTGCTGACCTTGGTTCTTCCAAAAGGCCGCATTTGGGCATGGCCTAAATATTATTCTGGTGACATCAGAAGCACCTACACAAGCTATGTGCCAGCTCCTGGCCTATCAGCTACTCAGGCACCAGTGACAACACAAGCTCCTACACAGCCCCTGGCCTATCTGCTACTCAGCCACAGATGATGTCATAGCATCTACCTCTCATATTGGCCTGCTCCTGGCCTATCGGCTATTCAGGCACCAATGACCTCATACCACCTACAGAAACTACGGGCCTGCTCCTGCCCTATCAGCTCCTCAGGCAGCAATGACATTATAAGCACCTCCACATGCCATGGGCCTACTCCCGGCCTGTGAGCTACTCAGGCATGAGTGACCTCATAAGCACAGACACAAGCCATGGGCCTGCTCCTGCCCTATCAGCTACTCAGGCACCAGTGACCTCAAAACAACCTACACGTACCTGTCGTGGTTTAACCCCGGCCAGCAGCTAAGTCCCATACAGTCGCGCGCTCACTGTTTCACTAAATAGAAAGTTAATTCTGTCCCAGCCAAAACCAGTACAATGCCAGGTGCCTGCTCCTGCCCTATCAGCTCCTCAGGCACCAGGGACCTCACAAGAACATGTACACCCATTTGCCGTGTACTTGCTGTTGAGGGCCTCAGCCTCCGGTGACCTCACAAGCACCTAGAAAGGCCATGCACCTGGTCCTGGCCTATCAGCTATTCAGCCAAGAGTGACATCACAAGTACATACCCAAGCCATGTGCCTCCCTCTTGCCTATCATCTACTCAGGCATCAGTGACCTGACCACCACAAAGCCACTGATTTGCTACCTACTCGCCTACGAGATGTGAAGGTACAAGTGACCTCACAAGCTACGTGCCTACTCTTGGCCTATCAGCTACTCAGGTATCAGTAATGTCACAACCACTTACACAAGCCATGTGCCAGCTCTCGGCCTATGATCTACTTAGGCACCAGGGACCTCACAAGCACATACCAACCTATTTGCTATGTGCCCACGTGGTGGAGTGGCCCCATGTGGCAGCCCCTGCCCAGTCACTTGCTCACTCCCCACCAGTGGGATGGAGGAGGGAACTGGAAGAAAAAAAGCGAGAAAAAAAAATCTCCTGGGTCGAGATGAAGACAGTTTAATAAGTGCAGAATCAATCGCTCACAGCAGGAGATCAATGCCCAGCCAGTCTCTGAGTAAAGGACACTTCAAAGAACACACCCTCCTCCCCAGTTTTATTGCTGACCATGACATCACGTGGTGTGGAATATCCCTTTGGTCACTTGGGGGTCAGCTGTGCTGGCTTTGTCCCCTCCCAGCCTCTTGCCACCCCCAGCCCCCTCACTGTTGGGGCAGAGGGAGAAACAGAGCAGGCCTTGACGCTGGGCAAGCGCTGCTCAGCAATAGCTACGATGTCAGTGTGTTATCAGAGCTGTTTGGGCCACCAAGGCAAAGCACGGCACCAGAGGGGCCGCTAACAAGAAAATTCACTTCATCCCAGCCAGACCCAGTACAACCTCCACCCCTTATTCCATACCGTGTGCGTCCTGCTCAGGTCCTACATTATTCAGTACATTTACATCCACCACCACCACTCCCTTCCCCATCCCTTGGCATGACATGCACACAGCATACTGCGTTTGGCTGGTGTGGCTCAGGTGGACGTGGGCAAGTGCCAGCACCCTCCTGACTTCTCCCCTCACTCAGTCAGCCAGAGCTTTTTGAAACATGCAATCAGGTCATCAACCTAAGCACAAGGAAACCTATATAGCCCCCACCTGCACCCCACAGGGGTCTTACAGGTACCTGTCAGATCCCCCACAACCACGGGGAAAGGGAGTTCCCCACCAGCACCCTTCCTCTCTCTTTGGCACCTCAAAATCCAGTTTGGAGTTCATGGGCTCATTGGCTGGTTTCTCTGGCTCACGTGATTTTTTGGGGGATTCCCTTTGGCTCTTTTCTATATTGTCCCCATGCACATCTTCTTCTGAAGTTAGCATTTTGTCCTGGTTCTCCACGTTCGCAGGCAGGGATTACAGGAAAGTTTTTGCAATAGTCATAAATTCTCCATCTCTCTCCACAAACGACTCCCAGGATATTCCACCCAAAACTGGTGCTTTGGTGTATTATCGTTATTGGCATCATTATCATTAACTTTATCATTCTTGTTTCTTGTGGTTATTATGTTCCCAGACAAATGTTGGAATTTGTTTCACTTCTCCGGAGGCATGAACCTGCTCTGTCTCACCTGGAGCCTGTGTAAGAGTGTGTCTAACCCTGGGGCGGAGCTCCCCCATAATCTCTCTTTAATAAAACGGGATCTCCCCAGTGCACTGGTGTATCAGCCTTTCCTCCCAATTTTGTATCATCCACAAACTTGCTCAGGATGCCCTCGGTCCCATCACCCAGAACTGAAATGAAAGGTTGAATGGAATGGGACCCAGTATCAGCCCTTGGGCTACACCACTGGTGACTCTCCTCCAGCTGGACTTTGTGCCACTGGACACAACCCTCTGGGCTTCAGTCAGGTTTCCATCCATCTCATTTCCCACTTAACTAGTCCATACTTGCTCGCCTTGTCTATAGGGATATAACGGGAGACATGCTGACTGCTCCCTGCATCCTCCTCCTTGCCCTGCTTCAAGATGGGATTTACATTTGCTTTCTTCCAGTCCTCAGGAACCTCACCCAATCCCCATGACCTCTCAAAGTTGATTTCAAGTGGCCTTACAATGACATCAGCCAACTTCCTCAGCACTCAGGAGTGCATGCCCTCAGGTCCCAAGGACTTACGCATGTGCAGTGAGTTTAAATGTTCCCTAACCTGAGACTCCTGCACCAAGGGTAAGTCTTCCTTGCTCCTTGTCTCTGGTCTTGGGGGCCTGGGATTCCTGAAGGTTGGTCTTACCAGTAAACTTCCTCCTCCAGAGAGGAAGAAGGCATGGAGTACCTTGGCTCTTTCTGTGTTCTCTGTCACCAGGGTCCCACCCCATCTAGCAGCAGGCCCACTTTTTCCTGAGCCTTCCTTTTGCTGCTGGCGTCATTGTTAAATCCTTTCATGATGCTCTTCGTGTCCAGATTGAATTACCAGATTGAGATCGAGATGGGCTTTGGCTTTCCTAACACCCTCTCTGAATGCTCGGGAGGTTCTTGGTGCCCTCTGGAGACCTCCTGGGTGTCTTGTGCCCTGCTGTGCTGTCCCTCAGGCAGTTGTCCAGCTGGGTAATGTCCCCCATGAGGACCAGGGCCTGCAAATGAGAAGCTGCTTCTACTTGTCTGAAGAAGGCCTCATCTGCTGCTTCTTCCTAATATGTAGACACCATAGCAGACACCAACTACAGCGTCACCCACGTTGGTCTGCCCACTAATCCATCAGCTCTCATCTGGCTCATCACCTGTCACCAGGCAGAGCTCCACGCTTTCCTTCTGCTTGCCCACATACCGGGCAACTTTCCTTCCTCACTGACCTGCCCCATCTTTCCTAAAGAGGCACCTTCCATTCATGGCCATACTCCAGTGGTGGTGTGTGCAATCTGACCGTGTCTCTGCTATCTAAGTGAGATTATAGCTCGGGCATTGCCCACAGACTCCTAATTCCTCCTCTTTGCTGTGTGCATTCCTGTGCGGGCACATCAGAGGTGTGCCCAGCCATGCTGACTTCCCGCCGAGATTGAGGGCTACTTGAAAGGTGCCCACAAACAGCCCTGCTTGTACCCTTTGCTTCACCTCCAACTCTCTTCCTCCCTGTTTCCCCCCTCCCAGGTTCTTCCCTTTGGTCATCCTCAAACCCTCTCATACAAGAAGCCTGCCTCTGTTTTCCCTTTCCTCACTGGCCCTGGTTTTGTTTGCCTGGTGCCCTCTGTTGGTGGATCTGGGAATTCTGCATTGGGAATTCTTACTTTGCTCAGCAAGTCCACTAGTACCTCCTTTTATTGTCCGTCATGTCCCACAATTCCTCATGCTGTCATCTTGTTAGAGGCACCACAGGACAGGGTGGCCAACAGAAACCTCACCAAGTTTTGCATGGAGAAGTGGCCAGTCCTGCCTCAGGGGCAGAGTAGCTCCATGTATCAGGGCAAGCTTGGAGCTGACCGGCTAAGGAGTGAGCCTGAGGAGAAGGCCATGGTTGCTACAAGGGATGCTTATAAGAGCCAGTGGAGCATGCTGACCACTACTAAGGGCAGCTGCATATGGGGCTGAATTAGGAGGAACATGGCCACCCAGCCAAGGGCAGTTACCCTCTCCCTTGACTCAGCACTGGTGAGGCCACCTCTGAAATAAATCTGTTGTGGTGTGGGGCTCCATGTTCTGCAGAAGTAGGAAGGATCTGGAGAAGGTCCAGAGGACATCTGCCAAGATGGGGTGAAGGGGCTGAATCCCATGACTTGTGTGGAGAGGCTGAGGGAGCTGGGCTGCTTTGGCCTCATGATGTTGTAATAGCCAAGGGCAATGCTGTAATAGCCTGCAGCTGCTTGAAGGGTGCTTTCAGAGAGGATGAAGCTTTTATTTGTAGAGGAAACAGCATGAGAAAGGAGAAATTTCTTTACTGAAAGAGTGGTCAAGCCTTGGAACAGGCTGCCCAGGGAAGTGGTTGAGTCACCATCCCTGGAAGTATTTAAAAGATGTGTAGATGAGGCCCTTAGGGACATGGTTTAGTGGACATGGTGTGCTGGGTTGACAGTTGGACACGACGATCTTAGAGGTCTTTTCCAACCTGTATGATTCTATGATTCTATGGTCCATGACATGTGGGGTTTGGGGGTGTCCATCCCATGTCCTGGCCCTAACCCACAGGGTTTGGGTTTTCCTGTCCCTCTCTGGTTCTGGTCCCCTTTGTCTGGTCCATGACCTGTGGGGTTTGGGAGAGTCCTGCCAGTGTCCTAGCTGCAACCCACGTGTGTTGGGGTGTCCTGTAACTGTCTGATCCATGATCTGTGGGTTTTGGAGGAGTCCTGCACGTGTCTTGTCTCTGAGCCTCGGGGTTTGGGGTACCCTGTCCCTTTCTGGGCCATGGCCTGTGGGGTTTGGGGATATTCTGCCAGTGCCCTTGCGCTGAGCCATGTTGTTTGGGGTGAGCCCATGTCGTTGGTCAAACCAATGGGGATTGGGGTGCCCTTTCTCTGCAAGGTCCATGACCTGTGGGGTTTGGGAGTGTCCTGACAGTGTCCTACCTGTGACCTGGTTTGAGATGTCCTGTCCCTGTCTGGTTCATGACCTGTGGGGTTTGGGGCTGTCAAACTCATGCCCTGGCCCTAACCCACAGGGTTTGGCGTTCCCTGTCCCTCTCTGGTCCATGACCTGTAGGTTTTGGGCTTGTCCAGCCCATGTCGTGGCTCTGACCCATGGGGTTTCTGGTGCCCTTACTTTGTCTGTCTATGACCTGTGGGGTTTAGGAGTGTCCTGCCAGTGTCCCAGCTGCGACCCACGTGAGTAAGGGTGGACCGTCCCTGTCTGGTCCATGACCTCTGGGGTTTCGGAGGTGTTCCTGCACGTGTCTTGGCCATGAGCCTCGGGGGTTTGGAGTTCCCTGTCCCTGTCTGGTCCATGAACTCTGGGGTTTGGGGATGTTCTGCCCATGTCCTGGCCCTGAGCCACAGGGTTTGGGGTTGCCCGTCTCTGCCTGGTCCATGACCTTTGGGGTTTGGGGATGTTCTGCCCATGTCCTGGCCCTGAGCCACGGGGTTTTGGGTTCCCTGTCCTTGTCTGGTCCATGACCTGTGGGTTTTGGGCTTGTCCAGCCCATGTCGTGGCTCTGACCCATGGGGTTTGGGGTGCCCTTTCTTTGTCTGGTCCATGGCCTGTGGGGTTTGGGGATATCCTGCCAGTGTCCTTGCACTGAGCCATGTTGTTTGGGGTGTCCTGTGCCTGTCTAGACCATGACCTGTGGGGTTTTGGGTGTCCTGCACATGTCTTGGCGCTGAGCCACGGGGTTTGGGGTGCCCTGTCCCTTTCTGGTCCATGGCCTGTGGTGTTTAGGGGTGTCCTGCACGTATCTTGGCCCTCAGACACGGGGTTTGGGGTGTCCTGTGCCTGTCTGGTTCATGACCTGTGGTGTGTTGAAGTGTCCTGTCCCCATCGTGGCCCTTACACACGGGGTTTGGGGTGGCCCGTCCCTGTCTGGTCCATGACCTGTGAGGTTTGGGGTTGTCCTGCCCATATCCTTGTCCTGACCCACAGGGTTCGGCGTTCCCTGTCCCGCTCTGGTCCATGGCCTGTGGGTTTTGGGCTTGTCCAGCCCATGTCGTGGCTCCGACCCATGGGGTTTCAGGTGCCCTTTCTATGTCTCTCCATGACCTTGGGGTTTGGGGACGTCTTGCCAGTGCCCGAGCTGTGAACCACAAGTTTTCGGGTGCCCTTTCTCTGACTGTCCATGACCTGTGGGGTTTGGGAGTGTCCTGCCAGTGTCCTTGCTGTAACTCACATGTTTTGGCGTGTCCTGTCCCTTTCTGTGCCATGGCCTGTGGGATTTGGGGATATCCTGCCATTGGCCTTGCGCTGAGCCATGTTGTTTGGGGTGACCTGTCCCTGTCTGTTCCATCACCTGTGGGGTTTGGGCTTGTGCAGCCCATGTCGTGGCTCTGACCCATGGGGTTTTGGGTGCCCTTTCTCTGTCTGGTCCATGACCTGTGGGGTTTGGGAGTGTCCTGCCAGTGTCCTAGCTGCGACCCACGTGTGTTGCGGTGTCCTGTCCCTGTCTGGTCCATGACCTGTGAGGTTCGGAGGTGTTCTGCACGTGTCTTGGCCCTGAGCCTTGGGTTTTGGGGTACCCTGTCCCTTTCTGGTCCATGGCCTGTGGGGTTTGGGGATATCCTGCCAGTGTCCTTGCGCTGAGCCATGGGGTTTTGGGTGTCCTGTCCCTTTCTGGTCCATGACCTGAGGGGTATGGGGATGTCCTGCCCATGTCCTGGCCCTGAGCCACAGGGTTTGGGGTTGCGGGGCCCTGTCTGGTCCATGACCTGTGGGTTTTGGGCTTTTCCAGCCCATGTCATCGCTCTGACCCATGGGGTTTGGGGTGCCCTTTCTTTGTCTGGTCCATGGCCTGTGGGGTTTGGGGATATCCAGCCAGTGTCCTTGCGCTGAGCCATGTTGTTTGGGGTGTCCTGTGCCCGTCTAGACCATGACCTGTGGGGTTTTGGGTGTCCTGCACGTGTCTTGGCCCTGAGCGACGGGATTTGGGGTGCCCTGTCCCTTCCTGGTCCATGACCTGTGGGCTTTGGGAGTGTCCTGCCAGTGTCCTTGCTGTAACTCACGTGTTTTGGCGTGTCCTGTCCCTTTCTGTGCCATGGCCTGTGGGGTTTGGGGATATCCTGCCATTGGCCTTGCGCTGAGCCATGTTGTTTGGGGTGACCTGTCCCTGTCTGGTCCATGACCTGTGGGGTTTGGGCTTGTGCAGCCCATGTCGTGGCTCTGACCCATGGGGTTTTGGGTGCCCTTTCTCTGTCTGGTCCATGACCTGTGGGGTTTGGGAGTGTCCTGCCAGAGTCCTAGCTGCGACCCACGTGTGTTGCGGTGTCCTGTCCCTGTCTGGTCCATGACCTGTGGGGTTTGGGGGTGTCCTGCACGTATCTTGGCCCTCAGCCATGGGGTTTGGGGTGCCCTGTGCCTGTCTGGTTCATGACCTGTGGTGTGTTGAAGTGTCCTGTCCCCATCGTGGCCCTTACACACGGGGTTTGGGGTGGCCCGTCCCTGTCTGGTCCATGACCTGTGAGGTTTGGGGCAGTCCTGCCCATATCCTTGTCCTGACCCACAGGGTTTGGCCTGTCCTCTCCCTGTCTGGTCCATGACCTGTGGGGTTTGGGGATGTCCTGCCCATGTCCCAGCCCTGAGCCACGGGGTTGAGGGTCCCGGTTCCCTGTCTGATCCATGACCTGTTAGGTTTGGGGGTGTCCAGCCCATGTCCTGGCCCTAACCCACTGGGTTCGGCGTTCCCTGTCCCGCTCTGGTCTATGACCTGTGGGTTTTGGGCTTGTCCCGCCCATGTCGTGGCTCTGACCCATGGGGTTTGGGGTGCCCTTTCTTTGCCTGATCCACGGCCTGTGGGGTTTGGGGATATCCTGCCAGTGTCCTTACGCTGAGCCATGGGGTTTTGCGTGTCCTGTCCCTTTCTGGTCCATGACCTGTGGGGTTTGGGGGTGTCCTGCACGTGTCTTGCGCCTGAGTCACGGGGTTTGGGGTGCCCTGTCCCTCTCTGGTTCATGGCCTCTGGGGTATGGGGATGTCCTGCCCATGTCCCCGCCCTGAGCCACGGGGTTTGGGGTTGCGGGTCCCTGTCTGGTCCATGACCTGTGGGTTTTGGGCGTGTTCAGCCCATGTCGTGGCTCTGACCCTTGGGGTTTGGGGTGCCTTTTCTTTGTCTGGTCCATGACCTGTGGGGTTTGGGCTTGTCCAGCCCATGTCGTGGCTCTGACCATGGGGTTTGGGTTCCCTGTCCCTGTCTGATCCATGACCTGTGGAGTTTGGGAGTGTCCTGCCAGTGTCCTAGCTGCGACTCACATGTGTTGGGGTGTCTTGTCCCTGTCTGTTCCATGACCTGTGTGGTTTTGGAGGTGTCCTGTACGTGTCTTGGCCCTGATCCTCGGGGTTTGGTGTACCCTGTCCCTTTCTTGTCCATGGCCTGTGCTGTTTGGGGATATCCTGCCAGTGTCCTTGCGCTGAGCCATGGGGTTTTGGGTGTCCTGTCCCTTTCTGGTCCATGACCTGTGGGGTTTGGGGGTGTCCTGCACTTGTCCTGGCTCTGAGCCACGGTGTTTGGAGTGTCCTGTCCCTTTCTGTTCCATGGCCTTTGGGGTTTGTGGATATCATAGAATCATGGAATCATTAAAGTTGGAGAAAACTTCTAAGGTCATCGAGTCCAACCATCAGCGTAACACCACCATACCCGCTACACCATGTCCTTAAGGGCCTCATCTACCCGTCTTTTAAATACTTCCAGGGATGGTGACTCAACCACTTCCCTGGGCAGCCTGTTCCAAGGCCTGACCACTCTTTCAGTAAAGACATTTCTCCTAATGTCCAATCTAAACCTCCCCTGGCACAACTTGAGGCCATTTCCTCTCGTCCTATCGCTAGTTACTTGGCAGAAGAGACCAACCCCCACCTGGCTACAACCTCCTTTCAGGTAGTTGTAGAGCGCGATGAGGTCTCCCCTCAGCCTCCTCTTCTCCAGGCTAAACAGTCCCAGTTCCCTCAGCCGCTCCTCATCAGACTTGTGCTCCAGGCCCTTCACCAGCTTCGTTGCCCTCCTCTGGACACGCTCCAGCACCTCCATGTCCTTCTTGGAGTGAGGGGCCCAAAACTGAACACAGGATTCGAGGTGCGGCCTCACCAGTGCCCAGTACAGGGGCACGATCACCTCCCTGCTCCTGCTGGCCACACTAGTTCTGATACAGGCCAGGATGCCGTTGGCCTTCTTGGCCACCTGAGCACACTGCCGGCTCATGTTCAGCCGCTGTCGATCAGCACCCCCAGGTCCTTTTCCTCCGGAATATCTCAGAGAGGGACCCTTGTCAAATGCTCACAGCTGCTTAAAAGTCGAAGGGGTAAGGAAGCTTTCAATTTTCAGCTAAAAAGGATTTTAAAATATATATTTATTTGAGAAGGAAGCATCACTACAGGAAACGTCTTTTCAGTGTGGCTTGTAAATTAATCAGTTAACGTCTCATCATTTGTAAACGCACATGGTTATCCTTTTAGGAACACAGTAGTTGCCTGTCAAAGTAAAGCACAGCCGTATCAGCCCTGAAAGATGAACTCTGCCCCTCCTGTCAGTAAGTTTCAAAATGCAACCTCACCAGACCCCACAAAACCCAAATAAAAACACCAGTCCAAGACATCAGCCATAAAAGGAACCCACCACTTTGTCTAGAAAAAGAATAAACTGCTCAAATTATTGAATTAAAGGGCTTTACCGTCAAGGAGTAGCCTTCAAAAACTGACAAAACGGATTTCTTGTATTTTATTAGGCCACAGGCCGTACTATCCAAATAGTTTGGGAAGTGTGAGAATTTAATAGTATTCTCCTTGCTATCAGACCCAAACCAATTTTTAATAATGATGAAAACATGGGTTCAGAGCACAATCCTGTGGTTTTTTTCTCCATTGCAACCACACTCCTGCCTCCCAGCTCCCTACTGGAAGAGCTTGCAGGAACAAAGTCCTCAGGCCACTGGTTAGTAATGGGCTGCAGTGCTTATTGAGGACTAATACTGACGTGCAGTTTTTCCACAAGTAAAAAGGGTAACTCATATCTTGTTCCTTTTCCAGTATATTGAATTATATTACACCACAAGCAGCAGTTAAGCTGACCCTAGTAAAACATTGTCAAAAAGACACTTGAATCACTGCTTATTATGCCTCAAAAACATAGAATGTAAATGCAACAGCTCTCCTCAAGAGGTCACTAAACTGATCAGAAGAGAGATTAAAACCCTTCCTTGGAAAAAGCTCTTGTCCTTTATTACCTAATGCAGTGGAAGAATTCAAGGGAGCAGTTTTTGCAGACTCTGGGGAAAAAAAAAATCTACATGCAGAAGATGATTCCTCACTCCAGTTCATCACGCCTTCTCTATACGTTTAGGAAAGCACATCCAACAGTACTGTATTACGAACTCAAGAGTTCTTGAAAATGGGCCTTTGGAGAGGAGCACTCAGATCTGGAAAAAAAGACCTTCTTTCAAATTTCCTTCTTTTCAGAATGTTTTGTACCTAGTTATGATAAAAAGGAAGGCTGATTAAGTATTTTGCAGCTTCACGCTCCATATGCCACTCCTTTTTACATGTGGAAAAACAGCCTATGTTCCCTCATGGCAGGCACAACCACTGTCATTTAGTGGTTTTTCAGAAGCAAACAAGAAGTTAGGAAAGCTCTCTGTTGAAGTCTAGCATGAAACAGTCTAGTATTGACCAGTAACTGAAACAGAACAGTTCATAAACTATTAACTAGTTCTTGTCTTTTTTAGGAAGCAGTTATTATATGGCCTGCAGGCAACAGACTAATTTCTTAAAGGAGATGATTGCATAACAACAATTATCAAAAGCAGCAGATAGATAATTAATGTACTATTTAGTACGTGTGCCCAAAGGCCATCTTCCAATGATCCTACATTCTTGTGTCTTTTTTTTCCCTTTAAATTTCTACTGAAGTAGAATTTCTTCCTGCCAGTTCCTCCAATCAGTCAAGTAGAAACAACATCTCCATGGAACTTGTATACAGCCCTCAGATAATACTGCAGAAGAATTGGAAAAAAAAAACCAAACCCAAAAAACAAAAACCAAACCCAAAACCCCAGCATTGACAGTCAATGTATTCACTCCCATTTCAAACAGAAGACTAAACAGAAACTAACACAAAGCAAGTGGGAAAGGGGACAGGAAATAGGAGGAACAGGCTGGTCTCACTGCTGGAGTGCTACATTTAAATTACAGTGGTTTCCTAAAACCCGATAGCTTGGCTAAACTAAAGCTTCAGCCAGGAAGGATCACAGTGGTGCTGGACGGCGCTAAAACAACGGGCATGACTCTGCATTTCTGCAGCCTGTAAGGACAAATACCAACCAGAGACCCTTGCAGTTACTGAACTAGTAACACTAAAACAAAAAGGATCCACTTTCTTGATTTGGCTGTAGTAACAGTAGGACAGCAGCACAAATTTGGAAGTGTAGAATGACAGCTAACAGAAGAGCAAGACAATGGAGAAATATTCAAAGTATAACCTTTTGTGCATCCTTTTTAAAAAAATCTCAACTAATTTTAATTTTGCTGCTTTACTGTTCAACAATAATCGGCGAGCTTTGCAGTGATTTATTCCTACCACACTAAGATCCAGGTTCTGCTTTGAAATACATACAGAAATATGTGTATTAAAAAAAAAAAAAACAAAACAAAAAAACCCCACCACACTTTAGACCAAGACCTGGGTTAGCTTTAAGAATAAAGCTAATTGTGTCTCCAACACCAGAAGCACCTGAGGCCGCAGTGCTTCTACAGTGAGAGAGAGAGAGGACGTGTAAAGAGAGATGCAAAGCTTCCACCCTCCCTATGGCTACCCACAACCCAAATCAGGTACAGTCAGAGCAAACAAGAAGGAATGTTTTTGCTTTGTCTTTCCTTTACTTTAATTAGTTCTAACTAACACTAAGTCTTCCTTCCCCCTCCAGGATTTTTCCTTCTTTTTAATTTTTTTTTTGAGACATCTATGTTAGCTTATGGCAAGATGCCACTTAGACATGTAATACAGACATGCCAGGGAACACACGAGACTAAAGGAATGTTAACTTTATTTATGAACACGTGATTTGTGTTTATGCACATGCTAGCAAACAAAGAGAAAAATAACTTGTCAAGAAAGAAAACCCCATCTGAATCAGATCAAATACTATAAATGCGGTTTACATAAATGCATTACATTAACTGCTAGGGTCACTGGTAAACTAACTCAAACTCCCAATGAGAGGCATTCATGTCCAAAAAGGAATTCAAACCAGTCAGTGATAGAATTACGGATGCCAGATTTAGAC
Source organism: Calonectris borealis (assembly GCF_964195595.1). Lineage (NCBI taxonomy): Eukaryota > Metazoa > Chordata > Aves > Procellariiformes > Procellariidae > Calonectris > Calonectris borealis. The sequence goes on along the minus strand of NW_027441454.1, from coordinate 1,437,976 downwards.
TTAGTGCTTTCAGACCTACCTACGAAAAGTTTTTGATTTTAAGTTGATTGTGTACCATTCCACGAGAATCAGAGGCTGTATTCTTCACAGAACACAGACCCAGAGTTCATGAATTTCTAGATTAAGTTATCCTAACAGCTTATCAAGTGATCAGATCCAGTGATCCAGGGTTAGTGTAATGCCTCACGCTATTCTAGTGAAGAAAAAACAGTTATACTTAAAGATTAAATAAAAAATACCACATAGTAATTTTTATCCTATAAGGACTATTTTGAAATGTGTAGTTACAGATAGTATTTGACCCAAGCGGCAAATCAAGATCTAGACCATTACCAGCCAAGTATTTCCTTGTGTTACTTATTTCTATTTTAGCAGCAGAACGACAGTGTTTTCAAACCTGAAGAAAAATGCTGCCCCTTTTCCAAATGTAAATTCAAAGTGGCAGTATCCTAAAGGAAAGCTTAGTCTTTGGAAAATTAAAGCAGCATCCAGCCCTGAAGTCACCCAGATCCAAAAATGTACTGCAGGCGGAGGTTAAGAAAAATGACAGGGATTTTTACCCACAAATGCACCAGGCTCTAACCTTGTGCCAAAATTTGTACACTGGGTTTTAGGTGTTCTCATTTGCAAACAAACTATTAAACTAAACTGCTTCGACAGATAAAGTGGAAAGATCAAATGCAGAACTTCAGCATACCACTCTGTGTAGCAACGATATTTACATTCACGGCAATCTATTAAAGACATTTATGCACTCGGAGGGGCCCAAACAATATCACTTCAATTAACACAGTTTTAGGAACAAATACCCAAGTCTTTAAGGACATGAAAAGGAAGCATTCAGCTGCACGGAACTGTCCTCAGAACATATGGGATATGTTGGTTTTGGTATTTGTTTGAACCCCCAAGTCAAAAGTAAGAAACAGTACCAAGTTTAACAATAATGGTTTCTCAGTGGTTTTTGATAACATTTTCAAAAACCATTAGGCAAAAAAAAAGTATTTAAAAACAAAACCTAAGTGATACAACGTCAGAATGGCAAAAAATACACTCCAAACAATTTTTATTGCAAGAAGCAAAAAGCACACAACAAGCTACACAAACATACTTATTCCTAGCTATACACAGGCAGATGTAGGACATGGCACCATGTTCAGTTGTGCAAACCTTGAACCTGCGTGATCTAAAAACGATCGTGCATTACCTGCAGAACACAAAGTCATTCAGGAAATAGTCTGGCGTATCCAATATGAAATACAATGCATTACTAGGCACGAACACCAATAGCCACATTAGAACTGTGCAAATGATGGCATTACTCAGTTTTGACTATGCTGAATCAAATACATTGTATTTACAACATGTACTATGTTTTACTGGAACATATATTAAGTTAATGTTTGGAAAATTAATCCAAGGCTACATTGTTTAGAATTAAGTGCAGTGTGCAGAAAAAAGGGTGAGATTGTGTTTTTACATACTGCTTTTGGTGTTCCACTCCCTGGCTCAGTTTGACTTCTAGAAGAAGAAATAAAGGTGATCAGAACTTCAAATAAAGCACTTGTACCAAAAACATAAAGCAGTGAAAACAGATTATAAAACCTGAACATCAAAACATTATGTTCTGATAGTCTAGTGAATGTGGAAATTTATTCGTATAAATAACCTGCTCTCTCTTGGTACATTCAGTGCAACTAAAAAAAACCCCCAAAATCCTATTTCGACTTTGTCACAAATTACTCTAAGACTTACAGGTATAGAACACAACAGTGCAAGAGGAAGTCCTCAAATATTTTGTCTCTGCTATGTAAGTATCAAAAATATGAAGTCTGTACAACAGTTCTGTGTTCTTAAATAACCATCAAAATACGAAGGTAACTTTAGCCAACCTGTCTATCGCTAGTATTACAAATAGGTACCAGATAGAGTCCTTTAGTTTCTAAGAAAGAACAGTGATAGTCTAGACACTTCCAAGTGCACGTTTACTTAAGTGAAATAAACCAGTCACCTGACAAATAACAAAAATGTCAGCAGCATCGTCTTTAGAACAGGGTTTCTCTGTGGAAGCCCAAGCACTGTTGGCTTAGCCATGAAAGTGCCAAAATACTAAATGTGTTACATATGCTATATTGACTAAAAACAGTGGTAGAAATGTCACCTGAAAGCAGGTCCTAGGCCTTTGTGCGATTTAGGAGACCTGTGACAAAAGAAAAAAGGTCTTTGCCAGTATTTGTTTCAAGATAATCTTGAAAATGCTACAATATTTTAGGAAATATTTATTAAATTTGAAAACTTGCTGAGATTCCACATACTCATAGGTCTGTATCTGCACGCTACTCATCATGAATCAGCCATGCAACCATTGATATCGTTAACAAACAATTCACACATCATCCAAAGTGTCCCATGAGCAGAGGCAATTCAAAGGCTGCTGTGCAATTGGTGTACAAATAGAAAGGCGCATGCTCCCTGCCACTGCTAGAACACCACCAGGCTCGCAATGACAGCCACGTACCTCCTGAAGTTGAGGAAGGACAAGGACATCCTTTAGATTACCACAGCATGGATTCTTCATACATTGACCTTCAAGAGCGTACTAAAAGGAGAGTAACGCATTTTTGAAGGCCTCTCCACCATTACAGCATACATTCATCATTCCCAAACATTCACCACTCTACCAGTTGTTTCTGCAATGTTCACAGCTGAAAGACTAGAAAGCTAATCTGCCTGGTTAATTTTCAGCGCTAGAACAGCAGTGCCATTCCTTCCTTATCCCCTTATACATACAGGTATGTATTTGACCTTTGATGCTAGCCGCATCTATCCTCTCATTTTAGGGTAGCATTACAATACCAGGAGAGGGTGCCCGAAACAGAGGATGCACTGACAAGACAGCACTAAGCAGACGTGTTTAAACTGGTGGGAGGATCGGGAGCACAGGTAGTGTTTCCCTCGATCCCTTTAGTGGCAGGGCGGAACACTGAAAGGAACAGGAAAACTCATCGGATCAACACGTGGCTCAGGGGCTGGTGCCATCGGCAGAATTTTGGCTTCTTTGACCACGGGGAGGTTTACACGGCACTGGGGCTGCTGGCGACGGATGGAGTTCAGCTGTCTCACAGGGGGAAAAGGATTCTCGCGTATGAGTTGGCGGGGCTCATCGAGAGGGCTTTAAACTAGGTTCGAAGGGGGAAGGGGGTAAAACCAGGCTCACTAGAGAAGAGCCTAGGGACCGCACGCCAATGTCGGGGGAGAAATCGGCAGCCCAGCTCAAGTGCATCTACACCAATGCAGGCAGCATGGGCGGCAAACAGGAGGAGCTGGAAGCCATTGTGCAGCGGGGCAGCTATGACTTAGTGGCCATCACGGAAACATGGTGGGATGAGTCTCACGATTGGAGTGCTGCAATGGATGGCTATAAGCTCTTCAGAAGGGACAGGTGAGGAAGGAGAGGCGGTGGGGTAGCCCTGTATGTTAGGGAGTGCTTCGACTGTCTAGAGCTCGATGGTAGTGATGATGAGGTCGAGTGCTTGTGGGTAAGGATGAGGGGGAAGGCCAACAAGGCAGATGTCCTGCTGGGAGTCTGTTATAGACCACCTAGCCAGGACAAGGAGGCAGACAAAATATTCTACCAGAGGCTGGCAGAAGTCTCCCAGTCGCTAGCCCTTGTTCTCGTGGGGGACTTCAACTTTCCGGACGTCTGCTGGAAATACCACATGGCAGAGAGGAAACAGTCGAGGAGGTTCCTGGAGTGTGTGGAGGATAACTTCCTGACGCAGCTGGTAAGCGAGCCCACTAGGGGAGGTGCCTCGCTTGACCTGCTGTTCACAAACAGAGAAGGACTGGTGCGAAATGTGGTGGTCAGAGGCCGGCTTAGCGACCATGAAATGGTAGAATTCTCGATACTTGGTGAAGTAAGCAGTGGGGCCAGCAAAACCGCTCCCATGGACTTCTGGAGGGCGGACTTTGGCCTGCTCAGGACACTGGTCGAGAGGGTCCCTTGGGAGACGGTCCTGAAGGGCAAAGGGGTCCAGGAACGCTGGACATTCTTCAAGGAGGAAGTCTTAAAGGCGCAGGAGTGGGCTGTCTCCACGTGCAGTAAGAAGAACAGGCGGGGAAGACGACCGGCCTGGCTGAACGGGGAGCTCTGGCTGGGACTCAGGAAAAAAGGAGAGTTTACCACCTTTGGAAGAAGGGGCAGGCAACTCAGGAAGAGTACAGGGATCGCGTTAGGTCGTGCAGAGAGGAAATTAGAAAGGCAAAAGCCCAGCTAGAACTCAACCTGGCCACTGTTGTGAGAGACAACAAAAAATGCTTTTACAAGTACATTAAAGACAAAAGGAGAGCCAAGGAGAATCTCCATCCTCTATTGGATGCGGGGGGGAACGTTGCCACCAAGGATGAGGATAAGGCTGAGGTACTCGATGCCTTCTTTGCCTCAGTCTTTAATAGTCAGAGCAGTTATCCTCAGGGTACTCAGCCCCCTGAGCTGGAAGACAGGGATGGCAAGCAGGATGAACCCCCCATAATCCAAGAGGAAGAAGTTAATGACCTGCTACGCCACCTGGATGTTCACAAGTCTATGGGGCCGGATGGGATCCACCCAAGGGTACTGAGGGAGCTGGCGGAGGAGCTTGCCGAGCCGCTCTCCATCATTTACCAGCAGTCCTGGTTAACTGGGGAGGTCCCGGATGACTGGAGGCTCGCCAATGTGACGCCCATCTACAAGAGGGCCGGAAGGAGGATCCGGAGAACTACAGACCGGTCAGCCTGACCTCGGTGCTGGGGAAGATTATGGAGCGGTTCGTCTTGATGGCGCTCATGAGCCATGTGTGGGACAACCAGGGGATCAGGCCCAGCCAGCACGGGTTCATGGAAGGCAGGTCCTGCTTGACCAACCTGATCTCCTTCTATGAGCAGGTGACCTGCCTCATGGATGAGGGAAAGGCAGTGGATGTGGTCTACCTGGACTTCAGTAAGGCCTTTGACACTGTCTCCCACAGCATTCTCCTAGAGAAGCTGGCGGCTCACGGCCTAGACAGGTCCACTCTTCGCTGGGTAAAAAACTGGCTGGACGGCCGAGCCCAGAGAGTTGTGGTGAACGGAGTTAAATCCAGTTGGCGGCCAGTCACGAGCGGTGTTCCCCAGGGCTCAGTACTGGGACCGGTCCTGTTCTATGTCTTTATCAACGATCTGGACGAGGGGATCGAGTGCTCCCTCAGTAAGTTTGCAGATGACACCAAGCTGGGTGGGAGTGTTGATCTGCTGGAGGGTGGGAAGGCTCTGCAGAGGGACCTGGACAGGCTGGATCGATGGGCCGAGGCCAACTGTATGAGATTCAACAAGGCCAAGTGCCGGGTCCTGCACTTGGGCCACAACAACCCCAGGCAACGCTACGGGCTTGGGGAAGAGTGGCTGGAAAGCTGCCTGGAGGAAAAGGATGTGGGGGTGCTGGTTGACAGCCGGCTGAACATGAGCCGGCAGTGTGCCCAGGTGGCCAAGAAGGCCAACGGCATCCTGGCCTGTATAAGGAATAGTGTGGCCAGCAGGAGCAGGGAGGTGATTGTGCCCCTGTACTGGGCACTGGTGAGGCCGCGCCTCGAATCCTGTGTTCAATTTTGGACCCCTCACGACAAGAAGGACATGGAGGTGCTGGAGCGTGTCCAGAGGAGGGCAACGAAGCTGGTGAAGGGCCTGGAGCATAAGTCTTATGAGGAGCGGCTGAGGGAACTGGGACTGTTTAGCCTGGAGAAGAGGAGGCTGAGGGGAGACCTCATCGCGCTCTACAACTACCTGAAAGGAGGTTGTAGCGAGGGGGGGGTTGGTCTCTTCTGCCAAGTAACAGCGATAGGACGAGAGGAAATGGCCTCAAGTTGCACCAAGGAAGGTTTAGATTGGACATGAGGAGAAACTTCTTTACTGAAAGAGTGGTCAGGCCTTGGAACAGGCTGCCCAGGGAAGTGGTGGAGTCACCGACCCTGGAAGTATTTAAAAGACGTGTAGATGAGGCGCTTAGGGACATGGTGTCGTGGGCATGGGGGGGTTGGGTTCACTGTTGGACACGCTGATCTTAGAGGTCTTTTCCAACCTTAAAGATTCTAAGATTCTATGATACCATTGTTACTGTCACAGATCATTCTGGATTGTGACCAGGATGGAAACGTACTGATGACTAAAGCGAATCATCTTGCGAACCTATAAACAGCAGTCCCAAGTGAGGCCCTCTGAGCTCTCCTGGACTGCAGCGGGCTGCGACCAGCATCTCCCCCTGAGTGGGACGCCACTCAGAGCTCGTGAACTCTCGGATTTGCAATATTCAGAGGACTGTCGCCGAAAGCTGATGACAGTATCTGGGCTGAAACACTCCTCGAGGCTCAACCCCTTGCCCGTTGAGAAATGCTGAGACATTTGACATGAATATTTCACGGGACTCGAGGGTAATTTTTAACAGGTATACCTTTTGTACATTTATATATATTCGTGTCTGTGTGTGTGTGAACTGATTTAAGTAACCAATAACAAGTGCAATCTGTAATCAAGCCACTGTTGTGATTGTAGTAAATTCTGTTAACTCACTTTGTAAATGTTAAATTAATCAATGATTAAGGGCTACTAAAATCTTGTGATCCATCTTAAAACTGTGAACGTACCTTAGACTGCTGCTAGACACCACTAATCCCTTAGACATAAACTGTTGACCAAGTCTGTGACTAAGAGTGGATCCAGCTGCACTTAAGCTCCGTCAGGAGTTTAGAAAGAAAGGGGTTCTACTCGGAAGCTCGTGACTCAACAGGAGGATCTCCTTACCCTTTTGTATGAGACACAAACCATTGTCTAAGTCTGAAACTAAGATTGGACGTAGCCGCATCTAAGCTCCACCAGGAGTTTAGAATGCAAGGGGGTCTTCTCTGAACCTCATGACTCAACGGGAGGGTCTCCCTTACCCTTTTACATCTTCGGTCTCTGTATAAATCATTTGAGCTTGACCCTAACTCAATTTTCCTTTGTATACTTCATCCATGTAGTAAGGGATAGAGTGAATTTTGCCATCAAACTCTGTTAAGTTGCACTTTTATAAATCTCTAATAAAATCACTTCCTGCTAATACCTTTCACAGTGATTCTTGAAGCGGCCTCTAAACCACTCATTCACGACAAATTGCAGAGTTGGCAGGATACTACATCAGGATTTTGCGACAGTGGTTAATACTACATTGGACAGCAATTCCATTAAAGTAGTACCTCCTTTTAGTGTTTGTAGTGCCTTGTAACTCCTCGTACTCTTATCTTGTAAGAGACACCACCATCAGGGTGAGCCATCTGTAGACAAACTTTAACACCTGACCAACGAGAGCTTCAGTCCAGGGAGCCCCTGAGAAACTTTGTGATTTAGCCAACAGAAACCTCTTAAAGTTTACAAGGAGAAGTGGCTAGTCCTGCTTGAGGCGGGGAGAATAACCCCATACAACAGGGCAGGCTGGGACCTGACAAGCTGAGCAAAGGCCTTGAGGAAAAGGGCCTGGGCACTATGAGGGACACCATACAAGGCAGTGGTGCACGCTCACCATGGAGAAAACCAGCTGCATATAGGACTTCACGAGGAAGAAGGTGGCCACCCAGACAAGTGGAGTAATTATTGCCCTTGAGTCAGCCCCGGTGTGGCCACTAGTGGACTAGTGTGTCCCTCTGTGGGGCTTCCTGCTCTGGACAAGTGAGGAGGAACTGGAGAGGGTCCAGAGGAGGTCTGCCAAGATGGGGTTTGGGGCCTCAAGCACATGGCCTGTGTGGGAGGCTGAGGGACTTGAGCTTCTTCAGCCTGGTGAAGTGGAGGCTCAGAGCAGCACAGTCAGAACATGCAACTGCTTGAAGGGTGGTTTCTGAAACGGTGGCGCTTTTCTTCATAGTGGAAAAAAGCAGGAGAACGGAAGAGTGACACAAAGTGCACCATGGGAGGTTGAGACTAGACATGAGCAGAAAGAAATGTCACTCCAAAGGCAGTGCTGTGGTACAACAGGCCTCCCAGAGGGAGTCTGGATCATCCCATGGCTTTGTGTTTCAAGGAACAGCCAGGGATGACCAGAGAACTATCAGTAAGGGTAGTGAGATGTTGGAGTGAGAAGAGCCTTGGGTGTCCACAGTCTTCAAAGAAAGAGGTGCAGGCATGGGACACCGTAGGACAGACTGTGGTGGAGCTGTGACAAGGCTGAAAGCCCACAACAGAGCTGACCTTTCGTCACCTTGGCTATGGCTGTTGTCTCTGCAAACAAGGCCTGCCAGGAGATACCTTACCCTTATTCACCAAGACCTCATCACCGCTTTGCCCCACCCAGGAGAGACCCAGAAGGGTCGTGCTATAGTCCTGCACTTGCCATTGCATATCCCCACATCACACTGCCCCTAGAAGAGCCCTAAGCAATGTGTGAGGGACAGGTGGTCGACAGCCGGCTGAACATGAGCCGGCAGTGTGCCCAGGTGGCCAAGAAGGCCAACGGCATCCTGGCCTATATCAGAACTGGTGTGGCCAGCAGGAGTAGGGAGGTGATTGTGCCCCTGTACTGGGCACTGGTGAGGCCGCACCTCGAATCCTGTGTTCAGTTCTGGGCCCCTCATGACAAGAAGGACATGGAGGTGTTGGAGCGTGTCCAGAGGAGGGCAACGAAGCTGGTGAAGGGCCTGGAGCACAAGTCTGATGGGGAGCGGCTGAGGGAACTGGGGTTGTTTAGCCTGGAGAAGAGGAGGCTGAGGGGAGACGTTATCATGCTCTACAACTACCTGAAAGGAGGTTGTAGCGAGGTGGGTGTTGGTCTCTTCTGCCAAGTAACAGCGATAGGACGAGAGGAAATGGCCTCAAGCTGCGCATTTCAAGAGTAAAGTCAAGGCAGGGGCTACCTTAAAGACGAGGACCTTTTCAGGGTCTGTGATCTCAGCTTTCTTCTAAGGGAAAGGGGAAAGGGGCTGTCAAGTTTGAATAAGTCTCCGAGACTCCTGAACTGTTACACTGAGGGATTAGCAGATCTGCCAGAAACCTCAGAAAGTGCCTTCAACCACTTCTCTACCTACAGACAGCACCGACATCGCCTTTGCTTGAGGCTTGAGGTTTTGTCTGATTTGCTCCTTAGGACCTGAAAACAGGGAGATGCCCCTGGGCAGTGCCCTGCTGCCAGAAGGTGTCTTCAGGGCAGAGCTGAGCACAGAGCGGGGGGGATGCACTGACAGGGAGGAGAGTTGGCGACAGAGAAACAGCTCCCATCAGGGACAGCTCCAGGTAGCAGGGAGCCATGCCACCCCTCTGCATCCCTCTCTGCTCGGCTGCACAGGGAAAGAGAACAGTAATGGAATTTGAAACTGGACTCTTCCACGCTCACAAAAGTCCAGCTTCTTCTTCAAGTATGTTGTTAGTGATGTCATCCTGCAGCAGAGAGTGGTGTAAGCACAGGGCACCCGTGTGGTGACCAGGAGGTCACTCGCGGGCAGAGCCGCTCTCCTGATTCTGCACTGGGGGGCACAGGGAACCCTTTTGTCCCTCAGGGCTCACCAGTGTTCAGGCGGAGAGCAATGTGGAAGATGATGATTTCTGCCCCTTCAGAGAAAGTGCCCGCACTCAGCAGCACAAACCTGAGATCACCATAAGGAGCGGAACAAAGTTACACCAAAGAAAGAGAAGTAATTGGGGGGGGATTTTTTGGGAAACAAGCATAGGATTGGCTCAAAGAAGTCAATGTCTTCTCCTCTTTCAACAGTCCCCCATGCCCAGAGTGAACAAATGTCCAACAACAGCTCCATCACCCAGTTCCTTCTCCTGGCATTCATGGACACCCGGGAGCTGCAGCTCTTGCACTTCTGGATATTCCTGGGCATCTACCTGGCTGCCCTCCTGGGCAATGGCCTCATCATCACCGCCGTAGCCTGTGATCACCGCCTCCACACCCCCATGTACTTCTTCCTTCTCAACCTCTCCCTCCTGGGCTCCATTTCCACCACTGTTCCCAAAGCCACGACCAACTCCCTCTGGGACACCAGGGCCATTTCCTACTTGGGATGTGCTGCACAGGTCTTTTTTTTCTTTTTCGGTGCTACAGCAGTTTTATCTTCTCACCATCATGGCCTATGACCGCTACGTTACCATCTGCAAACCCCTGCACTACGGGACCCTCCTGGGCAGCAGAGCTTGTGTCCACATGGCAGCAGCTGCCTGGGGTGGTGGTTCACTCACTTCTGTGGTACACACTGCCAATACCTTTTCAATACCACTCTGCCAAGGCAATGCTGGGGACCAGTTCTTCTGTGAAATCCCCCACATCCTCAAGCTCTCCTGCTCAGATGCCTACCTCAGGGAAGTTTGGGTCATTGTGGTTAGTATCTGTGTAGAATTTGGGTGGTTTGTTTTCATCGTGCTGTCCTATGTGCAGATCTTCAGGGCTGTGCTGAGGATCCCCTCTGAGCAGGGCCAGCACAAAGTCTTCTCCACGTGCCTCCCTCACCTGGCTGTGGTCTCCCTGTTTATCAGCACTGGCACGTTTGCCTACCTGAAGCCTCCCTCCATTTCCTCCCTATCCCTGGATCTGGTGGTGGCAGTTCTGGACTCAGTGGTGCCTCCAGCTGTGAACCCTGTCATGTACAGCACGAAGAACAAGGAGCTCAAGGATGCAGTGTGGAGACTGGTGACCAGATGATTTTCAAAAGCAATAAACTGCTTTTCATCTTCTGCAAATCACTCATAATGTAACTCCTTACAGGCCAAGCCCATCTTCTGTAGTTTTTGTTGGTTTTGGTTGTGGGGTTGGGGTTTATTTGCTTTGTTTTACTTCACAGAATGTTGTCCCTAAAGAAATGTCATTATTTGTGCCATTTTTAATTACGTGTCTATCCAACTTTGGTGTTACCCAGAGTCTGTGTAAATAAGGAGCTGTGCTGTCTGTGTGTTTAAACAAAACAATGAACCCCGCAGTGTCTTGTCTGAGATCCTTCCTTCGAGACCTTCTCTGGAGCTACAGGGGCAGTGCCTGTGTGCAGAGGTGGAGGGGAAAAGAGCAGCAGCACAGCAGCACTACCAGGGAGCACCAGCGCTTGCTCTTTCCAGAGCTGCTCACTTTCCACTTCTACCCTGTCCTTCTCAGCTCTTGCACTGGTGTAAGGCCTGAGTGCTCTGGCAGCTTGGTCACAGTCCTGCTGCGTGGTAGTCCTGTGACTGCAGGCAGGGACAGGCAATGGGCACTTCTGGGACAGAGCTGGCCTCCACAACAGCATTTCCATAAAGCAAGGTGATCTTCTCAGGGCACTGCCTGAAGGCTTAGGTCTTGTTCCAAAGCTGCTCTCAAGAACATGCCCAAGCAAGTGGCCCGCAGATGAAAACACCAGTGAACAGCTAAACAATGTGAGTGTGCAAGGTTGGGGCCTGCAGCAATGTCCTTGCACAGCCAGGCCTCCTGCGAGAGGCCTGAAGGACCAGCAGAGCAGGGCCTGCTCTGTGCCCGTGTTCGCTGGACACCCTGGGGAAGCTGCCCCAGGGCAATCATAATGGACGAGCCCCTCAAAAGCACCATTTCCAGCACTGGCCTCTCACCCCAGCCTGGAGAGGTCCTTTGTCCCTCCACGGAGGGACACCGAATGACTAGGTCAGAAGTCCCTGTTTGCATTGTAGGGATGAGACGTAAGCATGCACATCATGTATGTGAGGTGAGATGAACCCCAGTGAGCACAAATGCCACCGGCTATTCCCAGGGGTTCCATGAAGGCCTGAGAGACAGTGCCTTGAGGTCACTTCACATTGAGAGTAACTTTCCCTGGGAAACCAGGGAAATTCCTTGAATTGAGGTCCCTGTGTCCATTCTTCATGCCTTGGGGGATCTCAGATGGGTGCAGAGCAGGGTGATACACCGCAGGGCTGAGATGTCTCCTATCCTCTGGAGGAATTCAGAGAGACACTGTGACTCCTGCAGTGCACTGCCTCTGTGTGTAAAAGGGAAAGACTCTGTCTCTGACCACCCCTGTGCACATAAGGAGTGCTCAAAGCCAGCTCAGATGTGGACACCTGACAGAATCCTGACATTTCTGTGGGTCACTCCAGGAACAACCCCCACTGTCCCAGTGACATTCATCTCAGGTGCCTTGGACAGGTTCATTGCAAGTGCTCCTGTCTGCTACGTCACCCTTGCCTGGGATTCTGGACTATGCCCTCAGAAGTGCCAGAAGCAATCAGAGAGGTTCTGGGGTCCTTGGAAAAGGCAGATGTCAAACCCATCTTCAGGAAGGGCAGGAACAAGAATTGGGAGAATTACAGACTGGTCAGCCTATCTCCGTCCCTGGAAAGGTGATGGTGCACATCCTCCTGCAGCTCATGGTGAGGTGTCACGAATGAGTGGTTTAGGGGCCGCTCAAAGAATCACTGTCAAAGGTGTTAGCAGAGAGTGATTTTAATAGAAAATTAAAAAAGCGCAACTTAACAGAGTTCGATAGCGAGGTTCACTCTATCACTTACTACTCGGATGAAGCACACAAAGGAAAAGAGGATGGGAAGCTGAAAAGTCCTTGACTAGGGTAAACACTACCTAGCAACAACTAAACCATCGGTCTAAGGTTATCAACCTTATTCTCATACTAAATCCAAAACAGAGTACTATACCAGCCACTAGGAAGACAATTAACTCTATCCCAGCCAAAACCAGAACATCGTGTTAGAATTGAGTTGGAATGACTTATACAGAGGCTGAGGATGAAAAGGTTAAGGGAGACCCTCCTGTTGAGTCACAAGGTTCAGAGAAGACCCAGCTGGATCCAATCTTAGTCTCAGACTTGGACAACGGTTTATATCTAATACAAAAAAAGGGTAAAGAAACCCTCCCGTTGAGTCACACGATTCAGAGTAGACCCGGCTGGATCCACCTCTAGTCCCAGACTTGGTCAACGGTTTATGTCTAAAGGATGATATGTGTTTAGCAGTAGTCTAAGGTTCATTCCCAATCTTAAGATAGATCATAAGATTTAAGCAAACTGTATTTGCTAGTAGGTACCTCCATCAATTCACACACGCACGCATAGACACAAAAAATAGATAAATATACAAAGGTATACCTGTTGAGAGTATAAACTTGAGAGTTTGCGAGCTCTGAGTGTTTCGGCCGAGCAGTGTTGCAGCCCAGGTCCCATGCCAGTCGGTGACGGTCCTCTGAATATCGCAAACTTGAGAGTTCACGAGCTCTGAGAAGCGTTCCACTCAGAGGGAGATTCTGGGCACAGCCCGCTGCCGTCCAGGAGAGCTCAGAGGGCCTCACTTGGGACCGCTGTTTATAGGGTCGCAAGATGATTGACTTCAGCCATCCGTCAAAACTCTCAGTGGTATCGTTCCACTTGAGCTATGACTCAGATAAGGGTATCAGAGGATGACAATTATCCTCGCCCTCGTCCTCCACTTGGGCCAGGCGGCGGAAGTTTCTGGTACAATGAGTACATTCCCCAACCTCAGCTCCACAGGAGTTCCTGGTACAGTAAGGGGACGCATCACCGCCTGACTCATTACACCAAGGCCAAGGTTTAATGGGAGTTTCTGAGATCGGGGAGCAGCCCAGGAAGGGGAGGGGAGGGGGAATGCACCACCACAGTCCTCAAACTCCTAAAACCCCCAAAGAGGCACTCTCTCTAACTGAATTATCTCCGCCACTGTGGTTTTCCATTCTGTATCCCACTGTCCCTGTCCTCCTTACTGTTCATCTCTTGCGATCTCTATCCTGCCCCTAGCCCTTATTTCTCTCTCTCTCCTGCTCCCTCCCCCTCTTTCTGCCTCTCTTCCTCTTTCCCTGCTGCTTCTTTCTCCACCTCTGTCCAGATCCCTGTCCTTTTTTTTCTCTTGCTGTCCTTTGGTCCTTTTTCTCTTTTCTGTCTTTCTGTCCCATGCCCTGTCCCACCCTTTCTCACTACCCACCCCATCCAGCTGGCTGTGCCTTCTTTCCTCTCTGTCTTGCTCTGTATTTTTCCTTTCTTCATCTCTCTGTCCCACTGCCCATCACAGTTGGCGTTGCCCTCCAATGGCGTCCTGTCCGCCGTTCCTTTTTTATCTCGCAGTCATTCTGGCCTGCTCCCTGTGTCCATTTTTTAATTCCTCCATCTCGGTCCTGCAGCCTGTCACTATTTTTTTCTTCTCCCATCCCTTTCTCTTGCTCCCAGTTGCTGTTTTTGTCTTTCCTTCCCTTTGTTCTGCTGCCCATCTCTGTTCCCCTTCTTGCTCCATCTCTCTGCCCTGCTCCCTGGCCCTCTAAGTCTCTCTCTGTTTCTCTGTCCTGCTCCCTGTCTCTCCCCCCCACTATTTTTCTGTCCTACTCCCTTTTCAGGTTCCCCCCCTCTCTCTCACTCTGTCCTGCTCCCTGCCGCGGCTATTTCTCACTCCATCTCTGTCCTGCAGCCCAGTGCTGTTTTTTCCTTCCATCTCTCTGTCCCACTGCCCAGCCCAGGCTCTTTTACCTCCTTCTGTGTCCTGCTCCCCGTCCCTTAGTTTTGCCTGTCTTTCCCTTTGTCCTGCCTCCCTGTGCCTTTCTTCTCTCTCTGTATCTCCCTGTCCTGCTCCCTGTCCTTGCCTTTCCCTGACAATCTGTGTCCTTACTCCCTTTCCTTGTCTTTCCCTCTCTGCCCCCATCCTTCTTCCTACTTTTCTTTTTCTTCTCTCTCCCCCTCTGTTCCTGCTGCTTCTTTTTCCACCTCTGTCCTGCTCCCTGCCCCTTTTTTCCTCTCGCTGTCCCTCTGCCCTGCTTCCTGTCCCCATCGTTTCTGTCTTTATTTCTCTGTCCCGCTGCCTGTCCCATCGTTTCTTGTTGTACTCCCCTGCCCCGTCCAGCTGGCTCTCCCTTTTATTTGTCCTCTCTTCCTCTTTCTGCTTCTCAGCCCTCTTTTCCTCTTCCCCTGTCTCTGTCCTCAAGCCCATTGCTGATTTTTTCCCCCCTTCTTGGTCTCTTCATCAGGATCTGACCCTCTCTTTATTTCTCAGTCCCTTTGTCCTGCTCCCTGTCCTTCCTTCTCTCTCTCCATCTGGACGTCCTGCTCCCTGTCCCTGTCTTTCCCTATCCCCCTGCTTCCTTCTTCGTCTCCTTCCCCACGCCCATCTCTGCCTCTCTGTCCTGTTCCTTGACCCTACTTTTTCTTCCTCCATCCCTCTGCAGGGCTCCTCATCCCTATTTTCTCTTGATTTCTCCAGCTCTCTAGCCTTTCCCCGTACCTTTCTTTCTCTTCAGCTCCTCTATCTTTTCTCTCACCATATTTTTCTCTTTCTAGTCCACTGTCCTTCTCCCCGTCAACTGAAGCTGAGTGACCAGGTGTCCCTGGGCTCTGGTATTTCCTTAGCATTGCCCTAGGGAAGATCTGTGGTTTTAGGGCTAGGGATCATTTAGGAGCTGGTCTCCTAATGTAGGCAGCGTAGCAGGGCATAGTTAAAGCAGAGGTTGTTCTCAGCTGGTGCTCTGTGCATCTTGTTGAAAGAGCAGGCTGTGGGCCTTATTTTGAAGGAAGGTCTCTTGTTCTGCGCTTATTGCTCCTCAGGACGCTGCACAGAAGTGGTGTTGGGGTCTGGAGAGACAGATGGGACCTGCTGCGATTCCTAGTAAATGTGAACTTGAACGAGACCAGACTGACTGCATATGGTTTTCTTCCCAGCTCCAATTCCAACCTACTGCTCGGTGCTGATGAAGAAGAGACCCTGAGCTGCAAATTAGCAGGCAACGTCACTTACTGAGGTAACGGTGCAGTTGGTCTGTGATAAGGGATGTGTACTTGCATGACGGTGCTTTCATGAACATGCTCTGGTCTTTCCACTTTAAAGCCCTTCCTTCTTCCGTGTTACGAAATACTGATTTAGGATCCTGCCAGCTATGCCAATTTGTTGCGAGTGAGTGGTTTTGAGGCCACTTAAAGAATCAGTGGCAAAGGTATCAGCAAAAGGTGATTTTAATAGAAATTTGTAAAAGTGCGACTTAACAGAATTCAATGGCAAGGTTCACTCTATTACTCATTACATGGATTAAGTATACACAGGGAAAATCGTGTCAGAATTACGTTGGAATGATTTATAGAAAGACCAAGAACAAAAAGGGTAGGGAAGACTCTCCCGTTGAGTCACGAGGTTCAGAGTAGACCCCCTGGCTTTCTAAACTCCTTCTCAGAGAGGAGTCCAGGTGCGGCTGGATCTACCCCTAGTCTCAGACTTGGGCAACGGTTTATGCCTAAGGGGTTCTATGTGTTTAGCAGCAATTTAAAGTGTCCAGCAGCAATCTAAAGTTCATTTACAGTTTTAAGGTAGATCATAAGATTTTGACAGCACTTAATCATTGCCTAATTTAACAGTTACAAAGCAAGTTAATCAAGTTTACTACAATTACTAAATTACAGATTATGCGTATTGTTAGTTGTCTAAATCAATACACACACACACACACAATATAGATCTATTCACACGCAGGGGCCCATAGCTAGGTAAATTCATGACAGACAAAGGCTTATAGCTAGATAAAGATACCGGTTAAAAATTCCCCTCGAGTCTGTGAAATACTCACGTTAAATGCCTTGGCATTTCTCAGTGGGCGAAGGGGTGAGCCCCGAGGAGTGTCTCAGCCGAGGAGTGTTTCAGCCCAAGTTCCAGTCGTCCTCTGAATATCACAAACTGGAGAGTTTGTGAACTCTGAGAGGCGTCCCACTCAGGGGGAGGCTCTAGGCGCAGCCCGCTGCGGTCCAGGAGAACTCAAAGGGTCTCGCTTGGGACCGCTGTTCATAGGTTTGCAAGATGAATGGCTTCAGTCATCAGTAAATTTCCATCTTGGCCACTATCCGAGATGGTCTGGGGTAGTAATTATGGTATTGTTCCACGGTAACCATGGTATTGTTCCACTTGAGCTATGACCCAGGTAGGGAACGCTTCAGGGCTGTCAGAGATGATGAATTATCCCCTGCTCTTGTTCCCTACCTTGATCAGGTAGCTGGTGTTCCTGGTGCCATCATGTCGCTCCCCACCTTAGCCATGCAAGAGTGCCTGCTACGGTCAAGGGACGCTCAGCTGCCCAACTCGTTACACAATGGCTAAGGCCTAACAGGAGTTCCTGAGATCCTAGAGTGGCCCAGGGAAGGGGGGAAATGCACCAGCACATTCTGGAAATTTTAAGATGGCATTTCTTATTCGGGGGTTCAGGCTGGAGTTGGACTTAATGTTGAACAGCCGATATCATGGACTCCGTAAAATGTGAGAGAGAACCCTGCTTTTTTGTTGTTGTTTTCTAATGCTCTCTGAACTTTGGTAAGCAAAGGGAAGAGTGGTTGAAAGAGTCTGTTCTTTGAGAGTGACATATTCCTGTAGCCTGCCTGTCTTTGTACGGTGAAGGGTTCCTACCTGCAGTACGATTTTGCTGAGCTGTGAGGCTGTATTGGCATAGCGGAGGTAAGAAGTGTCGTCTTTAAAGGTAATGAAGTTGTAGCAAAACTAGTGGGAAAAGCTAGTTTCTTCCTAGAATGCTGCCTCACAAAAGTAGTAGCGAGTAAAGGCACTTGCAGTTGGCTTTTTTATGCAGTGTTCATCCAGAGCTTTGGGTATTGATTGATTTCTGGGAGGCAAGGCAGCAGGGAGGAAAGAAAACTGGGGCTTCTTCACTGTAGGCAGGGTTCGAGCCTTTGCTCTAGAACAGGTCTTTACTACAGTTTACAAACACAGAAGATGAGCTGTCTGTAAGGAAAGTTTCAGTGGAAGTAAGGCTAGATTTGCTGAGTTTGGTCCTCTATACCTGTTGCAACTAAGAGATGACTTGGCAGTGTTTACATCTCGGGTGCACGCTGGTGTGTTAATGCAGGCCGTTGAGGTCTTTTCAGGGGTACTTCTGGTCTGCAGGTCATGTGCGTGGGTGACACAAAGTCCCAGGATGAGCCAGCTCCTGCCGACAGTTTTAACTCAGAGGATGTGACAGAGTGGAAACCATCTTTGTGGTGGACCCCTGTCGTGGTTTAACCCCAGTCGGCAACTAAGCACCACACAGCCGCTCGCTCCCCCTCCCCCTCGCCCCCGGTGGGATGGGGGAGAGACTCAGAAGAGCAAAAGTAAGAAAACTCATGGGTTGAGATAAGAACAGTTTAACACTTGAAATAAAAGATGATAATAATAACAACAACAACAACAACAACAACAACTTGTAATGAAAAGTAAAACAACGAGAGAGAGAGGGAGAGAGAGCGAGCATCCAAACTTGGGGCAAAAAACCACAAGTGATGCAACAGGTCACCGCCCGCTGACTGATGCCCAGCCAGTCCCTGAGCAGCAATTGCTACTCCCCAGCCAATTCTGCCCTGTTTATTTACTGCACAAGACATCATATGGTATGGAATATTCCGTTGGCCAATTTAGGTCAACTATCCTGGCTATGCTCCCTCCCAGCTTCTTGTGCACCTGGCAGAGCACGGGAAGCTGAAAAGTCCTTGACTCATGGCAAGCGCTACTTAGCAACAACTAAAACATCAGCGTGTTATCAACATCATTCTCATGCTAAATCCAAACCACAGCAATATGCCAGCTACTAGGAAGAAAATTATCTCTATCCCAGCCGAAACCAGGACAACCCCAAACGTCAAAGGTGCGGATATGTTGCTGATGTCCCTCTGGCCCGGAGATGTGGGGAGTTTTGCTAACAGTCCGGTAAGGATTCTGTTTTCTGCTGGAATGGGTTTCCAGATGGATGTAACAAAGGATTGCCTTTCTGCTTGCTCTGGCTATCTGCAGAAGGGCCTTCCTGTTTGTTTGGGTTTACCAATGTGAGGGCTTTGGAGGAGAACTGGCGAAACCAGCTTTCTTTCTATGGAGATCGCTAGCATTTGTGTAGAAAAGTGGAGGTTCAGTCAGTAAAGCTTACAGCGTAGTGCTGTGCTCAGACCGTGGAGCTACTGTTCATTTGGGCTCATTATTTTCTCAACTAAGTCTTTCCAGATCTTACAGGCTTGGGATCGTGACGTTGTAGTTGGAGTGCTCAAGTGGAAATGTTCGGTTTGCCATCGCAAATCATCCAAGTCCAGGCTCCCCCCAGGCCCTTCCCTCTGCAGCCCAGGTGAGAGCAGAGTTGGGAACTGCCCCATCTTACCAGAGGAGCAGAAACAAGAACCAAAGTCGCTGCTGCCTCCTTTCCTACTCACCTGCACTGCACAGTCTTCCCCAAGCTTGGGAAAAAGGCTCCTCCTCCAGCTACGGTAGGACTTTGTTAGCGGTTTGGTACGTCTGGAGCACAGGACAGGAGAAGCCATTTGCAGATCCAGACCCAAGTCAATCCAGGACAAAGGAGTTCCTAACAGATACGCGGGCAAGGCCAAAGGAAACATCCCGCCTGTGATAAGCCAAGGCTTTTGGAGAGGAGGGAGACGGTAAAATGAGAGGAGGAGTGCTTTAGTCCTGGAGAGGTGGTTGTTGCAGGAGGGTAAGAGAACCGCATAAGCGAAGCCTTTCAACAGGGAAAACCAGAGCACAAGTGAGAGGTTTGTGTGGCAGGCAGCAGGTTTGGTCTGAAAAAAAAAGACCTTGGTTTAGGTTTGGTGCGGTTTTTTTCCTCCTTTTCCCCAAAAACCACGTTATTTTTACAGCGTGGGATGGCATGCATGTGAAACTCTGCCAGAGTGGCAGACGATTTTCAGATCAATGCTGTTCAGGCATTTTCTTTTTGACTCCTGGCCTGTCCTCCTTATTCACAAACTGCTGGTAGCTGCTGCTCATGTTTCTCCTGAAATATTTCACAACCTTCTCTACGAGCGAAGCACCACTCCCTGCTGATTCAGGACTTTTCCTTTAAGCTCTTTTGCCACTACCTCTTTTACGCCGATTCTCCCTTCTTCTAATTTCTGGGCTCAGCAAATCCCCATTTCAGATCCTCCAACACTGCCAGTGGATGCTGCTGTGGAGCTTCCAGCTGGGCTCGCTGCTCAGCTGGGCTCAGCTGCTCTCAACCCTGCAGCGATCTCTCTCTGGCTGCCGCGCACCAGCTCTCCACAACCCAGCACCTGCAGAAAAGTCTCTCCCAGCACCAGCACTACTGTGCTCATTCTCTTCTTCAAAAACCTGTGCGGGTTCCCTTCCTCCCTCACTTCAGTTTGTGGGTTGCCTGTCTCCTCAAAAGACTCAGCAGGCGAACCCTCTGCCGCCCAGCTGTCCTCTGCGACTGCTCGTCACTTGTCACCTCTGTCACTGGGTGCAAGGACAGTGCAAAAACCAGGCGCTTTTGAAAGCTCCCTCGGTCTCTGCTGACGTTCAAACTCTGTCTCGCGGGCACTCTGAAAATACGCATTGAGACAGGACAAGCAGATCTCATGAAGGTCTGGCCCTGCAGGCTGGACATCCCCAGCCCCGCATCAGCCCGGTGATGCAGTAGCACAGATTATATCACCCAGGCTCCAGATGTCATAGTGCATTTCCGTGAGGATCCCGTGCTCTCCCCAAGGTCACCTGGCAGCTGACACCACAACCTCTCTTGCTGGATTTCTGCCTGCCCTCACCACTCCCCACGCTCAGTGACGGAGAGCAGAAGCCGCAGACAAGGTCGTCCGCATCCCTTCAACTGCTGCGGCCGAGACGGGTGAAGAACTGAGACTCGTCCTTCCTCGCCATAGTTTAGCATCAATGATGAGCTCCATTGTGCCTGATGGGAATTTCATCACTAGGCTTGAATTTTATTCTATAGGATGAGAAATAATTTCAGACTCTTCTTTATTAAGAGGGAGGACTGAAATGGTGGCAATCACCCTCCTTCCTCTCCCATTACAGGGTGCACAGAGCAAATGATCCATCCAGCTCTGAGGCAAGCACAAGCCAATTAGCTTTTAGATGCTCTTCCCTGCCTAGTGAAAGGGACATCTTTCATTAGATCCGGTGGCTCAAAGCCCCGCCCAACCTGACCTTGAACAAATCCAATGGTGGGGAACCCACAGCTTCTCTGGGCAACCTGTTCCAGGGGTTACCCTCATCGTAAAAATGTTCTTTTACCAAGAGCATTGGTATTCTCTGGTAAGACAGGACTCGGATGGTACAGGACCAAGACCAAGTGGAGAAATTTTAACTGAAATAGAAAAAAACAAAACTAAACAAACCAAAACCTGGCTGCTTTCAGGGAAGCCCGTTAGTAACTCTTCTGCTCTTTCCTCAGGCTTTGTAAGCATCTCCCAGCATGGACGGAGCCTGGGTGGGGCCCTAGAGACCTCATCGCCCATGGGACCCTGTCATGGCCCAGTTCACCAGCCCTGCACCCAAATACTCAGTCCCAGCAACACCAGGTAAAATGAGGATCAGAGAGGTGTACGGCACGTTGAGGACACCCATGGTAAAATCAGCTACAAACCCGTTTCCCTTTTCCCCACCCCTCCCTGCCCCCTTTTTCCTTACAAAGCTCTACTTTGCCGTGGCTGGGAGAGGGCTGCTTTTCTTGCAGCAAAAGCACCTGACTGTGCAGCATTTGCTGGTGATCCTCCCATCTGGGCTCCTGGGAAAGTGTGAAATCACCCAGGAGTTCTTTGCACTTGCTTCAAGTTAGCTTACCAACTGCTTGTAGAGCTCAAATACTTCATTATGACATAATATGGGTGATATTACAATTAATTAGCAAGTGCCTACATTGCTGTTTCAGGAAGTGTGGTGTGGTGGGTTGACCCTGCCCGGACGCAGGTGCCCACCCAGCCGCTCTACCACTCCCCCTCCTCAGCTGGACAGGGGAGAGAAAATATAATGAAAGGCTCGTGGGTCGATGTCGTGGTTTAACCCCAGCCAGCAAAAATAAACGCCACGCAGCCGCTCGATCACCCCCCCCCCGGTGGGATGGGGGAGAGAATTGGGAGGGCACAAGTAGGAAAGCTCCCGGGTTGAGATAAAAACAGTTTAATAATTGAAATAAAACTAAGTAGAACAGTAATAATAACAGTGAGAACAACAACAATAACAGAATACACAAAGCAGGCAATGCACAACAGAACCGCTCACCGACCGCGTGTCACGAACGGGGGGGCGAGCCCCGCCACACACCGGTTTTTATACTGAGCATGATGTCACGTGGTATAGAATACCCCATTGGCCAGCTGGGTCCACCACCCCGGCTGTGCTCCCCCCTCCCGGTGTAAGCATCACCCAGCAACAGCCAAAGCATCAATGGGCCATCAACGCTCCTTTCACACCGAACCCAAAACACAGCACACCCCCCAGGCTACTGGGAAGAAAGTTAACCCTGTCCCAGCTGGAACCAGGACAATATCCACCCCTTATTCTATACCATCTACATCATGCCCAGGTCTCACATTTTCCCATACATTCCAATTAGTCACCGCTCCTTTTCCCTGCCTTTTGATATATATACACACACAGAGATATCATTCCCTTAGTCCATGGGCCATCCCTCTAAAACGTCCGTTGAGTTCATGTAGTCCATGACTTCGGGTTCCACCTGTCGTAACAGTCTTGCAGGGCAGGAGAGATGGTGTGTGGTGTCGGGCTCTTGCATGCGGAGGCCAGTTCTGGGCGCTCGTCTGGTTCTATCATTGTTGCACCTTGCTCAGTTTCATCGGCGTTCATCCTAAATTAATCTGGGTGATTCTTACTGTAATACTGTTAATATGGCATATGGTAACCATAAAAGTGATGACATACAGTACTATGTAATAACTAACATCGTCAATTCAGTTCATTGGCTATTTTCACCCAAAATTAAATCCCCCTGAGGTACACACCGGACTTCCCCATCCTTTCTCATCACCCACCAAGTGCACCCAGGTCCCTGAGCAAAAGCAACCCCACGGATGGGTTTTCCCTTGCCAGAGGCAGGAGCAACCCAGACTGCCTTCCCCAGCATATTTCTCATATGCACGACAGGGACTTTATCTCCATCTACAGTACGTAAGGGTTTGGATTGGGCAGGGCCAGCTCGAGTGACAGATCCCCTGGTGTTGACTAACCAGGTGGCCTTTGCTAAATGTGTGTCCCAATGCTTGAATGTCCCACCACCCATTGCCCTCAGTGTTGTCTTTAACAGCCCGTTGTATCGTTCAATTTTCCCGGAGGCTGGTGCATGGTAGGGGATGTGATAGACCCACTCAATGCCGTGCTCTTTGGCCCAGGTGTCTATGAGGGCGTTTCGGAAGTGAGTCCCGTTGTCTGACTCAATTCTTTCTGGGGTGCCATGTCGCCATAGGACTTGCTTTTCAAGGCCCAGGATGGTGTTCCGGGCGGTGGCATGAGGCACAGGGTATGTTTCCAGCCATCCTGTGGTTACTTCCACCATGGTGAGCACATAGCGCTTGCCCTGTCGGGTTTGTGGGAGCGTGATATAATCAATCTGCCAAGCCTCCCCATATTTATACTTCAACCATCGTCCTCCATACCAAAGAGGCTTTACTCGTTTGGCTTGCTTGATTGCAGCGCATGTTTCACATTCGTGGATAACCTGTGCAATAGTGTCCATGGTTAAGTCCACCCCTCGATCACGAGCCCATCTATATGTTGCATCTCTCCCTTGGTGGCCTGAAGTGTCATGGGCCCACCGAGCTATAAATAATTCACTTTTATGTTGCCAGTCCAGATCCACCTGAGCTACTTCGATCTTGGCAGCCTGATCCACCTGCTGGTTGTTTTGGTGCTCTTCACTGGCCCGACTCTTGGGTACGTGAGCATCTACGTGTCGTACTTTTACAGTCAGGTTCTCTACTCGGGCAGCAATATCTTGCCACAATGCGGCAGCCCAGATGGGTTTACCTCTGCGCTGCCAGTTGTTCTGCTTCCACTGCTGCAACCACCCCCACAGGGCATTCGCCACCATCCATGAGTCAGTATAGAGATAAAGTACTGGCCATTTTTCTCGTTCAGCAATGTCCAAGGCCAGCTGGATGGCTTTCACCTCTGCAAACTGACTCGATTCACCTTCTCCTTCAGCAGTTTCTGCAACTTGGCGTATAGGACTCCATACAGCAGCCTTCCATCTCCGATGTTTTCCCACAAGGCGACAGGACCCATCCGTGAACAGGGCATATTGCTTCTCGTTTTCTGGTAGTTTATTATACAGTGGGGCTTCTTCAGCACGTGTCACCTCCTCCTCTGGGGATATTCCAAAATCTTTGCCTTCTGGCCAGTCCGTGATCACCTCCAAGATTCCTGGGCGACTGGGGTTTCCTATTCGGGCCCGTTGTGTGATCAGCGCGACCCACTTACTCCACGTAGCATCAGTTGCATGATGTGTAGAGGGGACGCTCCCTTTGAACATCCAGCCCAGCACTGGCAGTCGGGGTGCCAGGAGGAGCTGTGCTTCAGTACCAACCACTTCCGAAGCAGCTCGAACCCCTTCATATGCTGCCAATATCTCCTTCTCAGTTGGAGTGTAGCGGGCCTCGGATCCTCTGTATCCCCGACTCCAGAACCCTAAGGGTCGACCTCGAGTCTCCCCTGGTGCTTTCTGCCAGAGGCTCCAGGTAGGGCCATTCTCCCCGGCTGCGGTGTAGAGCACATTCTTCACATCTTGTCCTGCCCGGACTGGCCCAAGGGCTACTGCATGAACTATCTCCTGTTTAATTTGTTCAAAGGCTTGTCGTTGCTCAGGGCCCCATTTGAAGTCGTTCTTCTTCCTGGTCACGTGATAGAGAGGGCTTACGATCTGACTGTAATTTGGAATATGCATTCTCCAAAAGCCCACAACGCCTAAGAAAGCTTGCGTTTCCTTTTTGTTAGTTGGTGGAGACATGGCTGTTATTTTATTGATCACATCTGTTGGGATCTGACGACGTCCATCTTGCCATTTTATTCCTAAAAACTGGATCTCAAGTGCAGGTCCCTTGACCTTACTTCGTTTTATGGCAAAACCAGCCTTCAGAAGGATTTGGACTATTCTCTCCCCTTTCTTGAAAACTTCCTCTGCTGTGTTGCCCCACACGATGATGTCGTCAATGTATTGCAGGTGTTCTGGAGCCTCACCCTGTTCCAGTGCGGTGTGGATCAGTCCATGACAAATGGTAGGGCTGTGTTTCCACCCCTGGGGCAGTCGGTTCCAGGTGTACTGGACGCCCCTCCAAGTGAAAGCAAACTGTGGCCTGCACTCTGCCGCCAAAGGGATGGAGAAGAATGCATTAGCAATGTCAATGGTGGCGTACCACTTGGCTGCCTTTGACTCCAGTTCGTATTGAAGTTCTAGCATGTCCGGCACAGCAGCACTCAGTGGTGGCGTCACTTCGTTCAGGCCACGGTAGTCTACTGTTAGTCTCCACTCTCCATTAGACTTTCGCACTGGCCATATGGGACTGTTAAAGGGTGAGCGAGTCTTGCTGATCACTCCTTGGCTCTCCAGTCGATGAATCAGCTCATGGATGGGGATCAGGGAGTCTCGGTTGGTGCGGTATTGCCGCCGATGCACTGTTGTGGTAGCGGTCGGCACCTGTTGTTCTTGGACCTTTAACAACCCCACAACAGAAGGGTCCTCTGAGAGACCGGGCAAGGTGGACAGCTGTTTAATTTCCTCCGTCTCTAGGGCAGCTACACCAAAAGCCCACCAGTACCCTTTTGGGTCCTTGAAATACCCTCTCCTGAGGTAGTCTATGCCAAGGATGCACGGAGCCTCTGGGCCAGTCACAATGGGGTGCTTCTGCCACTCATTCCCGGTCAGGCTCACTTCGGCCTCCAATACAGTTAACTCTTGCGATCCCCCTGTCACTCCAGAAATACAGATGGGTTCTGCCCCTTTAGAGCTTGATGGCATCAGGGTACACTGTGCACCGGTGTCTACGAGAGCCTTATATTCTTGTGGATCTGATGTGCCAGGCCATCGAATCCACACAGTCCAGTAAACCCGGTTGTCCCTTTCCTCCACCTGGCTGGAGGCAGGGCCCCTCTAGTCCTGGTCATCATATTCGCTATCCACTTCTTGTAAGTATGAGTCAGAAGTCCCTTTGTTAAGGTCGGAAGTGGAATCAGCCCTTCTACTCTGTCTGGGGAACTCACTGGAGACTGGAGCAGCGGTTTTCCTGGAAGAACCCCCTTTTGTGGTTGTTTTCCCTTGCAACTCATGTACCCGTGCCTGTAGGACTGAGGTAGGTTTTCCATCCCACTTCCTCATGTCCTCTCCGTGGTCACGCAGGTAAAACCACAGGGTGCCCCGGGGTGTGTACCCACGATGTCTCCTCTCTTGAGCAGAGGGACGTTTGCTCCTAATGGCTGAGACGCTGGCCCGTGCAGGGGGGGAGCAGGACATATCCTCTTTGAGTTGCTGGACCTCCTGAGACAGTTTCTCCACAGCAGAGACACAGGCTCGTAGGGAGGAAGAGAGACTTTCTTCATATTGACGGAGCTGGCCAGCCAGTTCATCCACTGTTTGTTCCTCTCCATCTCTCCAGGTCATTACTGCCAATGAGTTTGCATGTGACGCTGGTGCGCTCCGTACAAACTTCCGCCACATGGGTCGAGTGCATTTGACCTCATCTGGGTCTTTGGATAACTGCTCGTTGTTCAGGTCATCATAAATCACTTCCAGCACGGCTAATTCTCTCAGGTACTGGATACCTCTCTCCATGGTGGTCCACTTGCCTGGGTGGCATATAACATCTTCCTTGAAGGGATACCTTTCCTTCACACCTGACAGGAGTCGCCTCCAGAGGCTGAGGACTTGTGCCCCTTGTCCAATTGCTTTGTCAATGCCCCCTTCCCTAGAAAGGGATCCCAGCTGCTTGGCTTCCCTACCCTCTAATTCCAGGCTACTGGCCCCGTTATCCCAGCATCGGAGCAGCCAGGTGACAATGTGCTCGCCTGGGCGACGGCTGAAGTCTTTTCGCATATCTCGCAGCTCACCCAGAGATAGGGATCGGGTGGTCACCATCTCATTTACGGGTTCTGCCTCCTCCTCCTCCTGTTCTCGTGATGGCCCTGGTTCATCTTCATCCCTTACTAGACGAGCTGATTTTCTTGTGCATTTTCTTTTTTGTATAGGGGCGACTGATACCGGCATGGGTTGGTTCTCTGTCGCAGGGGGCGGAGTAGCTGCCGTGCCTGCCCTGGGGGGTGAAGGAGCCGCTGTGCTTGCCGTGGGGGGTGGGGTAGCCACAGGGCCTGTTGCTTTGTCATCAGCTGCAGAGATGTTTCCTTCCCCTTGGGGGTTCTGAGTGGTGTTAAATAGGGCTCGGTAGGCGTGGGCCAGGCCCCAGCACATTGTAGTGATTTGCGTCTCCCTGGAATGGCCAGGGTGACAGCATACTTCTTCCAAATATTCTACTAATTTTTCAGGGTTCTTCACTTGTTCAGAGGTAAAGTTCCAGAACACTGGGGGTGCCCATCGCCCTAGGCATTTGCCCATGCTATCCCACTCGCCCTGCCACTCATAACTATCCAACCTTGGGGCAGATCTCTGGATGACATTCTTAAATTGCTTACTAACTTTGGATAAAACCGCAACAATATTCCCAAGGAGTACCAAGAGATGTATCTTAACTACCCAGGGATGTTCAAGGTACTGGCAAGTTATTTTAACAAAGGAGATGAAGGTAGTGAGGGTGCCATTCTCTATTTCCTCCATAAAAAATCTCTCGGAGGAAAAGTTATAATTGCTAATGGTCTCCATGAGGTGGTACCCGAAATGCAGAAACGGCTTCATTACGAATCCCAAATACCAAATAACCCCCAATGCCAGCGTTTTAGTAACAAATCTCCCAGGCAAAACATCATTAATCACGGCAGAGCACAACAGACTACAAAACCCAACTCCAATTTTTAACAGGTACAGTAAAAACAAGAGCATGGTGCAGAACAAACGAATATGTTACCAGATATAAAATTCCTTAATATGTTCTAAATAATCTGTCGTTATCTCAACCCTTTGTGCCCCACGTTGGGCGCCAAAAAGGACTGTCGTGGTTTAACCCCAGCCAGCAAAAATAAACGCCACGCAGCCGCTCGATCATCCCCCCCCCGGTGGGATGGGGGAGAGAATCGGGAGGGCACAAGTAGGAAAGCTCCCGGGTTGAGATAAAAACAGTTTAATAATTGAAATAAAACTAAGTAGAACAGTAATAATAACAATGAGAACAACAACAATAACAGAATACACAAAGCAGGCAATGCACAACACAACCGCTCACCGACCGCCGACCGCGTGTCACGAACGGGGGGCGAGCCCCCCTCCACACCTGGTTTTTATACTGAGCATGATGTCACATGGTATAGAATACCCCATTGGCCAGCTGGGTCCACCACCCCGGCTGTGCTCCCCCCTCCCGGTGTAAGCATCACCCAGCAACAGCCAAAGCATCAATGGGCCATCAACGCTCCTTTCACACCGAACCCAAAACACAGCACACCCCCCAAGCTACTGGGAAGAAAGTTAACCCTGTCCCAGCTGGAACCAGGACAACAACGCAATTGCTCACCACCTGCCAAGCAATGCCCAAACACCACTTATTTTTATACCGAGCATGACGTCACATGGTATGGAATACCCCGTTGGCCAGCTGGGCCAGTTGTCCTGGCTATGCTCCCTCCCAGCGGCTTGTGCACTTGGCAGAGCATGGGAAGCTCAAAAGTCCTTGACTAGCAGGGTACTTAGCAACCACTGAAAACATCAGTGTCTTATCAACATTCTTCTCATACTAAATCCAAACCACAGCACTGGGAAGAAATTTAACTCTATGGCAGCTGAAACCAGGACAACCACACGCAGGGATGGTGTCCTCATGGTGGTACAGCTGGGGCAATTGTGTTGCCCAATGCCATAGATTTTTCCCTGCTGAGACCCTGCCTAGCAGAGAGGGTTTAGGGGAATCAAAACCAGACCACAGTCACTGTGAACTTCTGGAGTCGTTGAGTGGAGTTAAGGGGATGCACTGCTCATCTCTTCTGCTTTGCATACATGGCCCCAAAGCCTATCCTCAGCAATGACTCTCCCGTTCTTGCTCCAGAAAGATCTAGAAGGACTCTTTTGGAGCAGTGATAATCCTGCAGGCACTACCCCCGCGGCCAAGCATTTTCAAGCTCGTGCTCAAAGCTGACAAGACAGTAACTTTGCTTGGACAGACAGTCTCTCCCTCTCCCCTCCTCGCACTTGCGATCACTCACGACAAAAGCCGAACTTCTCTGGAGGTGCATCCCTGAGGAGCCGGCTATGAGGCACCAGAACTGCACAGGGTTAGAACATGCACGTTGCTGTGGGACTATAGCCCAGGAAAAGCTGCTCCCAGCCCTGGGCAGAGGGGACCTGGCCTCTCCCTGCCTCCATGGCCAGGTGGGCTCCAGATTTGGAGCATGCCAAAATGTGTGGGGGACTTTAGTACCAACACAACAGTGGCAAAGCAAGGGGGCAGGCCAAGCACGTGTAACTGCACAGGCTGAGGGTGGAAGAAGTGTGGGGCTGTTGGAAGACCTTATCTCCTTCCCCATGGAAGGCCTCCTCCCCACCCTTTTTTCCCCAGCTCAACTTCCCTCCTTTGTTCCCAGCTCTTCTACCTCCTCCCCCTTGAGCAGCGCTAGCAGATGGGGAATGGGGGTTGTAGTCAGGCCATAACAGTTCCTCTCTGCTGCTCCTTCCTTCTCACACTTTTCCCATGGGGTCCCTCCTACAAGCTACAGTCCTTCGAGGTGAACCTGCTCCACTGTGGGCTCTCCACAGGCCACAGTTCTTCCAGGAATTATTCAATTTCTCTGGTGTTGGCTCCTCCACGGACTGCGGGGATTACCTTCTCCACTATGATCTTCTCCATGGGCTGCAGGAAAAGACCTGCTCTGCTGGGGTATTCTCCATGGGCTGCAGGGGAATATGTGCTCTGGTGCCTGGACCACCTCCTGCCCCTCCTTCTTCACCGACCACGGTGCTTGCAGGGCTGTTACTCACACTTCTTTTTTTCTCCTAACTCCTACCCCAGTCTGGCAATTGTTCCCTTTCTTAAATACTTTGTCACAGAGGTTCCACCAGCTTTGTTGATGGGCTCAGTTTTGGCCAGCGGTGGGTCCATTCTGAAGCTGGCTGGAACCAGCCCTGTCCGGCACGGAGGCAGCCCTTGGTCTTACCTCAGAGAGGCCACACATGCAGCCCCCTCACTACCAAAACCTGGACATGGACACCAATACGCCGTGTAAATCTTTGCCTCGCTAAATGACATCCCCTGCTCTTCCCTCATCAAGAAATCCAACCTAGTTGCTGGGAAGGAAGAGAGAGAAACAGAGAAGGCCTTGATGCTGTGAAAGCACTGTCCAGCCAATAGCTACAACATACCAATGTGATGTGGTCGCAGTGTGACCACACCAACACTGTGTTGGTCACAAATCCCAACCATAGCACCTATGGTCTGTGAGAGCTGCAGAAAATTAACTCTGCAGAAAATTAACTCCATCTCAGACAAAACCAGTGCAATGTACCTGGAAATATGCACCAGGATTAGGTGCTCTATCACCTTCCCAGGGATCGAGGAGAGGCTGACTGGCCTGTAGTTCCCCAGGTCCTCCTTCTTGCCCCTCTTGAAAATAGGAGTGACATTTGATTTCTTCCAGCCTTCAGGCACTTCCCCCAGTTTCAATGATTGATAAAAGATTATTGAGAGTGTCCTCACAAGGACATCTGCCAGCTCCCTCAGCACTCATGGGTGCATCGCACCAGGGCCCATGGACTTATGTATATCCAGGTCACGTAAGTATTGCCTGACCTGATCCTCTTCCACCAGGAGTATGTCCGCTGGGCTCCAGACTTGCCCCCCTCATCTCTGGCACCTGGTATTCCTGAAGGCCGGTCTTGCTAGTAAAAGAGGAGGTGAATCGGTAAGGTAAGAGTGATAAAAACTCGTGGGTTGAGATGAAGACAGTTTAATAGAACAGAAAAGGGAAAATAATAATGATAATGATAGAATATAAAAAATGAGTGATGCACAATGCAATTGCTCACCACCCGCGCTGACCGATAACCAAGTAGCGATCAGTACTTCCTGGATCACGCCTACCATTCATATACTGAGCATGATGTCACATGGTATGGAATACCCCGTTGGCCAGCTGGGCTGGCTGTCCTGGCTGTGTTCCCTCCTCCCAGTCTAGCTTGGTAGCAGAGGGTAGTTGTCCTTGACAAGATACTTAGCAACAACTGAAAACATCAGTCTCTTATCAGCATTCTTCTCATACTGAATCCAAAACACAGCACTAGGAAGAAATTTAACTCTATCCCAGCTGAAACCAGGACAGTATCCACCCCTTATGGTATACCATTTACGTCATGCTTAGGTTTCATGATTTCCAATACATTCCAATTAATCACCATCACCTTTCTTGTCTTTATATTTATATATACACACAGATATGATTCCCTTAGTCCAAGGGACATCCCTCTAAAATGTCCATCGAGTTCATTTAGTCCATGACTTTGGGCTCCATCTGTCATAACAGTCTTTCAGGGCAGGAGAGATGGTGTGTGGTGTTGGGCTGTTGCATCCTGAAGCCAGTTCTCATTTCAGTACTGCTGCGCTTGTCCGGTTCTATCATAGTTGCACTTTGCTTGGTTTCATCGGAGTTAGTTCATTCTTCATTAATCTGGGTGATTTTTACTGCTATACCATTGATAGCAACCATAGAAATAATGATATACAATATCATATAACATTTAACATCATACAATTCAGTTCATTGGCTATTTTCACCCAAAATCAAATCCCCTTGAGGTACACACCGGACTTGCCCATCCTTTCGCATCACCCACCAAGTGCACCCAGGTCCTTGAGCAAAAGCAATCCCACGGTTGGGTTTTCCCTTGCCAGAGGCAGGAGTAACCCAGACTGCCTTCCCCAGCATATTTCTTATGTGCACGACAGGGACTTTATCCCCCTCTACAGTACTTAAGAGTTTTGTTTGGGCAGGGCCAGCTCGAGTGACAGATCCCCTGGTGTTGACTAACCAGGTGGCCTTTGCTAAATGTGTGTCCCAATGCTTGAATGTCCCACCACCCATTGCCCTCAGTGTTGTCTTTAGCAGTCCGTTGTATCGTTCGATTTTCCCAGAGGCTGGTGCATGGTAGGGGATGTGATAGACCCACTCCATGCCATGCTCTTTGGCCCAGGTGTCTATGAGGGTGTTTCGGAAGTGAGTCCCATTGTCTGACTCAATTCTTTCTGGGGTGCCATGTCGCCATAGGACTTGCTTTTCAAGGCCCAGGATGGTGTTCCGGGCGGTGGCATGGGGCACAGGGTATGTTTCCAGCCATCCGGTGGTTGCTTCCACCATGGTGAGCACATAGTGCTTGCTGTGGTGGGTTTGTGGGAGCGTGATATAATCAATCTGCCAGGCCTCCCCATATTTATATTTCAACCATCGTCCTCCATACCAAAGAGGCTTTACTCGCTTGGCTTGCTTGATTGCAGCGCATGTTTCACATTCATGGATAGCTTGTGCAATAGTGTCCATGGTTAAGTCCACCCCTCGATCACGAGCCCATCTATATGTTGCATCTCCTCCTTGATGGCCCGAGGCGTCATGGGCCCACCGAGCTATAAATAATTCACCCTTATGTTGCCAGTCCAGATCCACCTGAGCCACTTCAATCTTAGCAGCCTGGTCCACCTGCTGGTTGTTTTGATGTTCTTCAGTGGCCCGACTCTTGGGCACGTGAGCATCTACGTGACGTACTTTTACAGTCAGGTTCTCTACTCGGGCAGCAATATCTTGCCACAACGCGGCAGCACAGATGGGTTTACCTCTGCGCTGCCAGTTGTTCTGCTTCCATTGCTGCAACCACCCCCACAGGGCATTTGCCACCATCCATGAGTCAGTATAGAGATAAAGTACTGGCCATCCTTCTCGTTCAGCAATGTCCAAGGCCAGCTGGATGGTTTTCACCTCTTCAAACTGGCTCGATTCACCTTCTCCTTCAGCACTTTCTGCAACTTGGCGTATAGGACTCCATACCGCAGCTTTCCATCTCTGATGTTTTCCCACAAGGCGACAGGACCCATCAGTGAACAGGGCATATTGCTTCTCGTTTTCTGGCAGTTTGTTGTACAGTGGGGCCTCTTCAGCACGTGTCACCTCCTCCTCTGGGGATATTCCAAAATCTTTGCCTTCTGGCCAGTCCGTGATCACTTCCAAGATTCCTGGGTGACTGGGGTTTCCTATTCGGGCCCGTTGTGTGATCAGTGCGACCCACTTACTCCACGTAGCATCGGTTGCATGATGTGTAGAGGGGACGCTCCCTTTGAACATCCAGCCCAGCACCGGCAGTCGGGGTGCCAGGAGGAGCTGTGCTTCAGTACCAACCACTTCCGAAGCAGCTCGAACCCCTTCATATGCTGCCAATATCTCCTTCTCAGTTGGAGTGTAGCGGGCCTCGGATCCTCTGTATCCCCGACTCCAGAACCCTAAGGGTCGACCTCGAGTCTCCCTTGGTGCTTTCTGCCAGAGGCTCCAGGTAGGGCCATTCTCCCCGGCTGCGGTGTAGAGCACATTCTTCACATCTTGTCCTGCCCGGACTGGCCCAAGGGCTACTGCCTGAACTATCTCCCCTTTAATTTGTTCAAAGGCTTGTCGTTGCTCAGGGCCCCATTTGAAGTCGTTCTTCTTCCCGGTCACGTGATAGAGAGGGCTTACGATCTGACTGTAATCTGGAATATGCATTCTCCAAAAGCCCACAACACCTAAGAAAGCTTGTGTTTCCTTTTTGCTAGTTGGTGGGGACATGGCTGTTATTTTGTTGATCACATCCATTGGGATCTGACGACGTCCGTCTTGCCATTTTATTCCTAAAAACTGGATCCTGTGCAGGTCTCTTCACCTTACTTTGTTTTATGGCAAAGCCAGCCTTCAGAAGGATTTGAATTATTCTCTCCCCTTTCTCAAAAACTTCTTCTGCTGTGTTGCCCCACACGATGATGTCATCAATGTATTGCAGGTGTTCTGGAGCCTCATCCTGTTCCAGTGCGGTGTGGATCAGTCCATGGCAAATGGTAGGGCTGTGTTTCCACCCCTTGGGCAGTCGGTTCCAGGTGTACTGGACGCCCCTCCAAGTGAAAGCAAACTGTGGCCTGCACTCTGCTGCAAAAGGGATGGAGAAGAACGCATTAGCGATGTCAATGGTGACGTACCACTTGGCTGCCTTTGACTCCAGTTCCTGTTGGAGTTCTAGCATGTCCGGCACGGCAGCACTCAGTGGCGGCGTGACTTCGTTCAGGCCACAATAGTCTACTGTTAGTCTCCACTCTCCATTAGACTTTCGCACTGGCCATATGGGACTGTTAAAGGGTGAGCGAGTCTTGCCGATCACTCCTTGGCTCTCCAGTCGACGAATCAGCTCATGGATGGGAATCAGGGAGTCTCGGTTGGTGCGATATTGCCACCGGTGCACTGTTGTGGTAGCGATTGGTACCTGTTGTTCTTCAACCCTCAGCAACCCCACAACAGAAGGGTCCTCCGAGAGACTGGGCAAGGTGGACAGCTGTTTAATTTCCTCTGTCCCAGGGCAGCTATACAAAAAGCCCACCCGTACCCTTTTGGGTCTTTGAAATACCCTCTCCTGAGGTAGTCTATGCCAAGGATGCACGGAGCCTCTGGGCCAGTCACAATGGGGTGCTTCTG
Organism: Calonectris borealis; assembly: GCF_964195595.1. Lineage (NCBI taxonomy): Eukaryota > Metazoa > Chordata > Aves > Procellariiformes > Procellariidae > Calonectris > Calonectris borealis. Next base: position 1,403,443 of record NW_027441454.1, on the reverse strand, counting down.
CCACTCATTCCTGGTTAGGCTCACTTCGGCCTCCAATACAGTTAACTCTTGGGATCCCCCTGTCACTCCAGAAATACAGATGGGTTCTGCCCCTTTATAGCTTGATGGCATTAGGGTACACTGTGCACCGGTGTCTACGAGAGCCTTATACTCCTGTGGCTCTGATGTGCCAGGTCATCGAATCCACACAGTCCAGTAAACCCGGTTGCCCCTTTCCTCCACCTGGCCGGAGGCAGGGCCCCTCTAGTTCTGGTCATAGTAACCAACTCTCACTTCTTGCAAACGTGAGTCAAGAATTTCTTCATCATGATTCAATCCAAAGTAAGATCAGCCCTTCTACTCTGTCTGGGGAACTGCTCACTGGAATCTGACCATCGTGAGACAGATTTTTCCTGAAAACTGGAGCAGCATTCTTCCTGGGAGAACCCCCTTGTGTCATTGTTTTTCCTTGCAACTCGCGTACCCGTGCCTCTAGGATGAAGGTAGGTTTTCCATCCCACTGCCTCATGTCCTCTCCGTGGTCACGCAGGTAAAACCACAGGGTGCCACGTGGTGTGTACTTTCTATATCCTCTCTCTTGAGTAGAAGAACGCTGACTCCTAATGGCTGAGATACTGGTCCGTACAAGTGGCGGATAGGACCTATCGTCTTTGAGTTGGTGGAGCTCCCGGGACAGTTTCTCCACAGCTGAGACAAGGGAGGAGGTGACAGTTTCTTCAAAACCCCAGAGTCTGCTAACCACGTCATCCACCATTGGTGCTTCTTCCTTTTTCCAGCACAGTACTGCCAACGAACTGGCATGCGACGCTGGTGCACTCCGTACAAACTTCCACCACATGGGTCGTGTGCACTGGACTTCATCTGGATCTTTGGGCATTTGGTTGTTGTCCAGGTCACTATAAACCACCTCCAGCACGCCTAGTTCTCTCAGGTACTGGATACCTCTCTCCATAGTGGTCCATTTGCCTGGGCGATATATAACATCTTCTTTGAAGGGATACCTTTCCTTCATGCCTGACAGCAGTCGCCTCCAGAGGCTGAGGACCTGTGTCCCTTTTCCCATTGCTTTGTCAATACCCACTTCCCTAGCAAGGGATCCCAGCTGTTTGGCCTCCTTCCCCTCTAATTCAAGGCTACTGGCCCCATTATCCCAGCATTGGAGCAGCCAGGTAACAATATGCTCATTAAGGGATAGGGATCAGGTGGTTTCCGTTTCGTTTATGAGTTCTTCCTCTTCTTCCTCCCCTCCTCGTGATGGCCCTGCTTTTCCATTATCCCTTTCTAAATGACCTGACCTCCGCTTCCAAGATTTCTTCTTCTGTACAGGGGCGATGGATACCAGCAAGGGTTGGTCCTCTGGATCAGCTGTAGTGCCTGTTGCTGGGTTTTGGGTAGCTGCAGTGCTTGTCATGGGCGTTGGAGTAACTGCAGTGACTGTTGCCAGGGTTTGAGTAGCCATAGTGGTTGTCATGGGGGTTGAAGTAGCCACAGTGCCTGTCGTGGGGGTTTGAGTAGTCACCGTGTCTGTTGCCGGGGTTGATCTCTGGACAGTATTCCTGAATAGTTGTTTAACTCTAAACAAGACCTGAACCACATTCAGGAGACATAGCAATATGAACATGCTTGTTTGAACATCCCAAGGATATTCAAAATTCTCAGGGAATATTGTGGACATCTTCGTGAAGAGGATAGAAGAAAAAGGAGTTTCTGACAATATGGAAGGGAAGATGAACAAGTGGGAGAAAGTGTCCCATCCCGTCTCCCCCTTAAATTCATTCTCCGAGGAGAAACAAGTGCAATTACCAATAATTTCTAAGAGGTGGTTCCCGAGGTACAGAAATGACGGCAGTGCCGAGTGCAGATACCAGATTAGACTTATGACCAATGATTTTATCACCTCATAAAACAGCAACAAAATGATAATCTTGGCCCAGTTCCGAATAATGATAAACAGCACAAACGGGAACACATACTGCAAGCAAGGTATTACATGACCCAACATTGAGAGCCAGCCCCACAACTTTGACAGCCAATACATCAACATTGTGACCAATCCATATAATGGATGTTTATAACAATTTTGCCTTAACACACTTTGGTCAGATCTATCGTTATCTCAACCCTTCGAGCCCCACGTTGGGCGCCAAAAAGGACTGTCGTGGTTCAACCTGGCAGGCAGCCAAATACCACGCAGCCGCTCACTCACTCCCCCCGCACCCCCAGCGGGACGGGGAGAGAATCGGAAGGGTAGGAGTGAGAAAAACTCATGGGTTGAGATAAAGACAGTTTAATAGAACAGAAAAGGGAGAATAATGATAATAAATAATGATAGAATATAGAAAATGAGTGATGCACAATGCAATTGCTCACCACCCGCGCTGACCGATAACCAAGTAGCGATCGGCACTTCCTGGATCACGCCTACCATTCATATACTGAGCATGACGTCACATGGTATGGAATACCCCATTGGCCAGCTGGGCTGGCTGTCCTGATTATGTTCCCTCCCATCTTGTGTACCTAGCTCAGTCAGTAGGCACGGGAGCTGTCCTTGGACTAGGAGGGCACTTAGCAACAACTGAAAACATCAGTGTGTTATCAACATTCTCCTCATGCTAAATCCAAAACACAGCACTAGGAAGAAACTTAACCCTATCCCAGCCGAAACCAGGACACTCCGAAACCCACAGGTCATGGACCAGACAGGGACAGGACACCCCAAACCTGGTGTGTCAGGGCAAGTATATGGGCAGGACTCCCCCAAACCTCACAGGTCATGGACCAGACAGGGAGAGGGCACCCAAACCCTGTGGCTCAAGGCGAAGACACATGCAGGACACCCCAAATCCCACAGATCATGGTCTAGACAGGGACAGGACACCCCAAAACACGTGGGTCACAGCTAGGATGCTGGCAGGACACTCCCAAACCCCACAGGTTATGGAACAGAAAGGGACAGGGCACCCCAAACCCCGTGGGTCAGAGCCAGGACATGGGCTGGACAAGCCCAAACCCCACAGGTCATGGACCAGAGAGGGACAGGGAACGCCAAACCCCATGGGTCACCGTCCGGATGGCACACAACACCTCCAAAACCCACAGGTCATGGACCAGACAGAGAAAGGGCACCCCAAACCCCATAGGTCAGAGCCAGGACATGGGCTGGTGTGGAGGAATCAATGTCTGAGAGTACAAGCAGTATCATAGCGTTGGTAAACAGGAAGCCATGGGAAGATGGGAAGTGAAAGAAGCCCTGGGAAAAAGGGAGATAAGAGGTGGCAGTTGACGGTTCTGAGGGCGTGACAAAGATAAGGAAATTAGCGGAAGAGTGTCGAGATGACCTTTGCTTAGGGGATGTACTAGGGAATTCTTTGAAGTGCATACGTGGCATAATGTGAGGTATAAAAAGGCGCTTGTGCTGTATAATACGGGATTTTCATCTACGTCTTTGTGCCCTCTCAGACGGAGTCTGTGTCCTTATTCACCACAAATGGTGCCCGAACAGGGACAGGGACATTCTGTCTGAAGGGCCATAAAGTCGGCAATTGCCGATCCGGTGACGATCCCCCGCTTAACTGCAAAGCCGTTGAAAGGAAACGGGATAAAAGCTATTGAAAGGAAACAGGATAGTGACGTCGCGTAATTGTCTCTGCAGAACAGAGGTGAGCAGCGGGGGGCGGTAGTCATGGGTTTAAACATGACAAAGGAGGAAAAAACTTTTTGCAGGACCATGGAATTGATCCTGAAAAAATATCAAGTAACCATGGATAATGGGGACTTGAGACGACTCCTGAAGTGGGTGACAACCACCGTTAAGGGAGTCGATTCTACTAACATTTATGATCCAAAAATTTGGGATGAAGCAGGCACCCAGCTTTGGGATGCTGCCACTCGTTCGGACTCGGTGGCTGCGGGACTGCTAGCGCCTTGGAGGACTCTGAATGAGACCCTAAAAAAGCATGTCAGTGCTAAAGACAAGCTGAGAGGTGAAAACTCAGGAGGGAGTGCATCTGTGGCCAAAGGGCCTTCTGCGCCCCCGGCCACCGAGGCTGGAGCGGTGGCTGCCTGCGGGGAGCAGGGTAGCGGCAGTGATGATCCCAATCCGTTCGATCCGGGACTGGTCGATCCAGAGAAAGAGCCGGATTTATATCCCTCGCATCTGCATGATGTGTGGAAGGGGATTCAAAGGGAGGCACAGAAAGAAGGGGACTCTGACCTCGCGGTTAAGCTCCGTGAGGTCCGGGCGTTCCCGGTGATTTATGAAGCTCATCAAAGGCCCCAGTGGGAGGCTCTGAATTTCCAAGTAGTGAAGGATTTGGGAAGGGGAGTGATTGAATTTGGCCTCAGTGCCCCCTACTCTGCGAACATGCGAGGGTCGGTCATGAGGAGTTATACGTTGTGTCCGCTCGATTGTAGAACGCTGGCGCAGTTGTTGCTCTCCTCTGCTCAGTTTATGCTCTGGAATGGGGAGTGGCGGCGACTCTGTGAGGCAAAAGCACTGGAATATTTGGAGCGTCCCACAGCAGATCCAGTGAGATTCTTGGGAGTTAACGCATTGGTAGGAGAGGGTCGATATGCCACTGCCTCTGTTCAGGCACAACTCCCGATGAAAGCCCTAAATGATTCAAAGAATCCTGCCTACCTAGCATTTATGAAGGTCCCCAATATAGGGAAGCCCCAAAGCTCATTTACTAATATTAGGCAGGGACCGCAGGAACCGTATATGAAATTTATCAAGACATTAAAAGATGCTTTGGACAAACAAGTAGAGAATGAGGAAGCGTGGAAAATATTATTACAAAAATTGGCAATTGAAAACGCTAACGCAGATTGCCAGAAGGTGCTCCGTCCGTTAAAAAACCCTATGGTAGTTGAAATGATAGAGGAATGCAACCGTGTGGGGATCACGGAGCACCAGGCTGTGGCGATGGCTACTGCTTTTGCAAACTTTAAGTTTAGTCAACAGCCGTGCTTCACCTGTGGCCGTCCCTGTCACTTTAAGAGGCAGTGCCCGCAGGCAGGCGGGCGGAGGCGGGAACTGGCTGACTCACAGCTGGGAACGTGTCCAAAATGTAGGAAGGGCCGGCACGTTGCGAATCAATGCCAGTCGCGATATGATAAAGACGGTCAGCCTATCCAGGGAAACGGTTGCAGGAGCGCGGGGAGGGGCCGCGCGATGACACAAGCAGCCCCCCATGCGATGATGGAAACTGCCTCCAGCCCCCCGCTGGCATCCGTGCCTCCGAATTATCCGCCTGGACATGGGGAAGTGCCAGCATGGACTTGGCCCCCTCCCACCCAGTGAACCTGACTTCTACGGCTGTTCAAGCGGTGCCCACCGGAGTGTGGGGGCTGCTAGGTGGCGGTTACAGCGCACTCTTACTGGGACGTTCATCCGCCACGTTACAGGGCTTGTTCGCTCTCCCTGGGGTTATCGATGCAGACGATACAGGAGAAATTAAAATCATGTTGTGGACGCCTACTCCGCCCTGTTACGTGCCGGCAGGAGCACGAATAGCACAGCTCGGCTACTTTCGAGCTGCCCCTCCTGCGGCGGAGCCCCAGGAACAGAGGGGTGAAGGTTTTGGTTCCACCGGCACGCCACAACGGTGGTGGGCGCAGCCTGTCGCTGCGGGGCGACCGCAGCTGACTTGCTGCCTGTCAGGCGGTGGCCCTCAGCAGTCTGTGCGCATCAGCGGCCTTATTGATACCGGAGCTGACGTGACAGTCATTGTGCAGTCACACTGCCCAGCTCAATGGCCGACGAAACAGGTCCCGATTGCCCTTACAGGTATCAGAGGGCAAACAGCACCACTGCAGAGTGTTCAATTAATTCAAATCGAGGGACCGGAGGGTCGGCGGGCCAATGTCCGACCGTTCGTTCTTCCGGCCCCTCTCACGGTGGGGACGAGACTGTTTGTCACAATGGGGAATCATGCTGGGGACAAATTTATCCTAGGGGCTACTCATCGGCAGCACACCCTGAAGTTGCAATGGTCCTGTGAAAAGCCTACATGGGTGGATCAGTGGCCCCTCCCCACGGACAAGCTGCATCACTTGCAGGACCTTGTTGCTGAGCAGCTGCGCGCTGGGCACATTGTGCCATCCGCGAGCCCATGGAACTCACCAGTTTTTGTCATCTAGAGGAAATCAGGAAAGTGGAGGCTCCTTCACGATCTAAGACGTATAAATGAGGCCATAGAGGACATGGGAGCTCTACAGCCAGGTCTCCCTTCACCAACCATGATACCTATGAACTGGCACAACACTATAATAGACCTTAAGGACTGGTTTTTTACCATTCCGCTACACCCAGATGACGCGCCGAGGTTTGCTTTTACTGTACCCGCGACCAATGTAGCCCAGCCGAGTCAACGGTACCATTGGACGGTGCTCCCGCAAGGCATGAAAAATAGTCCCACTGTATGTCAATGGTTCGTGGCTCGGGCCCTTAGTCCAGCCTGCGCCCAATTGCCTGAAGTCGTAATTTATCATTATATGGATGATATCCTTGTAGCAACCCCCTCTGAGGCCATGATATGAGGGGCCATGGAGGTTGTCGTAACGAGCCTCCAGCGTAACGGCTTCATAGTTGCCCCAGAAAAGGTGCATCAGACCGCTCCCTGGAAATATCTAGGGTGGCGCATTACTGAGCAAAGTGTGATACCGCAAGGGCTCAAGATCAGTAGTCAGGTCCACACCCTGACTGATTTGCAGAAATTATTGGGCACCATCAGTTGGGTAAGACCTCTGCTGGGAATCAACAATGAGCTGTTGAAACCTCTGTTTAATTTGCCAAAAGGTGATCCTGCGTTGGGGTGTCGACGAACGTTAACCCCTGAGGCTCAGCAAGCATTGTAGTTGTTGCTATAATGATATCGGCTCGGCAAGCACAGCGCTGTGATCCAGAGCTTCCTTTTCAGTTAGCAATAGTGAACACTGACTTCCAACCATATGGTTTGTTGTTTCAATGGAAGCCAACACCCAGCGGCGAACAGTTGTTGGTCATAGAATGGGTGTTTCTTCCCCATCAATTTGGAAAAACCATCACCACTAGAGCAGAAATGTTTGCATCCCTGGTCATGAGAGGGAGGCAACGGTTGATAGCGCTGTGCGGAGAAGAGCCGCATACCATTTCCATTCCTGTCGTGATGCCTATGCTAACTTGGTTGATGCAAATGTCTGTACCTTTTCAAATGGCTATGGAAGGTTTTACAGGAGCGATTTCTATTCACCCTCCCAGTCAGAAATGGCTGCAGTCCCCGCTACCACTGCAGCAATTGCTGAAATGTAGCGTGACCCCTTTGGACGCTCTAACGGTCTTCACGGATGGGTCCGGGCGCACGGGTAAGTCTGTCCTTGCCTGGAAAGACGACCACGGTCAATGGCAATGTGATATCCGGAAACAAGACGGTCCACCACAAATCGTGGAGTTGGCGGCAGTGGTACGAGTGTTTGAAAAATGGCAACGCCCCATCAACATCGTGACTGACTCTGCATATGTTGCAGGGGTAGTGTCCCGCATGGAGTTTGCTCATTTGAAAGATGTAAATAATGCCCAGCTTTTTGCTCTGTTTAAAACCCTCAGAGAACGCATTCATCAAAGGATCCACTCTTTTTTTATATTACATATCAGATCTCATACTGCATTGCCGGGGGCCCTGGTTGAGGGAAACCGGTTGGCTGATTCGCTTGCAGGGGCTGCTGTTGTCCCGGGGAAATTTGAGCAAGCGAGGCGTTCACGTAACTTTATCATCAGAACGCTAAGGCCTTGGCTAGAATGTTTCACTTACCACTTACGCAAGCACGCCAAATTGTCACTGCATGCCCTGAGTGCCAGTGTGCGGGCCCTCCACAGCCGGGGGGAGTCAACCCTCGTGGCTTGCAGGCGCTCGAACTTTGGCAGACTGATGTTACACATCTTCCCGACTTTGGTCGACTCAGATGTGTCCACGTCTCAGTGGATACCTTTTCGGGAGCAATTGCAGCCACAGCCTGCACTGGGGAAAAGTCCCGGGATGTCCGAAAACATTTTCTTCTTGCTTTTTCCATTCTCGGAGTACCGAGCAAAATAAAAACAGGTAACGGCCCCGGGTACGTTGCCCAAGCCACACGGACCTTCCTGCAAACGTGGGGAATCACTCATATCACGGGAATTCCACACAGCCCCACAGGACAAGCCATTACTGAGCGCGCGCACCGTTTGCTCAAAGACGTGATAACGAAACAAAAAGGGGGAGTAGGGGATTTAACCCCACAGGAAAGATTGGCAAAAGCCGTTTATGTTCTTAATCTTCTCAGTTGGTGGGCTGGGGAAGGTGGACCCCCCATTTGCAGACATTTTGATTCTGTTGAAGGTCATGAGGCAATCATAAGGGACAAGGCGTGGGTAAAGGTGAGAAACCTGGAATCTCATGAGTGGGAAGGCCCGTTTTGATAACCTGGGGTCGAGGGTATGCTTGTGTCTCCACAGATCGAGCACCAAGATGGGTACCAGCGCGGTTCGTCAAGCCGTCTTTTTCGCCGTTGTCGCAGGCGTAAGCGCGTTTTGGGCCTCACCGCAACCCAAAGAGAACGTCTGGATGGCCCTTGCGAATCAGACAGGCCAGGAGACCATTTGCCTTTTACTCTCATCACCTGGAGATCCTTTTTCCACCTGCTTAGTGGGACTCCCGTGGAACAATTGGACCCTAGGTCTCACGGAGCCGCATGCAACACTTTGTAGTGGCGGCCGCAATGTGACTGACAATTGGGACGGATGTTTGGTGTACCGTCCGCCCCTGAGCGTAGAGTCACAAGAAATAGAATTATTGGGGCTTGGCAAAATGGGTAATGAGTTTGATTGAACTGGGAATTATACGTTTGATTGTATTTGTATGTATTCTTGTGTGTGTACTATGTTTATTGCAATGTGTGAAACGAATAATAGAAAAGTCAGTTAGCTTAGTGTTTGTTGTAAAAGAAAAAGGGGGAGATGTGGAGGATTCAATGTCTGAGAGTACAAGCAGTATCATAGCGTTGGTAAACAAGAAGCCATGGGAAGATGGGAAGTGAAAGAAGCCCTGGGAAAAAGGAAGATAAGAGGTGGCAGTTCATGGTTCTGAGGGCATGACAAAGATAAGGAAATTAGCGGAAGAGTGTCGAGATGACCTTTGCTTAGGGGATGTACTAGGGAATTCTTTGAAGTGCACACGTGGCATAATGTGAGGTATAAAAAGGCGCTTGTGCTGTATAATAAAGGATTTTCGTCTTTGTCTTTGTGCCCTCTCAGACGGGGTCCGTGTCCTTATTCGCCACACAGGTTGGCTCTGGAGTCCCTTCCTGCAGGTGTGAGTGCTGTGGGGCTCGCTTTGGCACTGAGGGCTCTTTCCGATGCCCCCATGTCTCCCTCCTGCCTCCATTATCACTCTGCTTTTGAACCCAGCAAACCCCTTCCCAAGTCCCATTCTCTACCTGCCAGTCTCACAACCTAGTTCTGGAAGGCCTGCGGGCATCTCAGATCACGGGAAGCACCTGCATGGGGGTGGGCAGCCATGCTGAACTGGGCCTCTCCACTGAACACAGCAGCGACTGGGGTCACTGGCTGGCACGCAGGCCTCTACGATGGATAGAGCTCACGTTTCAGCAGCAATCCCTAGATTCCTCTCACAGAAAGAAAACCGAGAACATTTCCACAGTACCTAAAGAAGGAACCACCAACTGGCTTTAAAGAAAGAAGCAAGTCATTGGCTTTACAGAAACAAGCAATATTTACCCAATTGTCTCCCACACCCTTCCCAAAGGAAATCTCTTCTCCCTGACCCTTCCCATCCCACAAACATGCTCAATATTGCACACTCCTAAAGCAATGTCTGGGGCATTGCACACCACATGCCTGTCCAAGTCCTCCTTACCTACACAAAACTGAAACACAAACAATTCATTCCTGCAGGTGAAACATTATTGTGCACCCTGGGTGCAGGCCTTGGCTTTCCTGAGCCCTTTCCTCAGGGCTTCCCTGACCTCCCTGTTTCTCAGGCTGTAGATGAGGAGGTTGACCAGGGGCATGAGGACAGTGTAGAAAAAGGAGAGCACTTTGTTGAGCTGCCTCAGTGGGGCTGTTCTGGGCAGCAGGTAGACAACAGTGATGACGGTGAGGTGGGAAGAGCAGGTGGAGAAGGCCTTCTGCCTGACCATGCTGGATGGGATCCTCAGGATGGAAGCTATGATGTATACATAGGAGGCCAGCATGAACAGGAAGGGGAAGACAACACTCAGGAAAGACTGGATGAAGGACGTGAGTGTGACCATGCTGGTGTCACAGCAGGAAAGTTCCAGCAGAGGGGTAAGGTCACAGGAGTAGTGGTCAATTGCCTTGGGGCCACAGAACTTCAGCTGGGATAAGAAGTCCGTGACTATTGCACACATCAGCATACCCACTAGCCAAGATGCAACCACCTGCTGAAGACAGACTTTCCAGGTCATGAAGCTTGCATAGAGCAGGGGCTGGCGTATGGCCAAGTACCCATCATAGGACATGGCTGCCAGCAGGTAACGCTCAGTACTTGCAAAGAGCCAAAGAACTAGAGCTGAGCCATACAGCCATTAGCAGACATCGCCTTGTCCCCAGTCAGGAAGATGGCCAGCAGCCGGGCAAGATGGTGGAGCTGTAGCAGGTGTCCGAGGAGGACAAGTACATGGGGGTGTGCAGATGTTACTCTGTGTCACGAATGAGTGGTTTAGAGGCCGCTTAAAGAATCACCATCAAAGATATTAGCACCACACTGACACCACCAACACAACGATGAGGATGTTCCCAATCACGGTCATGGAATAGGTGATGAGTGATAGGAGGAAGAGTGGAGTGTGGAGTGTGGGCACATTCCCCACTCCCAGCAGCAGGAACTCGTGGGTGATGTCTGATTGGCCTCTTCCCTTTTTTCCATACAGCTTTGGTTATTTTTGTTTTCCCAGGTGTCAGGAAGGAGGCCTGTGACAAAACACATGCATTCCTGCATTAAGTGGAAGAAGAGCTGTGATGGACAATACTGCCAAAAAAAGATACAAACGAACAAAAATCTCATATACTTTGCCTTTGTTCGCAGTCCGTTTTGTCTCCCTCCAAACTAAAAGAAGGGACCCTTCTTCAAGAGGGCAAACCTGCTTGTCCCAAGAGCACTCCCTCTGGCCACAGGGCTGACTCTGACCATGGACCTGCCTCTTCCTCACGCTGGAATAAAAACATCATGTGCATTTGCTGAAATTTTGACATTCTGCTTTCCTGTGCTCAGGGGTTTTCCCAACATGACCAGAATAGCTGTTTAGAACTGAGATCCTTTGCGCTCTGCCAAGGAAAACCAGTGCCATGATTCAAAATAAATTGTTTCTGTGAAAAGATCAAGGCAGATGTGCTTCCTCCAAATGAGAGAAGGCTGAGCACAGTGCCGGGTGAGTGGTCTCAGCTCTGAAACACTGCCCTTCCGAGGAGAGTATTCCTGCCCTGAGCAGGCCGATTTCTTGCATTGACAAAGAGCAGGTCAGGAGTTTCCAGCTCAGACAAAGAAGGGACTCTTTAATGGGGTCATGACAGAGGATGCTTGAACCCCTCACTGTGTGTGAAACAGTAAAAAGAAGGAAAAAGTGTAACTGTGCATCAACCAGGCAGCATGTGAGAGACTTTGTGCAGGGAGGAAAATGACAGGGGGGACCATCCACTCCCCATCGTCCTCTTCTCAGCACAGGTTCCTCAGGGCTTTGGGGCTGCACGTCCAGCCCAGCGGCAGGACCTCAGCACGGCCAGCTGTGCTCACAGGCTCCCTGCTCAGCACTGCCAGGCTGGGAGGAGTGTCCCAGGGGTGCCTGGGGGTTGAGGTGGGAGAGGAGCAGGACATGCCTGGGTGAACAGCCAGGGAGAATGCATGCCTGAGAAACAGCCCCCTGAGCCTTGCTCCTTGAAATACTTGTTACTGTAAACATTGTCAAACCCACCTCCCGGGCTGGGATGGTTTGCTTCTGGAAGAGATGAAGACAACCAGCTTTAGCAGAGCTGACCAGGGTGAATGAAGTCGCCAGCCCTCCCCACTGGATGAGAGTCAATGTGAGAAAGCTGTGGGTCTGAGCCTTTCTGGCGAGGAGGGAGGGAGAAAAAAAGTAGAAGGCTGAGAAAGGACACAGCCCTGTGGGAGGAGAAGGGCTCAGGCAGTCTGGCCCTAAACACTCTTCCCAGACTTTTCCCCCATCCCAGCTGAGGTAGGTGAGTGCCCAGGCTGGCTCCAACACACCCCAGCACCACCAGCCCCTCCCCAGCATCTCTGCTCCATGGTACTGGGGCTCGGGGTATCTGTGGCAGGAGGGAGCTGGGGTGGGGACACAGGCAGACAGAGACTCAGCTCTCGCTCACAAACTTTCACTGCACAAACACCCAGAAGCACAATCAACAGTAGCCTGACTCAGGACATCCAGCACCCACCTGCAATGCTCAGCATGAAGGGGTGACCTCTGTGCTGACTGGGAACAAAGACCTGGGGTCTCACTCTCTGCCTCTGCCCCACCACATCTTCCCTTCCGTGATCTCTCTGCAAACCCTGACCCAGGTCTAATGCCCTGCTCTGGCCTTGCCCTCTTCTCCCCACAGCTCACTCAGTGAGTCTCCAGCAGCACCCGAATGCCCTCGGCTCTGCACTGTTTCCTGGGGTTTATAGCACCAACATTCCTTCAAGGACCCAGGCACAGCTCGGGTCTCCCGGGGACTGCAGCAAGGGAGCGTTACTGCATTGACTCTCAAAGGAGGCTGCAATTTCTGAGCTCCTAGAAAGTTTGTAAACGCCTCTGGCAAGGCCTGCCTTTCTCCATAACCCTGAATCCTTTGAACTCTGGGTCAAGAACCTCTAGAGAGGAGGGTGAGGCAGGGCAATCATCAGGACTCATCCCAGCTCATGACACAATGCCAGAATAGTTCCCAAGGTTAAGACCGTTGTCACCTCCCTGCAGCTGACTATGTATTCACTGACTCTTCTAGGTGTAGGGAGCCCTGACTGCCCGAGCTGACCCCTCCAGCCTCCCCCAGTGGTCAGAAGAAGGAAGAGGACGAGCCAGCAGGAATTTCCTCTCAGCCACAGAGACTTGGAGTGGGGTGAGACCCCTCGGATGCCAGGCTCTCCCCCTGTGGGGAGCGGCCTCCCTGAGGCATAGGGGGCTTGCGTGTTGGGGGCTGAAGGGAGCGGAAGTACCGAGATGTCCTCACACTTAGGGTCCATCTCTGCTACCTGGGTGGGCCCAGGGCCTCCTTTACTCCTGTTGTGGCACAAATAGGGTTGATTCCTCACGGCCCTCTTGGACTTGCATGTCATGAGATACCGTGTCCTTGGCCTCTACGCTGGCTGGAAAGGCGGGAGAAGGTGGCACTGTGGGTGGACACCACAGTTGTGCTGTAGCTGCTAAGGATAATGAATCTCAGCAGGAAGATTCATTTCTTATGAATACCACAATCATTTTAATGTAATGGCTAACGGTCGCGAATGAGTGGTTTAGAGGCCGCTTCAAGAATCACTGTGAAAGGTATTAGCAGGAAGTGATTTTAATAGAAATTTATAAAAGCGCGACTTAACAGAGTTCGATGGCAAGGTTCACTCTATCACTCACTACACGCATGAAGCACACAAAGGAAAAGAGCATGGGGAACTGAGAAGTCCTTGGCTAGGGTAAACACTACTTAGCAACAACTAAAACCTCAGCGTGTTATCAACATTATTCTCATACAAAAGCCAAAACACAGCACTTTACCAGCTATTAGCAAGAAAATTAACTCTATCCCAGCCGAAGCTAGGGTATCATGTTAAAACTGAGTTGGGACGATTTATACAGAGGCCGAGAATGAAAAGGTTAAGGCAGACCCTCCCGTTGAGTGACGAGCTTCAGAGTAGACCCGGATGGACCTACCCCTAGTCCCAGACTTGGTCAATGGTCTATGTCTAAAGATTATGTGTTTAGCAGCAGTCTAAGGTTCATTCACAACCTTCAGAAAGATCATAAGATTTTAGCAGACTCTATTTGCTAGCAGGTACTTCCATCAATACACACACACACGCAGACAGATGCAAAGATAGATAAATATACAAAGATATACCTGTTAAAAATCCCCCTCGAGTTCAGTGAAATACTCACATAAAATGTCTTGGCATTTCTCAACGGGAGAAGGGTTGAGCCTCGAGGAGCATTGCAGCCCAGGTCCCGTGCCAGCCAGTGACAGTCCTCCGAATATCACAAACTCGAGAGTTTGCAAACTCTGAGGAGCATTCATCTGAGAGGGAGATTCTGGGCACAGCCCGCTGCGGTCCAGGAGAGCTCAAAGGGTCCCACTTAGGACCACCATCTATAGGTGCGCAAGATGATTGACTTTAGTCATCTGTAAATTTCCATCCTGGCCACAGTCCAAGGCGGTAGCGACTAAAATTCTGACGGTTTAAGTGTTTTTACAACTGAGCTACAACTCAGATAAGATGGCGCCTGGGCCAGGCAGTGGGAGCACGTTCCCAGCCTCAGCCGTGCAGAGTTTCTGATATGGTCAAGGAGCGCTCAACCGCCAGACTCAGTGCACCAAGGCCGAGGTTTCATGGGAATTTCTGAGATCAACAAGCGGCCTAGGGAAAAGGTGTGGGTGGGGAGGCACCACCACACCAACACAAAGGTGTGTGCATCACAGCTCAACACACACACTCCTTGTTTCGGGAGTGCTGGTACATGGGAGACCCTCATGCAGGGGAAGCCAGTGCAGCTCAGCTCTCACAGCGTATCTCTGGCTTCCAGTTGCCCTTTGGGAAAAGCCGAGAATCAAATCAAAGCCCTGTGTCACATCTCCCCAGCTCCCTTGGCCCTCTCAAAGACCCAGGAGCATCAGAATAGTCCCAGAGATACATGTCAGAAGATGAAAGGATAATTCAGGTTGGAAGAGACCTCCAGAGGTCAAACCTCCTACTCAAAGCAGGGTCAGTTCTGAGGTCAAACCAAGTTGCTCAGGCCTTTATCCATCAAGTTTTGCAAACCTCCAAGGATGGAAACTGATCAACATCCCTGGGTAACCTCTTCCAATGCTTAATTGTCTTAGTGGGGAAAAATATTTTCCTTCTCTCCAGTCTGAATCTCTCTTCTTTCAAGTTCTGCCTGCTGCTCTCATCCTCTTCCTTGGCACCACTGTGAGGACCCTGGTGGTTCAATCTCGTTGACAGCCTCCTGCCCCTTCTCTGCTAGTATTTCCCTCCTCTCTAAAGCCATCTCTTCTCCAGGCTCAGCAAGCGACTTTTCTTAACCTCTCAGGAAATGACTTGCCAGCAGCGTGGGGCAGATACTCAGAGGTCATGAAGGTCATCACAAAGCTGCCCCCAACAAGATGACACATTTGGGGAGGCCAAGAGGAGCCTGGATGAGAGAGATGGGAGATTTGGGTGAGGGAAGTGGGGCTTTGCCAAGAGAGATAAAGATTTTGATAAGGTAAAAAGGGATTCGGGTAATGTTGATGCCTCTGCCAGGCTGACTGTGAAAACATTCATGATAGGCCCTTACCCTTTTTCTATCCAGTCACCTTACGCCCTAACCCTACCATTAGATGTTACTCCTCACCCCAACAGGAATCCACTACCGTAATCCCTAACCTCAAACCTTACTTCTAAGCCAAACCCAAACTCCTAACTGCCTAGCCTTACTCTGGCCTTATCTCTCACCTTAATCCCTAGCCCATTTTCCTAGCATTAAAATGTTGGCCTTAATCCCAGCCCTCACCCCAGCCCTTAAAAAAACCCTAACCCATAAAGTTAGCCCATATCCTAAACACTAACCAGACACCCTAAGCAGAACACCAGATCTTTCCCCTAAGCCTCTGCCTAATCCCTAACCCTGAAAGGCAAGCTCTAATCCCCAAACCCTAACCTGAACACCTAATCCCTGAAGCCCTCTTTCCTGTGCTCGAACCTGCTCATCTTTGTCCCCTCCCCAACCCTAACTTAAGCGGCTTGGCCAGGGCAGGGATCGTGAGATCCTGGAGCAGTTGCATGGCATTGGAGGAGGAAAGTGAGGTGACCTGTATCTGGTCAGCTCATAGGCCACAAGGAGGAGATGGGTGGGAATGCTATGATAAGTCAGCTGTGCCTCAGGATCTTAAGGCCCAGCAGGAGGCACGTGGGCTGTGAAGGTGGCTGTGAGCCACTTCTGTCTCTGGAGTTGAAAGGCCAGCAGCAGGAACAGGGCTGAGAAAGGACCTGTGAGATCACTTCTTTTGAAGCAGCTGATAGGTCAGCCCTTGACTCATGGCTGAGATATGTGCTCTCAGGCTCACATCTGCCAGTATCTTTGACAGGCGAGAGGTATGTTGATTGTGAGAATCCCTTTCCCTAAGTACCTGGTAGACCCATCCAGGAAGAGGGCTTGGATATGGTTTGTCATGTCCCTTTCACCTGAGTACATGATGGCTTAGTCATGTCCACCTGAGAAACTGAAAGACCAGCAGCAGGCACGTGGCTTGGAAGATCATGGTGAGGTTACTTCCGTCTGGTCAGTTGATAGGCCACAAGAAGGCTGATGAGTTGGGCTATCATTATCACATTAATTCTGTCTGAGAAGCTCATAGGCCAGTAGGAGGCACATGGCCATGAATGCAAGTGTGAGGTCATTGGAGACTCCAATCTCCTTGAGTGACTGGCAGTCAGCAGACCAGTTTGTTATGACCCCAGTAAGAAAGGCACTCAGACTCTGTGAAGTCTCATTTAAAATGCCATTTGTTAGAGCCAACATCATACACACAGAGACAATTGCGTAGGCTATATTACGTTCCTTCAGATGCTGGGAACACTGAGTTGACAGCATGGCAAGAGATGTGGTGCAGCAAGATGTGCAGATCCCACCCACGGCAGGGTTATCCCATTTTGGTCCTGCGAGCTCTTGAAGTGTTTTCTTACAGGGAAAAATTCTAGTCATAATTTCTACTGGTTTAGGATGAGATGTGCACTTGGGAATTTGTAACTACAGTTTCAGAGAAAGGTAAGGACATGCGGTTGGCCTAAGCGCCAGTAGCTTCCTGCAGACTTCTCTGTTACAATCAAGCTCATCCTGCAAGCCAGGGATAGACTCAGCACAGCACGGCCTGAAGGCCAAGCTGTCCACGGAGCACAGTCCAGCACAGCACAGGCCTAGGCCTGTGCAGGTTTACTGTTACGTGGATCGCTAACTCCTCCGTGCACAATGGTCTTCTGCTCAGGATCACCGAACCTCCTGGTGAAGGTTAGAAGGAGGATGACATCTCCTTTAGACAAATAGAGGAACGGACACAGTTTTAGGCCCTGGTAATCACTGAAAAATTTGAAGACCATGGACCTTTACTTGAGGGCCTGGGTTGAAGGGAAGGTAGAAGGTGATCCCTGACCTTTCATGGGGGGCATGCTCTCCTGGACTTGTTTTTAACAAAAAGACAAGGCAGGACTGGTGGAAGATGTGGAGGGTGACTTTGGCTGAAGTGTGGGAGAAGGTGGTAGAGTAGAAAACAGCGAGGGAAGTGAGCAAGACAAATTGTAGCAGGGCTGAGTAGAGAGGAGGGATCACCTCCACCAACCCTCTGGCAGTGCTCTTCCTAACGCAGCCCAGGATGCCGTTGGCCGTCTTTGCTGCAAAGGTGTAAAGCCAGGAGAGGACAAGGCTTTGGGGAGACCTGTTAACAACCTTCCCATATCTTCTTGGGTATCAGCAAGAAAATGCAGGCAGGCTCTTCCCTGCTGTGCACGATGAGAGGATGAGGGCCAGCGGGCTGAAACAAGTGAGGAAAAACTTTCTCCCCATCAAGAGAGTCAAGCACTGGAGCAGATTTCCCAGCGAGCTTGTGTCATCTCCATCCGTGGAGCTTTTCATGCCCAAGATGAATAAAGCCCTGAGCAGCCTGCTCTGACTCCATAGCTGACCCTGCTGTGAGCAGGAGGTTGGCCTAGAGACCTCCTGACCTCCCTTCCAGCATGAAGGATTCTGCATTTCCATCCACCATGGATCTTGCCTTGATGATGGAAGGGAAATCACGCAGGTTCCCGGTGACCATTGAAGCCAAACAGAAAGTTTGGTCAGATGATCGGTGGCTTTCTTGTCCCACTCCAGGCATTGTTGCTCAGATGCAGGGCTGCTTGGCAGGTCCCCCAAAGCAGCCCTGATTAATGCCTATTCTCCACCTTTTCTTTTCTTTTTCCCTTTTTTCCCTGCCCACAATTTCTTCCCCTTGACCATCCTTGTATGCTCCCAGGCAAACAGCCCACCCCTCTTTTCCCTTTCCTCCCTGGCCCTTGTTTTACTTCCTTTGTATGCTCATTTGGTGTTTCTGAGCTTGTCACCATAGAAATTCCGACCTTGGTCAGCAATATCATTGAACGAGTGCAGCGTCCTGCAATTTCTCATGCTGTTATCTTGTCAGAGGCACCCCATGTCAGCATGAGCCATCTGCGTGCACATATTAAAAGCTGGTCCAATGGTGCTTCACTCCTGGGGCACCTTGAAAAACTCTGGGATTTGGCAATAGAAACCTCATGAAGTTTTACAAGTAGAAGTGGTCAGTCCTTTACTGGGGGCAGAGTAACCCCATACGAGAGGGCACGTTGGGACCTGAACAGCTCAGGACTTACCCCGAGGAGAAGGGCCTGGGCATTAGGAGGGATGCCATATGAGCCAGTGGTGCACGCTCATCATGCATAAGGCCAGCTGCTGTTCACCCAGGACCTGTCAGGCAGTGCCAAGAGCCAGGTCCCCCCATGCAGAGGCACCAAGAGTGACTCCTGTGGCCACCCACAGTACCGGGGAAGGGCGTGAGATGGCTAGCTACTTTGGGGTTGTGCTCCCTGGCAGACACAAGTCCCTTGGCTGAATCAAAGGGGTTGCTTGGAGAGGAGGAGCGCTTGGCCTGGTCTGAGGAGCGGGGTGGCATGTGGCACCTTTCCCAGGGTCACCCCATGAGAGCCTGCCCGTGGGGACATGGCCCCGTCCAGGAGGGCTGAGCTGCTGCCCAGCCTTTCATGTCTGTCCCAGCCCCTGGCTGCCTTGCACTTTTGGGTTTGCCAGCATTTACTGGCACTCCCCTGTGCCTGCCCTTGCACTGGGAGCTCGTGTAAGCCCAGGGTTGCTCTCTGTCCACTCTCCTGGCCTCCGCCTGGCTGTTGTCCAGGGACATGAGCATCCAGCAGCGCACTCTGGCCATGGCTGAGGACCTTTTTGCTGGGCAGTGCCGGAGCAGGGGCTGGCACAGACACCGACCGCAGGTACAACCTCACTCTACTTTTGCCCTGTGCCATGTCCCATCTACCAGCAGTGCCTCACAGCCCAAGACCCCCCTGGGAACAGGGCACATTTCTGGTGGCACCAAGAGGTTCCTCATGCCTGGCCCTGAGCTCCATGTGGCAGAGCAAGCTGCAGCAGGCAACAGCGCCTGGGCTCATTTCCCTGGAGCCCAAGTGCTCTGGGAGCTGCAGTGCCCAGGGACCAGTGCCGGGCAGCCCAAGGCCTGTTGGGCAGCAGCAGTTTGTCTGAGCAGTGCCTGTGGCAGTGGGTTTGGGAGAGAAGCAAGCCCACAAGTGCTGGGCTGATTTCTGAGGAGCGGCAGGCGGGCCCTGCTCTGTTTGTGCCATCAGCACCCCCTGAGAGCCGCTGGGGTGGTCGTGGGGCTTTTTGCCTTCGGCCACCTTGGACGTGGGATGTGGTCAGGGGACTGCCAGAGGGCTGTGGGACCTCCCAGGGGTCTTTGGTTGCTCTGGGATCTGGCTGGTTGGTCAGAGGGAATAGCCCCTGCTAAGGACATATAGTGATCCATGACGGGGACCCTTGGAAAACTGTCTGTGACTCACACCTTGGTCGCAAAGGTGCCACCATGGTCTGCAGCGTCTGCTGTGTGTCTGCAATAGACACATACCCTTGAGTGCTGTGATGGTGTAGAGAAGGGGTGCTGGGGGACCTGGACGTGTTTGTGTCACCAACAGTCCCCCAACAGCTTCCTCTGGGATGCGCAATGGGTAAATTGGTCACAGCTTGCTTGGAGGTGATGTGGGAAAGTGGGCATTTAACTGCCAGAAAGCTCTCAGTTGTTTTGGTTTCTCCAGGATTTGTCCGGCTGGTGGAAGGGAAGAGCCACTGCTCAGGACGTGTGGAGGTCCATGACGGGGACCAGTGGAAAACTGTCTGTGATTCCCACTTTGGTGCCAAAGCTGCTGGTGTGGTCTGCAGGGAGTTGCAGTGCGGTGTGGCCCTGCCTGTGGCTGGGCCAGCTCCCTTTGAAGAAGGGGTGGGTCCCATCTGGGCCGGAGAGCTGCAGTGTGTGGGGAATGAATCCCTCCTCGCCTCCTGCCCCAGGGGGTCCCCCAGGGACCAGCCCTGCACCCACATGAACAGCGCTGTTGTCACCTGCACACGTAAGGACTCAGGGTGGGGTGCTGGATCCCAGGGTGGGAAACAGAGCAAGGACCGTGCTGGGCCGGGCACGAGGACAGAAGGGGTGATGGGTTGTCTGCAGCATGAGAATAGGGCAGAAGGAGAAGAAAGGCATGCTGTCCCGCTGGCCGCTCCGCCAGCTACCGAGGGTACAAGAGCACCGGTCCACCCTCAGTTCTCCTCCTCTGTCCCCAGAGTACGCAGGGTTCAGGCTGGTGAACGGCAGCACGGCGTGTGCGGGGAGAGTGGAGGTCCAGGTGTTGGGGACCTGGGGCACCCTCTGTGCCTCCCGCTGGCATCTCTCGGATGCCCACGTTCTCTGTCGTCAACTCAACTGCGGGTTTGCTGAGTCCATTCCTGGAGGAGGGCATTTTGGGAGAGGAACCGGACCTGTCTGGAGAGACTCATTCCACTGTGACGGGACTGAAGCCCACCTGGGACAGTGCCCAGTGATCGCCCTGGGGGCCTCACCCTGCTCCCATGGGAACAACGCCGCTGTCATTTGCTCAGGTGAGTGCCGGGAAAATGCTGCATTAACTCCATTTGCCCTTTGTGTGCGACATGGCCACCCAAAGCAGGGCTCCCAGAGCAGCCCCAGGCTGAATTTCTCCCTGGAGAAACCCTTGCTTCCCCAGGAGCCTTCTGGAGGGCTTTGCCTGCTCAGACTGACTGCTCTACTGCGGGAGAGCTGAGGGCTGAATGGAAGCAGGCATCTGCCCCCAGGGCAGCGCCACTGCCAGGCCTGGCCTCCTGGCTTTTCCTACTGTGGGATGAATCCAGGACGGGGCTGCGGGGCTCTGCTCCACCCTCTGGCTGCAGACAACCACATCCCACCTCCACAGAGCGCCCTGCAGAGCTTCATCCCACCACCCAGGCAGGAGCTCCTGGGTGCCCCCAGCAGCAGCAGAGCTGGGTGTGAGCTGCAGAGCGGGCCCATGCTTTGCCCTCACTTCTCGTCGGCCCAAGGCCCAATCTTGTCCTGTTTGGTCGGAGAATTCCCCCTCACCCTGCTCCTGAAGGGTGCCGTGCTCCCCAGTGCCGCCAATGGCCGTGGCATCTCTGCTCTCCGCAGGGTCAGCCGGCTTTGCATCCCTGCGGCTGGTGGGTGGAGGGAGCCGGTGCGACGGGCGAGTGGAGATCTTCCAGCGCGGGACTTGGGGCAGAGTCCTGGATGACCAGTGGGATGTGCAGGAGGCCAACGTGGTGTGCCGGCAGCTGCAGTGCGGACAGGCAGAGACAGCCTACAACCCCCCAAAGCCTGAGCGAGGGACGGGCCCCGTAGGGCTGCGAGGGGTCCGGTGCGCAGGGCATGAGACCAACCTGAGCCTCTGCAACACCTCCCTGCCCGAGAGTGCGCTGGCAGCAGGGGTTGCGGAGGACGTGGGAGTCATTTGCCGGGGTGAGCGGCACTGCCCGGGCCCCCCAGATGATGGGGTGGGTGGGCAGCCAGCCCCTGGCAGCAACTGGGGTTTCTCCCCACTGCAGGGAGCCGGCAGGTCCGGCTGGTGAACGGGGCCGGGCGCTGCGCCGGGAGAGTGGAGATCTACCACCAGGGCAGCTGGGGGACTGTCTGCGATGATGGCTGGGACCTCTCTGATGCTGCCGTCGTTTGCCAGCAGCTGGGCTGTGGAGGGGCGGTGGAGGCGGCCGGCTCCGCTCGGTTCGGGGAAGGCTCTGGGCAGATCTGGATGGGTGCCGTGAATTGCTCTGGGGCCGAAGCTGCTCTCTGGGACTGCCCTGCCGGGCCCTGGGGGCAGCACGACTGTGGGCACAAAGAGGACGCGGGAGTCATCTGCTCAGGTCTGTGCTGGGTGGTGTGGTGGGAG
Organism: Calonectris borealis; assembly: GCF_964195595.1. Lineage (NCBI taxonomy): Eukaryota > Metazoa > Chordata > Aves > Procellariiformes > Procellariidae > Calonectris > Calonectris borealis. The sequence continues at coordinate 1,381,202 of NW_027441454.1, read as the reverse complement.
CCTGGTTCCCGGGGAGGCCAGGACGTGGGAGAGCCGCGCATGGCCAAGGCTGTCCCTGGCTGCCTCTAAGCTCCTGCCCGAGCCTGTCCTGCGGACCCTCAGTCCCCCTCAGGGACCTCCCTCTGCCCCTGGGTGCAAGGGGGACGTGCTGGCCGTGCCCCTGCCTGGCTGAGGGCCCGGCGAGTGCAGAGGCGTCCCCTCTCCCACAGCCCCAGACCAGCATCTTCCCCCTTGCTGCCTTTCCTCCCAGAGTTCATGGCCCTCAGGCTGGAGAACAGCGACGGCTGCTCCGGGCGCCTGCAGGTTTTCTACAACGGGACGTGGGGGAGCATTTGCTCCAACTCGATGACTCTCGATACGGTGTCGCTGGCATGCAAGGAGCTGGGCTGCGGGGACGGAGGATCCCTGGAAACACGCCTGCCCTATGGCAGGGTGTCTGGCCCTGCGTGGCTGGATAATGTGCAGTGTGGGGAGAAAACCAGCTCCTTCTGGCAGTGTCCCTCCACTCCCTGGGACCCGCAGTCATGCGAAGACCTGCGAGACGAGATCCACATCACCTGCAAAGGTAACTCTGAGCCACTCGGGCACCAGTGTCACCCCAGCTCCTGCTCCCCGCTGCCACAAAGGCAGAGAAAGAGCTTGGAGGGGCTTTTCCTTTCCATGTCACCCCGGTGGCACAAATGTGACCACAGCCACACACATCCAGCAGCAGTTGCCACCCAGGTTGCCAGCAGCGCCTGGCGGAGGCAGAGGCATCCCCAGGTGAGGTCTCAGAAGAGACCAGACAGGGCTCAGAAGAGCCTCCCCTCCACAGACACACTACTGCTGCTCTGTGAACCAGGGACCTTTAGGGGCTGAGCAATCAGGGTCCCCCCAGGCCTGCGCATGCCCGCTGAATGACCGGGGTTCAGTTGCTGCCGTGACAAAGATGGTACGGGGAGGCACAAGCAGAGCTCAGCCTCGCTCTCTTCTGCACCATCCCCCAACCAGCCCCTTCACTACAGTGTTTCTCTCTTCAGGGGGACGCCCAGAAAGGTCCCCGGCCCCATTGGCCCCGTGCCCCAACTCCACGAGCTGCACAGGTATTGAGCTGCTCCTCTGTGCACCCTTCTTGTCTGGCAGGGCTCTGCGGGCTGTCTCAGTGCCTTGGGAGGTCTTTGCTTTCTCCAGACAGGGAGAAGATTCGCGCCATGGGAGGCGAGGATGGGTGCTCAGGCAGAGTGGAGGTCTGGCACCGTGGCTCCTGGGGGACGGTGTGCGACGACTCCTGGGACATGCGGGATGCCGAGGTGGCGTGCAGGCAGCTGGGCTGTGGCCCCGCGCTGTCTGCCCTGAAGGAGGCTGCATTTGGGATGGGGCAAGGCCCCATCTGGCTGGAGCAGGTGGAGTGCCAGGGGACGGAGCCGTCCCTGCAGGACTGCTGGGCCCGGCCCGGGGATGGCGGTGCTTGCCGGCATAAGGAAGACGCGGCCGTACGCTGCTCAGGTGAGCGGCAGGGCTGGGACCCCTTGCTCGGGTATTGGCAGGGAGCTGGGGAAGGCCTTTCGCCCACTTGGTGCTGGCATGGCCCCTGACCTGCCAAGAGCACGAAGGTTCCTGCAGAGTGCAGGAGCCTGGTGCCAGGTGGGGAGCAGCCGTGGTGGGACTGGGTGTCCTCCGGCCACTGCCCATGGGGCCCTGCAGCCCCAGGGCTATGCCCTGGGCTGCCTGTGCCATCCTGCCTGCTGCCCAGAGCAGCGGCGGTGGACCCTGTCCCGGCCTCCCTTTCTAGCACTACCGGAGGGGCAATTTGGGTGGGATGTGCCAGGGACATCTACAGACACACACAGTGTGTTGGGGAGGAGGCTCCCCAGTACCCACACCCCCACCCTCTCAGCCCAGCTCTCCTTTTCCTCCTCTGCAGCTACACCCAGGACAACAGCATCCCCACCCCGAGCAGGTAATTTGTCCTCCCGCTGGGGCTGGGTATCCCCGCGGACAGGCTGTGCCCCACTGCTGGATGGAAGGGGCTCCTTGCTGGGGTGTGAAACTCCCAGGAGGAGGCACCGGGGTGGTGGTGGGGGTTGGGGAGGGTTTTAGTTTCCTCAGCAGGGTGGAAGTTTCCCCATCACTCACCCCTGGGGCTCTGCACCCCCTGCTACCGTGTGTGATGGGAGTCAGGAGTGGGGCTGCCCCCAGCTCTCCAGGCCTGGTGCTGCCCCTTCCATGTTCTCGCCCATGCAGATCCCACCCGGGGCCGTTTGAGCAGCAGCGGGAGAGTCTCAGTGCCCGTCATCATCTGCATCATCCTGGGGGCCCTCCTCTGCCTGCTCCTGGCCTTCCTGGCCGGGCAAGTGCTCCGTGCCAGGGCTGGGCGCAGAGGTGGGTCCTTCCACAGCGGTGCCAGGGGGAGAAGCCTGCTGGAAGGGCTGTGGGGTGCTGCGGGCTGTCAGGCACAGGCAGGGCTGGGGGGATGAGGCTGTGTGCTGCCATCTGCCTCATGCACCACCCCACTGACTGCCTGGCTGTGGGGCACGAGCAGCAAGGGGTGGAGAGAGCTCGGAGGCGGGGGGAGCTCGCGATGGGGCGAGCAGGGAAATGGCAGAGTGGGGATGGCCAAGGCTGGCAGCGCTCTGGGTAGTGCTGGAGGGGGCTCTGGGGCACGGGAGAGAACAGGAGGAGCGTGAGGCAGTAGGGTCCATCTCCGTGGTGTCAGGCCCCCAGGCTGTCCCTCTGCCCAGCCCTGCCCACCACCCGGCAGGACAGGGGCCCTGCTATAGACCCGTGGGGCAGATAGGGGGCAGCTCCAGGTGGAGAGGAGACATGGGAGCTGCTCCGGGGTCAGACAAGGGAGGCAGGACCCAGGGGCCAGAGGGGCATGAGCGCTGTCTCCGAAAGGATGATGCAAGGGTGACGCTGCCCCAGATAATCTCCACAGCAACGTTGCCCTCACTGGGGATGTGCCTGGACAGCACAGTTGGGCTGTGCTGTTGGACCAGTCCTGGGCTGGCCAAAGGAACAGGTTTGGGGGAGCACAGTGGGGTCCCATCCCCCTCTGCCTCTCCCTGGGCCAGCCCTGTCTCTGTCCACAGGCTCCAGGAGAGCTCAGGAGCTCTTCCCCGAGGCCGTGTATGAGGAGATCGGTTACAGCCCAGCGTGGGAGAAGCAGGAAAGGTTTGGTCGCTCAGGTGGGTGGGGGTCCTCCCTGAGCGGGAGGCACATCTGCAGGACCTTTTCCCCTGGCCCCAACCAGGGCTGATCCCCTGAAGCCCCCCAGCCCATGGTTCCTGCAGCGCTGGGGCCATGTGGTCTGTGGGGAGAGCATCGAGGTCCTGGGCCCGGGAGAGGAGCTTCCCCCAACCAGCTGGACAGCCCCTCTCTTCCTGCCCCTGCACCCAATGGGGCACCTGAGGAGCGAGGGAAGGGGCTGTCCTAGGGCAGCTCTGGGAGCAGCTTTGAGACAGTGTTTGTCCCAGGGGGGCAGGGTCAATTCCCAGCCTTCCTCCCCATGCAGCCCCAGCTCTGTGGGTCCCCCTTCCCCCGCAGTGCTGACCATGCGGCAGGGCAGTGGGGCTCACTCCCTGACCCCCGCTGTGCATCTCTCCAGACTCCTATTCAGAGGAATCCCCGAGCCAGCTGCAGCCCTACCCTGGGAACACCGAGGAGGAGGATGGTCTGGGATCAGCACCAGGTAACGGAGGCAGGAAGGGGTTGATCTCCCTGCAGACATGTGATAGACAGCGGTGTCACTGAGCGTCACCGTCAGAGATGGGGAGGACATGGTGCTGCCAAGAGCAGTGTCTCAGCCCTCTGTCCCTGCTCATCCTCCCCTCCTCTGCTCTGCAGGACCTATCTTCTCACTGTCACCAGCTCCCCTCTCCTTTCAGATGTTCTTGTCCTGGCCGGAGGTGACCCAGCAGATGGCTATGATGATGCCAGGGAGGTTTCTGACCCTGGCGATGATGCTGCCCCTGGGCAGGGAGCTTGGGAAATGCCCAGGGCACCAGAGGAGGGAGCAGGGCGCAAGGATGCACTGGGAGGTGAGAGGGAAAGAGAGTGCTGCTGGTTCCTGGGGTGCCGTCCCTGGTGCCACCCAAGTCTCTACCGTACTGACACCCAAACCCCCTGGGAAGGGGGAACCTGAGCCAGGAGTTTTCCTTGGAGGGACTGGGCGTGGGAGAAGGAGCTGAATGTGGTGAGGAGCAGGGAGGAAGGTGATGTACAGACCCCATGGGACGAACTGCAGTGTCCTGCCTTGCTGCTTGCAGGGGGTAGCCTGTGCTCCCGGAGAAGTGACGGGGTCCCTGCAGCTGAAGGAGACACCTCATCCCTGACCCTGGGGAGCATGGGCTATGATGATGCTGAAGAGGTGTCTCTGGCACATCCCCGTGAGGACACAAAGGCTGTGACACCAGAGCTTGCTACGCAACCGTCCCTGAGCCCCAGGCCAGCAGAGCCCATCTCTGCTGTGCCGCTGGGTGCCGCCAGGAGGGAGGAGAGGTCTGTGCAGCTGGGAGAGCTGTGAGCTGTGAAACATCTCCCTGTGCCATGGGCAGCAGAAACCGCCTGGCGTTTCCTCTGTCTTTATTCCCATTTTTACACGGTGCATCCATATTTGTTCCTATGAAAAGTCTGTGAGGGCTTTGACCCAGAGCTGGTGCCCAGGTGTCGGGTTGTCTCCCTGAGTCTGCTGAGGGGGCGCAGAGAAGAAGGACACGGTGGTAGGGAAGGGGCGCGTCTCAGGGACAGCAGGCTTGGGGTCAGGCTGTGGGGCTGCGAGAGCCCATGGTCCCTGGGGAATAATCCTGCTGGGCTTGTGTCGGGGCAGCACTCGTGTGCAGGTACAGGAGGGATGGGAGCAGGGGGCTTGGGGGCACCTTTCCCTCAGCACTGTTGGAGGGCCAGGGGGATGGAGAAAGGATCCCCATGAGACGCATGCAGCAGCCAAAAACCATGGCCTAGCCCCTGGCCTGGAGAAGGGCCCATCCAGGAGGACGCTCATGCGGGAACGTTTCTGTGGCAGAGGAGATTTTGTGTCCCTCCCCTAAAAGAGGTGCTGCTGGGAGCTGAGCCAGGGTCCCTCTCCCTTGGCCAGGGCTTTCACCAGCCCCAGTGGGCTGAAAACCCTCTTACACAGGAGTCAGGCGGGGAGAAGGCTTTGACCCTTGGGCAGGACCTGGAGCCCAAACTGCCCTCCCTCTCCCGCTGGCGGGTCTGCACACCCTCCGGCTCCTCCCTGAAAGGCTCCTCTGCTGCAGGCTGGAAGGTGCGTTGGCTGCCTGTGGGAGCTGCTGCATCTCAGGACTGCTGCCAACAGCAGGGTCTGGCCCTGGAGGAGGAGAGGGCAGGAGGCAGCTCTTGCCAACATCCTCTCCCACTTCATCATTGCCCTGTTCCCTGCTGGGAGCTACTCCACCCCCGGGGTCACCCTGGGGGGATCTGGAGGAGGCCCAGGCTCCCACATCCCTCTGCTCCATACCCTGGAGCCTTTTTGCTGGCAGCCCCTGTGGGAGAGCAGCGTGCCCAGGGTGAGACTCCCACGGTGATGGGTGACACACATGGGCACTGCAAACCCAGCCTACTTCCCCTGGAAAACTCCCACTAGGGTAAGCTCCAGCCCTGCATCTCGGAGAAATACGGTATAAAAGTGAAGTAAAGAAGAGGGGAGTGTTATCTTCTGAACGCAGGACGGTGGGGGCCTATGGGCAGCATGGACATTGACCTGCAGACTCAAGGTGGCCCAAGTGGGGACCGGGGAGAAGAGACCAGTGCCTGTCCTGTGCCACCTCTCCACCAGCTCTGCCCTCCCACAGGTGGAATATTTCTCCCTTACTCTGGCACCTGGTAAAGGTTTGCCTCCTATTCCTCGTGGAGATAAGCCACAGGCCTGGGTGTGCTTGGGGGGCAGCACACCTGAGCAGAAAGAGCCTGTTTCATGGCATTTTGGGGCCTGAACAGTCTGGCCCTGCAGGCTGGGTCCATTCTCTGCAGCAAAGCAGGATTGTCACTGTGCCCCAGACCTGTGGTTCCTCCTGCAGCTCCCGAGGGGGAACTGAGGGTGGTCACAGGGAGACCAACCCTCAGCACTGCTGCCCCACGCCAGGCAGAGCACGGCTGTGGACAGACCTGTGACTCCCTTATCCCACCAGCACAGCGTCGACAGAGACACCAAACACCCCAGGAACAAGAGGTGGGCGCCGGCCCCACCAGTCCCACCTCTGCAGGGCTGTGCCTGACCTCAGCAGTTCCAGGTTCCCTGAGCTGAGGCTCTGCTCAAGCCAGCGGTGATGGTGGAAGAAGGACCTGGAGACAGGCTCAGGGTAAGAAATGTCATTCCTCCAGCTGGGAGTCCCACAGCCCTGCCCAGGCTTGTCCAACTCAGACGCCCCTACCTGCTGGCACAGAGGGGTGCTTCCCATGTGGTATGGGATCTCCACCTGGAGACAATCTCAGATCCTTACCCCTGGAAAGCCACCAGGGCAGAGTGGCCCTGGTCCCAGAGGACACCTGGGCTGGACCAGCACCCTCAAACCACATCTCTCGGTGCAGCCAGAAATGATTGTAATGTGCTGCTGACATCTGTCCCCTCCCTGGGTCTCCCCACAAGCACACTCTGCTGCCAAGCATTGTCCCTGGGCAGCGGGTGGGGTGGGTCTGTGGTGCAGGGCAGTACCCTGAGCTCAGGTCCAGCACAGCTTCTCCTCCAGGAGAGGACTCAGCAGGGCACACAGCCCTCCCACAGCCCTCCTCACCTCACAGCCAGCCCTGGGTGGGCAGGAGGACCAGTGCCCAGCTCCAGCCCACACCTGCCTGAGGCTGGGGAGTCAGGGCAAAAGCACCCCTGGAGATGCTGGGGGTTGAACCCAGGACCTTCCACACGCGAAGCAGGCGCTCTGCCACTGAGCTACATCCCCTTGACACCGGCCAGCGGCAGAGACACCCTCCTCCCGTGACGTGTCTATGACAGCACAGCCCTGTTGTCCCCTGGGTGCCCAGGGACCCTCTGCAGAAAACAGCACTCGAATCCTCCTGAGATGGCAGAAGTTGGGACTGCATCTCCGCTGGGGTCTGATCCTGGCACAGGGCTGCACTGCAGAGCGCTGCCCCTTCAACGTCTCTGCAGGGCAAGGGGGCAGGAGAAGGCTCTTGCTGCGGGTGCTGCTCCCACGCTCGGGCCCACTCCAGCATGGGTCAATGAAGAGGAGAAAACCCCTTCCCCTGAGCCTCCTCTGCCACCCAGAGCAACACCCCTTTGGGCCACATCTGTCCCGAACTCCACAGCAGGAGCAGTGCAGCAGGGTGAGGGAAATGCGCTCCCTGGGTTGATGTGCCCCCAGGCTCTGATGGCATCCCAGGGCATGCCATGGAGGGGACATGGAGGCAGACATCTTACACGCCCTCCTCCGGGCACCGGGCCTCCCCCTGCACCCCTCTGTTCCCAGCCTCCCTGGAGGTGAGTTGGACCACAGGCTTCCATCTCCACGGGGCTGGGGATGTGGGTGGGGCTCAGGGACCTTCCCGTTCCTCCAGCACTGGTGACTGTCCTGACAGCAAAGCAGTGCCCTGGACGGCCCTGGCTGGGGTCTCTGTGGCAGGGGGGGTGGGCATGTGCAGCTCTTAACTCAAAGGTGAGGGTTTGACCGCTGGAGTGGTTTAACCCGGCAGGGAGCCAAACACCACACAGCTGCTCGCTCACTCCTCGCCCCGCAGTGGGATGGGGGAAGAATCAGAAAATGAGTAAAATTCAGGGATTAAGAGAACAACAGTTTAATAGAACAGAAAAGAAATGGAAAATAATAATAATAACAATAATAACAATGATAGAATATACAAAGTAAGTGATGCACAACGCAATTACTCACCACCCGCCAAGCAATGCCCAAACACCACTTATTTATATACCAAGCATGACGTCACATGGTATGGAATACCCTGTTGGCCAGCTGGGCCAGTTGTCCTGGCTATGCTCCCTCCCAGCCTCTTGTGCACTTGGCAGAGCATGGGAAGCTCAAAAGTCCTTGACTAGCAGGGTACTTAGCAACCACTGAAAACATCAGTGTCTTATCAACATTCTTCTCATACTAAATCCAAACCACAGCACTCGGAAGAAATTTAACTCCATGCCAGCTGAAACCAGGACAACCACACGCAGGGATGGTGTCCTCATGGTGGTACAGCTGGGGCAATTGTGTTGCCCAATGCCATAGATTTTTCCCTGCTGAGACCCTGCCTAGCAGAGAGGGTTTAGGGGAATCAAAACCAGACCACAGTCACTGTGGACTTCTGGAGTCGTTGAGTGGAGTTAAGGGGATGGACTGCTCATCTCTTCTGCTTTGCATACATGGCCCCAAAGCCTATCCTCAGCAATGACTCTCCCGTTCTTGCTCCAGAAAGATCTAGAAGGACTCTTTTGGAGCAGTGATAATCCTGCAAGCACTACCCCTGCGGCCAAGCATTTTCAAGCTCGTGCTCAATGCTGACAAGACAGTAACTTTGCTTGGACAGACAGTCTCTACCTCTCCCCTCCTCGCACTTGCGCTCACTCACGACAAAAGCCAAACTTCTCTGGAGGTGCATCCCTGAGGAGCCGGCTATGAGGCACCAGAACTGCACAGGGTTAGAACATGCACGTTGCTGTGGGACTATAGCCCAGTATGTGCCATTCCTTGGCCTGACTGGGGAGAGGCTGAGACTGGAGACAGAGGGAGACGGTCTGGGTCACAGCTGTCACTGTGTTCCTGATGGGCGAGCAAGGTTCTGTAACAGCAGGAGGCTGCAAGAGGGGAGCCCCGCAGCTTGTTGGAGCTCATGAGCAGGTCTTTCTTCCTCTGTGCAGGGACTGATGGCTGTGGGGGGCTGCAGCTGGTCTAGACAGTCCAGTCTGGTGGGTGAGTATATTTGGGCATGGCTTTGTCCTCTGTCCTTGGCACGTCAGAGGTCTTGCTGTGACAAGAGGGAGGGAGGATGCTGCCATTGGGGCCTCAGCTCCAGGGAGTGCGTCTCCCTGGGACTGGGGGGACAGTGGTCTCCCCGATGGGCAGTATGTTCTGGTCTGGGTACTGCCAGGTGAAGGTCCAGGCGAAGGATGTGTGTGAGGATGGGAGCTGTCTGTGCACCATCAAGAATGACAAAGAGGAGAGAGACAAGGTCTTTGCAGAGACCCCACAACGGAAAGATCCCAGTTGCTGTGGAGCAGGGAAGGAGTGACAGATGGAGACCACCCCAAAGAAGCACTGAATGTAGAGACCTACCCAGAGGGAGGCTGGGGACTTGTGGTGCAAGAGGAAGGCTCCTTCCAACCCGCAGATCTGCAGCTACAGTGCAGGGGCAGTGCTCTGGCAAGAGGTGAAGGAGCAAGGAGGGCCAGGGTAGGCTGGAAGAAGGCAGACAGGCTCTGCAAAAAGCTAAGGGAGGAAACTCCTGCAGAAGCCCAGGGTTGAACCAGGGACCTTTAGATCTTCAGTCTAATGCTCTCCCAGCTGAGCTACTTAGGCCCTGTTCCAGCAGCCCTTGTCCCAGTTCCACCCCTGCCAGGCCACACGCTGACACACGTGAGGAGCATTCCTTGGGGAGGTTCCCAGGGAGAAGCTACTCCCAGCCCTGGGCAGAGGGGACCTGGCCTCTCCCTGCCTCCATGGCCAGGTGGGCTCCAGATTTGGGTGGAGGCCAGCTTACACTGGCCATGCCAAAATGTGTGGGGGACTTTAGGACCAACACGACAGTGGCAAAGCAAGGGGACAGGCCAAGCACGTGGAACTGCACAGGCTGAGGGTGGAAGAAGTGTGGGGCTGTTGGAAGACCTTATCTCCTTCCCCATGGAAGGCCTCCTCCCCACCCTTTTTGCCCCAGCTCAACTTCCCTCCTTTGTTCCCAGCTCTTCTACCTCCTCCCCCTTGAGCAGCGCTAGCAGATGGGGAATGGGGGTTGTAGTCAGGCCATAACAGTTCCTCTCTGCTGCTCCTTCCTTCTCACACTTTTCCCATGGGGTCCCTCCTACAAGCCACAGTCCTTCGAGGTGAACCTGCTCCACTGTGGGCTCTCCACAGGCCACAGTTCTTCCAGGAATTATTCAATTTCTCTGGTGTTGGCTCCTCCACGGACTGCGGGGATTACCTTCTCCACTATGGTCTTCTCCATGGGCTGCAGGAAAAGACCTGCTCTGCTGGGGTATTCTCCATGGGCTGCAGGGGAATATGTGCTCTGGTGCCTGGACCCCCTCCTGCCCCTCCTTCTTCACCGACCACGGTGCTTGCAGGGCTGTTACTCACACTTTTTTTTTCTCCTAACTCCTACCCCAGTCTGGCGATTGTTCCCTTTCTTAAATACTTTGTCACAGAGGTTCCACCAGTTGATGGGCTCAGTTTTGGCCAGCAGTGGGTCCATTCTGAAGCTGGCTGGAACCAGCCCTGTCCGGCACAGAGGCAGCCCTTGGTCTTACCTCACAGAGGCCACACGTGCAGCCCCCTCACTACCAAAACCTGGACATGGACACCAATACACCGTGTAAATCTTTGCCTCGCTAAATGACATCCCCTGCTCTTCCCTCATCAAGAAATCCAACCTAGTTGCTGGGAAGGAAGAGAGAGAAACAGAGAAGGCCTTGATGCTGTGAAAGCACTGTCCAGCCAATAGCTACAACATACCAATGTGATGTGGTCACAGTGTGACCACACCAACACCGTGTTGGTCACAAATCCCAACCATAGCACCTATGGTCTGTGAGAGCTGCAGAAAATTAACTCTGCAGAAAATTAACTCCATCTCAGCCAAAACCAGTGCAATGTACCTGGAAATATTTTCCAGGATTAGGTGCTCTATCACCTTCCCAGGGATCGAGGAGACACTGACTGGCCTGTAGTTCCCCAGGTCCTCCTTCTTGCCCTTCTTGAAGATAGGAGTGACATTTGATTTCTTCCAGTCTTCAGGCACTTCCCCCAGTTTCAATGATTGATAAAAGATTATTGAGAGTGTCCTCACAAGGACATCTGCCAGCTCCCTCAGCACTCATGGGTGCATCGCACCAGGGCCCATGGACTTATGTATATCCAGGTCACGTAAGTACTCCCTGACCTGATCCTCTTCCACCAGGAGTATGTCTGCTGGGATCCAGACTTGCCCCCCTCATCTCTGGCACCTGGTATTCCTGAAGGCCGGTCTTGCTAGTAAAAGAGGAGGTGAATCGGAAATGTAAGAGTGAGAAAAACTCGTGAGTTGAGATGAAGACAGTTTAATAGAACAGAAAAGGGAAAATAATAATGATAATGATAGAATATAAAAAAATGAGTGAGGCACAATGCAATTGCTCACCACCCGCGCTGACCGATAACCAAGTAGCGATCGGTACTTCCTGGATCACGCCTACCGTTCATATACTGAGCATGACGTCACATGGTATGGAATACCCCGTTGGCCAGCTGGGCTGGCTGTCCTGGCTGTGTTCCCTCCTCCCAGTCTAGCTTGGTAGCAGAGGGTAGTTGTCCTTGACAAGATACTTAGCAACAACTGAAAACATCAGTCTCTTATCAGCATTCTTCTCATACTGAATCCAAAACACAGCACTAGGAAGAAATTTAACTCTATCCCAGCTGAAACCAGGACAGTATCCACCCCTTGTGCTATACCATTTACGTCATGCTTAGGTTTCACAATTTCCAATACATTCTAATTAATCACCATCACCTTTCTTGTCTTTATATTTATATATACACACAGATATGATTCCCTTAGTCCAAGGGACATCCCTCTAAAATGTCCATTGAGTTCATTTAGTCCATGACTTTGGGCTCCATCTGTCATAACAGTCTTTCAGGGCAGGAGAGATGGTGTGTGGTGTTGGACTGTTGCATCCTGAAGCCAGTTCTCATTTCGGTACTGCTGCGCTCGTCCAGTTCTATCATCGTTGCACTTCGCTCGGTTTCATCAGAGTTAGTTCATTCTTCATTAATCTGGGTGATTTTTACTGCTATACCATTGATAGCAACCATAGAAATAATGATATATAATATCATATAACATTTAACATCATACATTCAGTTCATCGGCTATTTTCACCCAAAATCAAATCCCCTTGAGGTACACACCGGACTTGCCCATCCTTTCGCATCACCCACCAAGTGCACCCAGGTCCTTGAGCAAAAGCAATCCCACGGATGGGTTTTCCCTTGCCAGAGGCAGGAGTAACCCAGACTGTCTTCCCCAGCATATTTCTTATGTGCACGACAGGGACTTTATCCCCCTCTACAGTACGTAAGAGTTTTGATTGGGCAGGGCCAGCTCGAGTGACAGATCCCCTGGTGTTGACTAACCAGGTGGCCTTTGCTAAATTTGTGTCCCAATGCTTGAATGTCCCACCACCCATTGCCCTCATTGTTGTCTTTAGCAGTCCGTTGTATCGTTCGATTTTCCCAGAGGCTGGTGCATGGTAGGGGATGTGATAGACCCACTCCATGCCATGCTCTTTGGCCCAGGTGTCTATGAGGGTGTTTCGGAAGTGAGTCCTGTTGTCTGACTCAATTCTTTCTGGGGTGCCATGTCGCCATAGGACTTGCTTTTCAAGGCCCAGGATGGTGTTCCTGGCGGTGGCATGGGGCACAGGGTATGTTTCCAGCCATCCGGTGGTTGCTTCCACCATGGTGAGCACATAGCGCTTGCTGTGGTGGGTTTGTGGGAGCGTGATATAATCCATCTGCCAAGCCTCCCCATATTTATATTTCAACCATCGTCCTCCATACCAAAGAGGCTTTACTCGCTTGGCTTGCTTGATTGCAGCGCATGTTTCACATTCATGGATAGCTTGTGCAATAGTGTCCATGGTTAAGTCCACCCCTCGATCACGAGCCCATCTATATGTTGCATCTCTTCCTTGATGGCCTGAGGCGTCATGGGCACACCGAGCTATAAATAATTCACCCTTATGTTGCCAGTCCAGATCCACCTGAGCCACTTCAATCTTAGCAGCCTGCTCCACCTGCTGGTTATTTTGATGTTCTTCAGTGGCCCGACACTTGGGTACGTGAGCACCTACGTGAGGTACTTTTACAGCCAGGTTCTCTACTCGGGCAGCAATATCTTGCCACAACGCGGCAGCCCAGATGGGTTTACCTCTGCGCTGCCAGTTGTTCTGCTTCCACTGCTGCAACCACCCCCACAGGGCATTTGCCACCATCCATGAGTCAGTATAGAGATAAAGTACTGGCCATTTTTCTTGTTCAGCAATGTCCAAGGCCAGCTGGATGGTTTTCACCTCTGCAAACTGGCTCGATTCACCTTCTCCTTCAGCATTTTCTGCAGCTTGGCGTATAGGACTCCATACAGCAGCTTTCCACCTCCGATGCTTTCCCACAAGGCGACAGGACCCATCAGTGAACAGGGCATATTGCTTCTCGTTTTCTGGCAGTTTGTTATACAGTGGGGCCTCTTCAGCACGTGTCACCTCCTCCTCTGGGGATATTCCAAAATCTTTGCCTTCTGGCCAGTTCGTGATCACCTCCAAGATTCCTGGGCGACTGGGGTTTCCTATTCGGGCCCGTTGTGTGATCAGTGCGACCCACTTACTCCACGTAGCATCGGTTGCATGATGTGTAGAGGCGACCCTCCCTTTGAAAATCCAGCCCAGCACCGGCAGTCAGGTTGCCAGGAGGAGCTGTGCGTCAGTACCAACCACTTCCGAAGCAGCTCCAACCCCTTCATATGCTGCCAATATCTCCTTCTCAGCTGGAGTGTAGCGGGCCTCGGATCCTCTGTATCCCGGACTCCAGAACCCTAAGGGTCGACCTCGAGTCTCCCCTGGTGCTTTCTGCCAGAGGCTCCAGGTAGGGCCATTCTCCCCGGCTGCGGTGTAGAGCACATTCTTCATATCTTGTCCTGCCCGGACTGGCCCAAGGGCTACTGCATGAACTATCTCCTGTTTAATTTGTTCAAAGGCTTTTTGCTCAGGGCCCCATCTGAAGTCGTTCTTCTTCCCGGTCACGTGATAGAGAGGGCTTACGATCTGAGTGTAATTTGGAATATGCATTCTCCAAAAGCCCACAACGCCTAAGAAAGCTTGTGTTTCCTTTTTGCTAGTTGGTGGGGACATGGCTGTTATTTTGTTGATCACATCCATTGGGATCTGACGACGTCCATCTTGCCATTTTATTCCTAAAAACTGGATCTCCTGTGCAGGTCCCTTGACCTTGCTTTGTTTTATGGCAAAACCAGCCTTCAGAAGGATTTGGACTATTCTCTTCCCTTTCTCAAAAACTTCTTCTGCTGTGTTGCCCCACACAATGATGTCATCAATGTATTGCAGGTGTTCTGGAGCCTCACCCTGTTCCAGTGCGGTGTGAATTAGTCCATGGCAAATGGTAGGGCTGTGTTTCCACCCCTGGGGCAGTCGGTTCCTAGTGTACTGGACGCCCCTCCAAGTGAAAGCAAACTGTGGCCTGCACTCTGCTGCCAAAGGGATGGAGAAGAAGGCATTAGCAATGTCAATGGTGGCGTACCACTTGGCTGCCTTTGACTCCAGTTCATATTGAAGTTCTAGCATGTCCGGCACGGCAGCACTCAGTGGCGGCGTGACTTCGTTCAGGCCACGGTAGTCTGCTGTTAGTCTCCACTCTCCATTAGACTTTCGCACTGGCCATATGGGACTGTTGAAGGGTGAGCGAGTCTTGCTGATCACTCCTTGGCACTCCAATCGACGAATCAGCTCATGGATAGGGATCAGGGAATCTCGGTTGGTGCGGTATTGTCGCCGATGCACTGTTGTGGTAGCGATTGGTACTTGTTGTTCTTCAACCCTCAGCAACCCCACAACAGAAGGGTCCTCTGAGAGACCGGGCAAGGTGGACAGCTGTTTAATTTCTTCCGTCTCCAGGGCAGCTATACCAAAAGCCCACCGGTACACTTTTGGGTCCTTAAAATACCCTCTCCTGAGATAGTCTATGCCAAGGATGCACGGAGCCTCTGGGCCAGTCACAATGGGGTGCTTCTGCCACTCGTTCCTGGTTAGGCTCACTTCGGCCTCCAATACAGTTAACTCTTGGGATCCCCCTGTCACTCCAGAAATACAGATGGGTTCTGCCCCTTTATAGCTTGACGGCATCAGGGTGCACTGTGCACCAGTGTCTACAAGAGCCTTATACTCCTGTGGCTCTGATGTGCCAGGCCATCGAATCCACACAGTCCAGTAAACCTGGTTGTCCCTTTCCTTCACCTGGCCGGAGGCAGGGCCCCTCTAGTTCTGATCATAGTATCCGCTTCTCACTTCTTGCAAACGTGAGTCAAGAATTCCTTCATTACAGTCCAAAGTAAGATCAGCCCTTCTACTCTGTCTGGGGAACTGTTCACTGGAAACTGGACCGTCGTGGGACAGGGTTTTCCTGAAAACTGGAGCTTCATTTTTCCTGAGAGAACCCCCTTGTGTGATTGTTTTTCCTTGCAACTCACGTACCCGTGCCTCTAGGGTCAAGGTAGGTTTTCCATCCCACTGCCTCATGTCCTCTCCGTGGTCACGCATGTAAAACCACAGGGTGCCCCGTGGTGTGTACTTTCGATATCCTCTCTCTTGAGGAGAAAAACGCTGACTCCTAATGGCTGAGATACTGGTCCGTACAGGTGGAGAATAGGACCTATCGTCTTTGAGTTGCTGGACCTCTCGGGACAGTTTCTCTACAGCCGAGACAAAGGAGGAGGAGATAGTTTCTTCGAAATCCCGAAGTCTGTTAACCACCTCATCCACCGTTGGTGCTTCTTCCTCTTTCCAGCACAGTACTGCCAACGAACTGGCATACGATGCTGGTGCGCTCCGTACCAACTTCCGCCACATGGGTCGGGTGCACTGGACATCATCTGGATCTTTGGGCGTTCGGCCGTCGTCCAGGTCACTATAAACCACCTCCAGCACGCCTAGTTCTCTCAGGTACTGGATACCTCTCTCCATAGTGGTCCATTTGCCTAGGCGATATATAACATCTTCCTTGAAGGGATACCTTTCCTTCACGCCTGACAACAGTCGCCTCCAGAGGCTGAGGACCTGTGTCCCTTTTCCGATTGCTTTGTCAATACCCGCTTCCCTAGCAAGGGATCCCAGCTGTTTGGCCTCCTTCCCCTCTAATTCCAGGCTACTGGACCCATTATCCCAGCATCGGAGCAGCCAGGTAACAATATG
Source organism: Calonectris borealis (assembly GCF_964195595.1). NCBI lineage: Eukaryota > Metazoa > Chordata > Aves > Procellariiformes > Procellariidae > Calonectris > Calonectris borealis. The sequence continues at coordinate 1,365,073 of NW_027441454.1, read as the reverse complement.
CTCGCCTGGACGACGGCTGAAATCTTTCCGCATATCTCGCAGCTCACTCACGGATAGGGATCGGGTGGTTTCTGTCTTGTTTATGAGTTCTTCCTCTTCCTCCTCCTCTCCTCGTGATGTCCCTGCTCTTTCATCATCCCTTTCTAAACGACCTGATCTCCGCTTCCAAGATTTCCTCTTCTGTACAGGGGCAACGGATACCAGCAAGGGTTGGTCCTCTGGTTCAGCTGTAGTGCCTGTTGCTGGGGTTTGGGTAGCTGCAGTGCTTGTCATGGGGGTTGGAGTAACTGTAGTGCCTGTTGCCGGAGCTTGAGTGGCTGCAGTGCCTGTTGCAGGGGTTGGAGAAGCTACGGTGACTGTTGCCGGAGTTTGAGTAGCCACAGGGGTTGTCATGGGGGTTGGAGTAGCCGCAGTGCCTGTCGTGGGGTTTTGAGTAGCCACCGTGTCTGTAGCCGCCCCCGAGACTCGCCGCTCCGCCCGCCCCGATGAGGCACCGCTGCTTGCCCTCCCTCTTTTCTTGTTCCTGAGGGTTGATCTCTGGACAGTATTCCTGAATAGTTGTTTAACCCTAAACAAGGCCTGAACCACATTCAGGAGACATAGCAATATGATCATGCTTGTTTGAGCATCCCAAGGATATTCAAAATTCTCAGGGAATATTGTGGACATCTTCATGAAGAGGATAGAAGAAAAAGGAGTTTCTGACGATATGGAAGGGAAGATGAACAAGTGGGAGAAAGTGTCCCATCCCGTCTCCCCCTTAAATTCATTCTCCAAGGAGAAAAAAATGCAAATACTAATAATTTCTAAGAGGTGATTCCCGAGGTACAGAAATGACGGCAGTGCCGAGTACAGATACCAGATTAGACTTATGACCAATGATTTTATCACCTCATAAAACAGCAACAAAATGATAATCTTGGTCCAGTTCCGAATAATGATAAACAGCACAAAAGGGAACACATACTGCAAGCAAGGTATTACATGACCCAACATTGAGAGCCAGCCCCACAAGTTTGACAGCCAATACATCAACATTGTGACCAATCAATACAATGAATGCTTATAACAATTTTGCCTTAACACACTTTGGTCAGATCTATCGTTATCTCAACCCTTCGAGCCCCACGTTGGGCGCCAAAAAGGACTGTCGTGGTTTAACCTGGCAGGCAGCCAAATACCACGCAGCCGCTCACTCACTCCCCCCGCACCCCCAGTGGGATGGGGAGAGAATCGGAAGGGTAGGAGTGAGAAAAACTCGTGGGTTGAGATAAAGACAGTTTAATAGAACAGAAAAAGAAAAATAATATTAATAAATAATGATAGAATATAGAAAATGAGTGATGCACAATGCAATTGCTCACCACCCGCGCTGACCGATAACGAAGTAGCCATCGGTACTTCCTGGATCACGCCTACCGTTCATATACTGAGCATGACATCACATGGTATGGAATACCCCATTGGCCAGCTGGGCTGGCTGTCCTGATTATGTTCCCTCCCATCTCGTGTACCTAGCTCAGTCAGTAGGCACGGGAGCTGTCCTTGGACTAGGAGGGCACTTAGCAACAACTGAAAATATCAGTGTGTTATCAGCATTCTGCTCATACTAAATCCAAAACACAGCACTAGGAAGAAATTTAACCCTATCCCAGCCGAAACCGGGACATATCCCCATGAAACAGGTGTAGCTCAGCCAGCCCTCCTGTACGGTCCTGCACGGGCGAGCGTGCCTGAGCCGAGCCCCTGATGAACGCGTGCACCGGTCTCAGCACCAGCTGATGTGTGCAGGAGCCCCGTCTCCTGTGGCTGGGAGAGCTCACTGCCTGCGGCTGATCCTCCATCAGCTCTCCCAGCAGGCTGCACAGCCTTAGCCCCTATGTTTGAGAAAGAACAGCAAGCGCAGGTGATTAGCAGAATTCCCTTTTTATTTTCTGCTGCGAAAGCCCTGTTGTGAGGGGCCTGCAGCCCAGCGGGAGCCAGCAGCTCTGTGCCACTGTGCCTCTGGCTTCCACCCAGGCGGGAGGAGGGCTGGGTCAGCATAGGCTCCTGCAGCAGAGCTTCCCATCCAGGCAGCCGTTCCGCACACCTGGCTCGACGTCTGCCGCCTCGTCAGCCGGTGCCGCTCTGCGTGTCAGCCCCCAGCCCTCGCTGCAGCTCCGTGTGCTGCCCGACCCCACAAGCGGTATTGCAGCAGCATCCTCTTGCCAGAAGAGCTGGAGCTCCCACCAGGGTGTAGGTCGGAGCGTGCTTGGCGTCACCTCCTTGGTGAAGTGGTGGGGTGCAGTGCACTGCACTGTGGGGTGCGGTGACTAGTGTCAATAGTCGCTGGGGTATAAACAGATGCCCGAAAATTACTGCGTTCTGTCCGAGGCCCCCAACCATTATACCAGCCTCATATGGCCCTGATCACCCTAAAAATCCGTTGCATTTTCCAGGCCAACCAGTTTTGGTTGAACTCCCCACTGTGGGAACCGTACCCCTGGTACTGGATACTCCAATGAACAAGTATGCCTGGAAGGCAAAAGATGCTCACAGGAAGGAACACAAGATTAATGCACGGTGGATTGTTCCATCTTTCTAACGATAACCTGCCTCCGGTTCCTTAAAATGGGCTGAGTTTGTTTTCTTTTCTCTTTCAGGTAGAGACTCCGAAGCCAGCCAGAAGGAATACATGAAGCTGCTGATTGTCTGCGTGGTTTTGTTGGTGATTTCTTTGTTAATCTTCATAGGCTGTCTGATATACCATCGTAAACGATGTCTTGATCGACCATTATCACTGTCTTTAGTATCTGGGGAAGCTCCTCCTCCCTCCTTTCTGACTCATCATGGCAAAATGAATTTATTGTTTTAGGTCAACAAGCTGATACCTTTAATCTTACCAATTGTTGGGTATGTGGAGGGCCATTTGGTCTAGAAAGATGGCCATGGACCTCCATCCCCCTTTCTCCTAAATGGTTAGTGAGTAATTACAGCGAGACCAAAAATGATTCCTATTGGAGCGAGGACGCACAGCCCTGGACGGTACAATACCTGACCCGAGGTGAATGTTGTCTAAATCACACACAGGAGGGTGGTGGTTTTGTGGGAAATAGCAAATGTAATTGGACCTATAGGGAAACCATTGCTTCATTGAGGGCTGTAAGACAATGCTTAACTACAATAATGAACCTTTTGTACCTCGCGAGCTGGGATGGGTCTGGGTAAAAGAGACCGGGCACTGGAAAATATTTCCTTCCTATTGGTCTCTGATCAATCGTACGAAAATCATTACCAGTGCTGCTGAAAATTGTTCTTGGAGTGATGACACCGGTGCTTGGTCCTGTTCCATTTACAAGATACCTGGCAGCAACGTACCCCTACCATTAAACCATCCACTCGGAGCAGGTAATACCACATATTTCCAATTACCACGGACCCCCACCGGTCTGTTTGAAAATGGTACCTGGGCACTGAAAGGTCATTCCTGGATCTGTGGACATCACGCGTACAAGTGATTGCCCAAAAACTGGACTGGGGTGTGTTATGTGGGGCTAATTCACCCCTTATTCTTCTTACTCCTGGAGAACGGAGGTGACGGATTAGGTGTTAAGTTATATGATGATCTCAATCGATATCGGCGATCCATTGATACTTCTATAATGGGTGGAAGTGGTCAAACGTGGGGTAAGGACGAGTGGACCCCTCAATGTATCATACAACATTATGGACCTGCCACTTGAAACCCCAACGAGTGGATTAGCGGTGTTCGAGAACCTATCTATAATTTAAATCATATTATTTGGTTGCAAGCCGTTCTAGAGATTATTACTAATGAGACGGCCCATGCCCTGGATCTATTAGCAGACCAGGCCACCCAAATGTGAACAGCAATATTCCAACATCGGATGGTTCTCGATGACCTGCTAGCTAAAGAAGGGGGCATTTGTGGTGAACTTAATGACTCCAACTGTTCTTTAAAAATTGATGATAGCGGCAAAATTGTTAAAAAAATTACCGCAGGAATACGAAAACTGGCCCATGTTCCCGTTCATATCTGGAAGGGTTGGGAATTTGATCCCTTCTCCTGGCTCCCAGGTGGCCCTGGGTTAAATGAGTTTTATTTTATTTGTTATGTAGTTTTGCCATGTTGTTGTTTTTATCATGTGTTATTCTGTGTTTTATACAGTTAATTCAACATGTTGCAACCAATATGCAATTTGTGACTACTGTTTCACCTGACGGTGTCAAACAAATTCGCACTGTGCGCCAAACTACGCCGTCAGTAGTGCCGATTGTATGAAATGTTCTGAAATGCTCTGAAATGCTCTTTTCTGGCCTTTTCTACATAACTATATTTTCTCAAAACCAAACCAAAAAAAAAAAAGGGAAATCCTTGAGCCACGGGGTAGTGTAAGGAACTGAAACGTTTGTCAGTGAGTCCTGGCATTTGTCTCAAGGATTGCTTATCTAAGAAGAGCCGCTGCAAAGTGGGAGAAACTGAACTATAGAACATTTGTCTGCTTACCTAAGAACTATAAAAGATCTGTCTCAGAGATAAGAGCAGCTGCAAGGCCACTGAGGGCTGCGGTTTGCAGGGGATGCGCTCTGAGCAAGACTCGGTGTTGTCTAGGAATGTGGCAACGTACCGTTGCCATGGAAACCGCCGCCCTCGACCAGGAATAAAGGGGACTGACAAGACGACCCCCGTGTCAATCGACCACCGCCGACCCCGGAGAGATCGCCCACCGCGGACCCCGGAGCGACCGCTCACTGCCGAAGCACTAAAAGACTTGGACTCTGAGACATCGCGGATCCATGGCAGTGACTATTCTTGCAGGTCTATCCCGAACGCTTGCTTGATTTCTGTCTTTATTCTAGCTATCCTATCGCTACTAACTTTTACTTTTGATAATAGAAGCTGTTTAGGACATACGTCATTTCACCTCGTTTGTGTCTTAATCTCGCTCTTGGGATCACATCGAAACCTCCCCCGATATTGGATTGGGACAGGCCCTCAAAACCTGAGGCTCTGCATGTTCCGCTCTACTAAGTTCTTCATATTAAGTGATTTAACTACAATAAGCAAAACCTGCATTTTTTTCTAGTTCGCCATGTCCTTTTAACATACAAATCATAATATAAACCTCATGCAGAAGTGGATCTTCAAATGATTGAAGCCAGCTGATTTTTTTTAAGTAGTATTTGTTCAAATGTTTTTACTACACACGAGTCCGGATACAAGCAGGGTCTAAGGGAGTGACTGTAAATGATTTGGACCTTCAAGCACCTATCACTCAGATCAAACACTCATGGTTTTGGTTTTAGATGCATTCATTCACAAAAGCAACCAACTTGTTTCAACATTTTATTGAAGGGTTGTTTCATATACACAGCTTTTTCTCAACTGTAACATAATCCAGATCGACATCTATGAAATCATTTCCATTAACATTTACAGAAGACTTTACAGATACTTGACTAATTTGTTTGAACCCAAGCGGTTTACAAAACACATCCAAAAAACATTACTAGGAATAGACCAAAATTCAACTATGGCAGTTAATACATAGTAAAACAGAAAACTTCTTACAACACACTGCCTCCATGCTAAGCCAGTCTGCACTGAGGAGGTTAGAGTAAGGAACAGTTCTGAGCTGCTTCATGTTACGTTCCTGTATTTTTCTGAAATACTTAAATTTTCTTGAAAGCTTAAATGCGTACACTTGGACAGTTTTTCACATTTTAGAGTAAAACTTCACAGGGGTTTACAGAACCAAGGACACGTTTAGGGACAGCACTAATGGAGACCAATTTCTTTTGGTGGCTACCTTCCAAACTATTTTTTTTTTCATTTCTGCAGTGAGAGAGAGAAGTTACCAGTGGGAAGAGATTTCTCTTTCTGGGAAATGAACTCCAGCCTTTATTTTCAGAAGAAAGAACTAGCTCCTCTGCATTAGGCCCTGCCTTCTCTAATCTTTGTAACTTCAAAGACTAGTAATTTAATTGGCTAGCACTGCGCCTTTTCACAAAGTGCAATCCCTAGTGCTTTCCCAGACAAAGTTACATGTTGTTGAGCAAAAAATGCAAGCAGTTCCATAGCAAAACATGGCATTACAACAGTCTCAGAAGGTCACGTTTGCTAATATGCCACACATACGCATTGGTATTTTCCTGTAAACAATTAGGTACATTTACACAATTTACACAGTCTGCGATCAAACAAATTAGGTTGTGTTGTCCACTATATATATACTACAATTTATGAAATTGTGCAGCATTCAAAGAATGGATCTATAACTATAATGACTAGAAATTCAAAAATAGCCATGCAGTTGTCCATGTTCCAGAAACGCTTCTATTTTGGCTCTTGCAACCCCCCCTGAAATGTCCATACTTTACAGCCAATTAAATTCTTCTGTGAAAATTGTGTTAGTTTCCAATGCAAAATGAACGAAAAGTATGAAAAACAGTAAACAGCTTCTGAAGTGCTGCTTCTTTGTGTCTTGAAGATGAGTAATACTGCGTTGAGGCATTCTCTCTTCCCAAACTGGCAGATACTCTTTACAGGATAGTATCAAAATATACACACATTTTAAAGTTAAGATAAAAACTTTAAATTATTAAAAAATAAATTAAAGTTTTGTTCACATTACAACAGTTATCCAGCTATAGAGCACAGTATAAGATTTAAAAATACAAAGCAAACACTTTTTTTTTTTTTAAGTATTTGACAAGAATATAGATATACCTTAATAAGCTGGGCCAGAAAAATAGATGCAGAAGTCATCAATCTGTTCATGAAAAATTAAACACATATTCAAGTTCTACAATCAAAACAGAGCAATAGTTAACCTCTACTGTAGTCTGACAGTCTGCACTATATTCTCCAAGTGTCACTGGAAGAGGCATTTCCAACCTAGTGTAATTGGTATTCAAAACAAAGTCCAAACCTGTGACAGCTTAAGAGTGCCTATGTGGTTAAGGAGAAGAAGCTAAACTAACCAAACCCGCTGGAGATCAACTTCTTGCTCCAGAATATCTCAGAGAGGGACCCTTGTCAAATGCTCACAGCTGCTTAAAAGTTGAAGGGGTAAGGAAGCTGTCAATTTTCAGCTAAAAAGGATTTAAAAAATACATTTAATTGTGAAGGAAGCATCACTACAGGAAACTTCTTTTCAGTGTGGCTTGTAAATTAATCAGTAAATGTCTCATCATTTATAAACGCACATGTTTATGCTTTTAGGAACACAGTAGTTGCCTGTCAAAGTAAAGCACAGGCATATCAGCCCTGAAAGATGAACTCTGCCCCTCCTGTCAGTAAGTTTAAAAATGCCAACCTCACCAGACCCCACAAAACCCAAATAAAAACACCAGTCCAAGACATCAGCCATAAAAGTAACCCACCACTTTGTCTAGAAAAAGAATAAACTGCTCAAATTATTGAATTAAAGGGGTTTACCGTGAAGGAGTAGCCTTCAAAAACTGAGAAAACTGATTTCTTGTATTTTATTAGGCCACAGGCCGTACTATGCAAATAGTTTGGGAAGTGTGAGAATTTAATAGTATTCTCCTTGCTATCATAGAATCATAGAATCATTAAGGTTGGAAAAGACCTCTAAGATCATCGTGTCCATCCATCAACCCAACACCCCCATGCCCACTACACCATGTCCCTAAGCGCCTCATCTACACGTCTTTTAAATACTTCCAGGGATGGGGACTCAACCACTTCCCTGGGCAGCCTGTTCCAAGGCCTGACCACTCTTTCAGTAAAGAAATTTATCCTAATGTCCAATCTAAACCTCCCTTGGCGCAACTTGAGGTCATTTCCTCTCGTCCTATCGCTAGTTACTTGGCAGAAGAGACCGACCCCCACCTCGCTACAACCTCCTTTCAGGTAGTTGTAGAGCGCGATGAGGTCTCCCCTCAGCCTCCTCTTCTCCAGGCTAAACAACCCCAGTTCCCTCAGCTGCTCCCCATAAGACTTGTGCTCCAGGCCCTTCACCAGCTTCGTTGCCCTCCTCTGGACACGCTCCAGCACCTCCATGTCCTTCTTGTAGTGAGGGGCCCAAAACTGAACACAGGATTCGAGGTGCGGCCTCACCAGTGCCCAGTACAGGGGCACGATCACCTCCCTGCTCCTGCTGGCCACACCAGTTCTGATACAGGCCAGGATGCCGTTGGCCTTCTTGGCCACCTGCGCACACTGCCGGCTCATGTTCAGCCAGCTGTCAATCAGCACCCCCAGGTCCTTTTCCTCTGGGCAGCTTTCCAGCCACTCTTCCCCAAGCCTGTAGCGTTGCCTGGGGTTGTTGTGGCCCAAGTGCAGGACCCAGCACTTGGCCTTGTTGAACCTCATACAGTTGGCCTCAGGCATCGATCCAGCCTGTCCAGGTCCCTCTGCAGAGACTTCCTACCCTCCAGCAGATCAACACTCCCGCCCAACTTGGTGTCGTCTGCAAACTTACTGAGGGAGCACTCGATCCCCTCATCCAGATCGTTGATAACGATATTGAACAGGACCGGCCCCAGTACTGAGCCCTGGGGAACACCTCTCGTGACCAGCCGCCAACTGGATTTAACTCCAACCTGCGTGCTTTGTGCTAATAAACAAGAGACCCTGAGCTATTTTCCAGATGTCAGTGGCTGCCAGTTCGCATGGAACATGGCTTTCTCAGGTGACGGTGCAGTTGGACTGTGATCAGGGATGTGTACTTGCATGATGGGGCTTTCATGAACGTTTTCTGGTCTTGCCACTTCAAAGGCCTTCTCTTTTCTGGAAATTTTTAAGACGGCATTTCTTATTCTGGGGTTCAGACTGGAGTCGGACTTAATGTTGAACAGCTGATATAATGGGCTCCGTAAAACATGAGAGCGCGCTGCTTTTTTGCTGTTGTTTTCTAACACTGCCTGGACTTTGGTAAGCAAGAGGAAGAGTGAAGGTTTCCTCCTGCAGTACGATTTTGCTGGGCTGTGAGGCTGTATTGGAGTAGCACAGGTAAAAAGTGTCATCTTTGAAAGTAACGAAGCTGTAGCAAAAGAAGCAGGACAAGCTAGTTTCTTCCTAGAATGCTGCCTGACAAAAACAGTGGCAAGTAAAGGCACTTGCAGTTGGCTTTTTTATGCAGTCTTCATAGAGAGCTTTGGGTATTGATTGATTTCTGGGAAGCAAGCCAGCAGCGAGGAAAGAAAACTGGGGCTTGTCTAAACGGCTTCTTCGCCGTAGGCAGGGTTCGAGCCTTTGCGCTAGCACAGGTCTTAACTACAGTTTACGAACACAGAAAATGAGCTGTCTGTAAGGAAGGTTTCAGTAGAAGTAAGGGTCAATTTGCTAAATTGGCTGCTCTGTATGTGATGCAAATAAGAGATGACTTGGCAGCGTTTACATCTCAAGTGCAGTCGAGGTCTTTTCACGGGTACTTCTGGACGGCAGGTCGTGTGCCTGAGTGGTCCCGAGTCCTAGGATGAGCCAGCTCCTGCCGACAGTTTTATCTCCTGGATATATGTTTCATTTGGACTCATTTTCTCAGCTAAGTCTATCGAGTCTTACAGACTTGGGCCCCTTGGGATGGTGCCGTTGTAGTTCCAGTGCTCAAGCGGCACTGTTTGGTTTGCCGCTGCTTTGCCAAGGCAAAGCCCATTGCAGGATAACGCTCCCACAAAAAGCCTGGCACTGCAGTCTTCTCGGTAGTCGTCTGTAGCCTTCACGCTGCCAGGCTGTTGCTGCTGTTTCCTCAGAAGTAAAATTCACCCTAATCCTGGGACGTCTCTCCTGCCCTCTCTGGACGGAGTAATCGCTGGTCATTCATGAACTGGTCATGCTCTGCCTTCAACCTAGGCAGGGTATTTTCCCTCATTCCCATCTTCTTCTGAAGTAAACATCACAGTTGTTATAATCATGAAAAAGCTGAATTTTTTTCTTCCTTGTACAAATACTGCTTTATACAATACTTTCTTGATTTCCCTGTTCTGTGTTGGTAGCTCTGAGCATTTAATCCGGTCTACCTGAGCCTCCTGAACCCTGAAGCAGTGTTCTGAAGGAGGCCTTATTAGGGATTTCTTCAACGCTGTTAAAATAAAAGCTGCTCGTTCTGCTTTAAATCGGGGTGACGGAAAAGGCCGCTGTGGTTTTTGAGTCCTTTTTTCCCTTCAATTTTTAGATCAGCAGAGGAAACTTCTGTCGGGCTTTCTCTTTGCGTGCGTCCTGGTGCCTTTCTCGCTAGCTTTCTTTGCCAAACGTGGGCTATTGCTTAAGACTTCCATCAGAGGTGAACGCCTGTCACACAGCAAGGGTTCTTTGGGTATCGGATGATAAAACAACAACGGTCTACGGACCAAGTCTGATCAACCTCATTATAATAACATAAATTGACAATCAGTGTAATGAAGCCTGAGTGGAGCAAGCTGAGCATGAGCAAAAGAGAGAAGGGGGAATCTCACTTGCCGTGTACAACAAGGCAAGGTGCAACACCTTTAACGATTAATCTTACCTGCTGATGAGCAGCAGTCGGGGAAATTGTCGACCTGTCATGTTCTCCGTCATGACGTAAGGACATCTCCTTCGCTGGGCAGCACCCCTGGCCCGCGAGTCAGTGTTGGGGCACCTTATTGATGGGATCACGCCTTCTCTGTTCAGTCGTAAGTCTGACAGGTTGACGTAGACACGTCCTTTACGTACAAAGCTGGACGTGTCTCAGAAGGGCTGGTGACCCGCAAGGAGTTATATGCAATTGGTCACAGGTTTCTGTGTGCGAGTGGGTCCGTGCCGCTGTGTGAGCAGCGCAAGCACGCTATGTAAGCGCTTTCCACTGTCCCGTGCCATCCCTGAGGCCAGGAGCGTCTCGCCACACTCCACCCCTTATGGCGTGGTAACGGCGTGATCCAGCGGTGGGGGTAACAGCCCTGCAGAGTGAGAGCGCGAGCCTCTCTTGCCTCTCCACGTGCGAAATGGCTGGGCGGTGAACGGAGAGGTGGTGGAGGAGGAGGAGGGCTTTCCCAAGCGGGGGGAAATGCGAGATTAATCCCTATCAGTGTGATTGGTCGTTTGCTTCTAGGACATATGGCAAAGCAAAGCTTAATCACAATCCAAACCAAACTTCTTAACGGGCTAAAGAATATTAGACTAATAAGAGTTTTCGTTACTACGTTTTGCAAATTTACGGATGGTGCCCAACTAAACAGGTCAGAAGGTGAAACTCCACCAGGAGGTATTGCGATTTGATGTATCGTTTGTAAATGTTTGGAAATGGCACGGACGTTGTGTTCGATTTGTCGAGATTGTTAACGTCGGTGCCACAGGTGGTGTGAGTCGATGCTCAGACACCTCCTTGTTGCAGGGTAAGCATATCAAGTACGAGACGATTCGTCCTACTATCAAAGCTCAAGAAGAATTTCCCTGTTGCAAGGCTGAAGTGGCATCTACTGTGCGATTGCCTGCGGCTTCCATGGTAGCGGGTAGATTGTTAAGAGCTCCTTCTAGTTCGTTTACCCCAAGTCCAGGAATTAAGGTTCTGATTAAATGTCTCCATCTGGAATCATGGGGGGTTCCTCATATACTGGGGTGAAGAGGTGGAGGGTCAGATCTACGCATGCGGCCGGGGCTGCGTTAACTCCCCCCCCACCTCCCGCTGCACGAATGACCGCAGGCAGAGGCGCTGTGAAACGAACATCAAACCTTTAATGCCTTAAGAAAGAAAGAGAGATATGGGCGAGGGCTGGGGCTGGAGTGGGCGGGTGCAGGTCGCACGTCGCAGGGATCCGTGCTCCACGCCTTCTCTATCAGCCTATCAACAGCGGTCGGGGGGCGTGGAGCACTTTGTCCCCTGGCTCAAGAACCCCTCAGGGTTCTGGCTCGCTTGGTGGGCACGTTGTTGCCGTCAGATGCCCTGCGCTTGCTGCTGCCCGCTTGCTGCCTGCTGCTGCCTGCTGCCGCACCATCCCCATCCGGCTTCCCCGCCCGCAGGGTTTTTGAGTGTTTTACCACCCGGCACACCACCATCTTCTTCCTCTTCTTGGGTGGCGTGTTGTCCCACGGGGAGGTCTCTTGTGTCCTGGGGGTGCCGGCTGGCGTGGGGTGCTTGGCCTGCTGGCCACCCTCCTCACCCAATCTGGGCACCACCCGACGGGAGACGATGCCCAGCGACAGCGGCAAGCAGGTCAAAACCACCCGGGGCTGCCTCTGCAGCGCCTCCTCCGCCAGTTGGGCCATGCGGGGCGGATGGCGCTGGGGGGCAGCCACGGGGCTCAGCAGAGGACACTTCAGGGGATTCTCCGGAGGACTCTCTGGGCGACCCTTCAAGGGACTCTCCACGGGACTCTCCACAGAAGTCTCCACGGGACTCACCGTCAGCCCGGTGGGGAGGACCGCTGCCACCTCGCCCTGCTTCCCCTTGGTGTCCAGCAAGGGGGGAGTCGCCACCCCTGAGAAGGGGTCGGCGTCCCCCAGCATCGCTGCCGCCACTCGGCCCACGGGGCATTCGCCCTCCGCCCCGTGCTCTGAGAAGTCGGGGGGCTGGTTGGGGAAGGCGGTGCTGGTGAGACTGTTGGAGATGTCGAGGACATCAGGGATGGTGTCCTTGCTGTCCCCCAGCCCCGCCACTGACGCTGGCTCCTTGGGGCATCTGCCCTCTGCCACGCACTTGGAGAGCTCGTTGAGGAGGGCGGTCAAGGTGCAGCTGTTGGGCTCATCAGGGGTGGTGTCCTCGCTGTCCCCCAGCCCTGCGGCTGCCGCTGGCTCCTTGGGGCAGCTGCCCTCCGCCACGTACTCTGAGAGGTCGGGGAACTTGTTGAGGAGGGCGATCAAGCAGGGGCTGATGGGAACTTCGGGGACATCAGGGACGGTGTCCTTGCCGTCCATGGTGTCGAGCCAGGCGAGCGTGTCGGCGATGTCCACGGTGAACGACTGCTCGTCCTGAAACTGCAGGTTGTCCCCTGCCAGCTCAGGAAAGGCCTCAGCAAAGGCATCTGGCCCCAGGTTGGGCAGGTCCAGGGGCTTCTCCAGGGCCTCTGGGATGGTCACCCCTGCTGAAAAAGCAATCAAAGCCAGCCCAACCCGGGGGCGACGCAAGCTTTCCTGGGCACGGGACGCCCGCCTGCGGCCTCTGCCATCCCCCAAACCTCACCTTTAGGCTTTGTTTTGTTTCTGCTGGGTGGCAGAGCCGGGGCGGGCCAGTGGGGACTGGCAGCAGGGACGTTGTCCTCGATGACCACCACGTCATTGTCAGAGGCCTCCAACGGCTGCTTGGTGCTGCCGGGCAGGGTGTGGACCACAGGGAGGCCCTGCACCCAATGCTGAGCTATCAGCTGGCGGGGCACCAGCGTCCCCGTCACCACCTGCTGTCCCCAGCCATAGGCAGGGGGACAGGGAGCAGCCACGGGGGTAAGTGGCACCACGCCGGGGAGCTGCACCACCTGCCCCGGGGCCCCCTGGGGCCCTGGCACCCCCTGCAAGGCGGTGTCCTGGGCCAGCTGGGAGGTGACGGTGTGGAGCTGGGCAGGCTCACAGGGCACCGGCAGCCCCAGGACAGGGGGCAGCATGCCGGCAGTGACCCGTGGCGGCATGGCCGGGGCGGTGAAGCTCACGCCGGGCACCTCCGACGCCATCGGGAGCCGGAGAGGGAACCTCTCTGTTAGGGGAAGCGACGAGAGGTGATGGGGTGAGATACTGGCGGGCAGCGCGGGTTGGGGGGTTACCGGGGGGGCAGGAGCACCAGGAGGAGCGGGAGCCTGCTGCTGTACCTGCCGTGGCGGTCGGTCAGTGTGGGGTTGGTTTGGGGCAATCAGCGTTCCGGGGGGTCCGTCCCCGTGGCGATCATTATGACAGCGCCTGCTTCAGCCAGCCTTGCGATGGTTTCATTTTTCATAGCACAGCAACTTCCCATCTCAGTGGTTTCCCATCCTGCTGCTGATGTCCTCTCCTCAATGCTGATTTCGCATCCCCACCATGGTTTCCCATCTCAACGATGTCTTTTTTTGGGAGGTGATTTTCGTGCCCAAGGAGAAGGCATGGGGCCAGCACTGCTGGTCCTGCGTTGCTGACATGTGTGCGCTGCCCCATCTTCCACGATGGCAGAGATGGGAGGGGGGCCTGGGGCACTTTTGGGTTGTTTTTGTCCTCCCCCCTCTCTGGTCTGGGCCAGAGGTCAGTCTTGGTCTTGCTGTCGGGGAAGCGAAGCTCTGTGACATTCGTGTGGCCCATGGGACTCTAATGGTATCTTTCTTAGCAGATCAGTCAGCCCCGATATTAAGAAAGACTTTTCTAAGTATGTGCCAGGATGGCAGGCGAAGGATTGGATGAAATAGTCAGCATTGCTACATCCGTGTTTAATAGAAAAGATGAAAGACAGCTCAAGCAAAAGGATAAAAAAAAAAGAAAAGGAAAAGAACAGGAACAGCAAGCTAGTCTATTGGCAGCGGGGTTGAAGAATAATCCTAGATTAAGGGGACAAGGAGATGGAGATTTCCAAGGTAGGGGCAGAGGAGAAAGTTTTAGAAGCAATGGATCTCAAGGAAGAGGAGGCTGTTGTAAACTGTTGTAATTATTGTGGACAACAAGGGCGTTGGAAGTGGGAGTGCCCAGTATGAGAAAACAAAACGAAACAAAACAACCACCAACAAAAACCAGCCTCCGAAAAGGACCTCTCAATCCGATGCTGCAATCTTTCCCTGCTCTATGCAGCAGGGGCAGCTAGATTTCACCCCCGATTGGCAGTTAGCAGGGACCTATGGTGCAGTCACTGTAGGAGCCTCTGAATATGAAATACTTTCCCCTTGTGATGAGAATCCGGTCTTAAAGCTTTCTATTGATGAACATCATCACCCCTGTCTAGTAGATACAGGGGCAACTTTTCCTCCCTTTAATCCGTATACCTATTCATCCAGCCTTTTGCATTTACCTGGGGAAAGATAGAGCTCACACGGACAAGGCTCCCTCAGGGCTTTGCTGGGCCATCCACTACTTTTTCTAAGGATTTTAGTAAAAGACTTGCAGGATGCTGTGTTTAAAAATGTACATTTTGGTACAATCTGTTGACAATTTATTAGTAGCCAAGGAATCTTACATAGCTGACAGCCGTACCTTGCTGTTTGCCTTTGCTGAGAAGGGCCATCGGGCTTCTCCACCTAAGTGACAGTGTTTGTAAGAGAAGTGTAAAATGCCTGGGTTACATTCTCCAACAAGGGGAGTGTCGTTTATCCAAGGACTGTATTAAGGCCATTCAAAATCTTCCCCGGCCAGTTACTAAAAGCAAATGCGAGCCTTTTCAGGTGCTGTAGGATTCTGCCGCCCCTCGATAGCTGCTTCTGGGGAAATGGCCAAACCCCCGAGACAGACCGCTTCTCAAGATGCTGGAGCACCCCTTCACCGGACAACTGACGAGGTAAAGCCATTTGAGATTTTTGAAGCAAGCGGAGTGACTGCACTGCTCTGGGATTGCCAGACTACCTGGTTTGTACATGAAGAAATTTAACCATCCTGTCCAAAACCAGTAGAGTCTGGTAGCTCAAGGATCCTTTGCTTGTGTCCCTAGGACAGCTGCTGCAGCTCTCCTAGTTGGACGGAGTAAAAACGTGGTGCTTGGATCCCCGCTAGCGGTACCAGTACCAGATTAAATTGAAATGCTGCTGTCGCAGCACCTTACCCAGGCACTGTCACCACGGCGAGTACACCGCTGTGATGAGAGAAGGGATTAAGGAATTTTAGTAGTTGAATGATTAATAGGAGTTAGAAGATTGAATCAGTAGGTAGGGGCTTGATACTTTGCTCCTCACAAGGCCGGCTCAGCCTGATAAGGCCGACTTAGCTATGGCGTAAATTAACTGAGGCGCCTCACAAGGACAGCTCCTGATAAAGACTAAAAACTTGTCTCAAGAAGCCAGCTAAAACTGACCCTGCGCTATGGACAAAAGTAAGACGACAACTGAGCCTGCGCAAGAACAAAAGGTCACTAGCGGTGACGAAGAGGAACTATCAGCCTTCATCCCCACGACCCCCGACGACCCCCACTAGGAGGCAATGTGCAAGCGCAGATGGGAGGGGTCTATGGAAATGACTTCTTGGAACTCATTTTAATACAAAGCGGGGACAGGTCATGCATATGTATAGGCGTATTACAAAACTCTATGAATATGTAATATTTTACTGTATATATTTATGGTGAGTGCCGCGTTGAGGCGCGCACGGTTTTGGTGGGACTACCCCCCGTGCTGCCCAGCGCTGAATAAACATACCTACTTTACAATCTCATAGATTGTGGAGTCCGGTTTCCGCAAGTCAGCTTTGGCGAGCCAGGCAGGAGACTCTCTGCTTCACCGCGGGATCGGCTGGGGAGCGGACGCCCCTGGGCGCGCCCCGAGCATTTCCTCGGAGGGGACCCCGCTGCCAGCCGCTCACCGTGGGAGCAGACAAGAACCTCCTGAGTCCGCGGAAAGGAAAGGTATGTTTTAGGAGAGGGGCCTGTAAGTCGTACGCATGGCTGGGGCTGCTGGTAAATCGCACAGAGACGTCTGGCGTGCAGCATAGTCCCTGTATGGTAGGAGGGTACCCTGCACGGTAATAGGGGGGATTCGCTGACCGATAGAGCGGCCGCTAGCGATCTTGGGAGTAGATCGAGTGGATCCGAGGTTTCTGCTGTATCCCAGTGTTGGGAGCCAGGACGGACCTGCTCATGACTGGTATATAAGAAGCAGGAGAAGGGTAAGCAATTGCGATTGGGTCATCTTTACGGTTGCAGCTGCTGGGTGGGAGTACAACTAGTCTGAGGAGTTGTACGTGGCATGGCCATAAATATTATCATCTGTTGCAACAACTTATTGTGTGACTGAGTGTCTGTGTTGTATGAGTGAGACGCAGCACAGCTGCGAAGCGAGTGCGGAGTTCTGATCCGCAATTCCGTAATCTCTGCAGGGAGAGCGGCCGGAGACGAACGAAGTGAATGATAGCATAGAGCCTTCGTCTTTCGTGTACGAAAACATTGTAGAATTTTGTGGAAAAGCAGTATTGTGTATATCTAGAGGGCTCTATGATAAGAAAACCTCCGATAAAATCACTGAGACAGTGCGGGAAGGAAAACCAGTCCCGGCATCTTATTAAAGGTTAAAAGAAAAGATCAATAAAGGGAAGACTCGGACGAAACTTCCACCCCCCCGGACAGCCCTGTATCGTCCCGCACCAGAAAGAAAACTGCCCCAGTAGCCTTACAGGCACCTCTTCGAGAGGCGGTGGCGCCTGATGGCGGGACGATGCTAATCAAGGTACCTTTTTCCACTGCTGATTTAGGGGAGTGGAAAAGGGTTGCAAAGGATTATAGGAGCGATCCGATCGGTGTAACTAAACATTTTCAGTTTATTGTGAAACAACATAACCCTGATTGGAAGGACATACAATTATTATTAGACTATATGGCTGAAACAGAAAAGCAATTGATTTTAAAACCAGCAGGGACTTTGGCTGATGAATACTATAGGACTACAGGAGGGGATGTTAAGGAATATTTCCCTCTACAAGATCCAAAATGGGATGTGAACAGATCTGCAGAAATGGTAAAACTACAGGGGTATCAGGAGTGGATTTCGAGAGGAATGGAAAAGGCTATACCCAAAACCATAAACTGGTCAGCCCTATATGCAATTAAGCAAGGTCCCTCCGAGTCCCCATCTGAATTCCTGGATCGACTGAGGGATGCAATGCGCCGTAACACACCGCTGGATCCTGGATCCGAGGTAGGAATACAACAATTAGTCTCTCTGTTTTTGGGTCAGTCCACAGGGGACATTAGGCGCAAGCTCCAGAAGCTACGCACTACAGAAAGTAGAAATTTGGAGGTGTTGCTAGATGAAGCACGGAGAGTATTTAGTAGCAGAGAAGAAGCATACAAACAGGTACGAAGGAGAACAGTGGCAGTTGTAAGGGAAAAAGAGGAAAGGAGACAAAGGCAAGAACCGCCTCGCTTAGAAAAAAATCAATGTGCACGATGCAAAAAGTTTGGTCATTGGAAAGGAGAATGTCCGATGAATAGGGGAAGAGGACGAAGTTATCAGGCAAGGAAAGTGGTAGCTCATGTGAAAAAGGACTGACGGGAACCTGGGGAATCCACCCTAGCGGATCCACTGGTTATAATAAAGCTAGGGAAGGAACAACAAGAGGTAGAATTTTTAGTTGATACAGGGGCAACATACTCAGTTTTGAATCAAGCCTTGATGCCCCTGGAGAATGATTACATCATGATAAAGGGGGCAACTGGTCATAGTGAAAAGGCGTATTTTTGTAAACCTTTAAAATATAAACTGGGAAAACAATGGGGAATTCACAGATTTCTATATATGCCCGACTCTCCAAAGGCCCTATTGGGAAGAGACTTGCTAGAACAATTAGGTGCAAAAATTATATTCGAAAAAGGAGAAATTTCTCTGAAAATAAAAGATCAAGAATACATTCAAATCCTAAGTTTATTCTTAACCAGTCCTTCCATAAAAGGAGAAATTAGGGAGGAAGTCTTAAATCAGGTATACCCTGGGGTATGGGCTACTGATGTACCCGGAAGAGCAAAGAATGCATTACCTGTTGAAGTTAGACTTAAAAAGGGAAACCAACAACCAGTAAGGATTAAGCAATATCCCCTAAAGAGAGAAGATAGAGAAGGGATTCGGCCGATAATTGAAAAATTTTTACAATTCGGACTATTAAAAGAATGTGAGTCTAATTTTAACACACCCATATTACCAGTTCGTAAGCCTGACGGGTCGTATCGTGTAGTCCAGGATCTACGGGCCGTAAACAAGGTAACTGAGGATCTCTACCCCGTGATGGCGAATCCATATACTCTGTTGACTACACTAACACCTGAATTAGCCTGGTTTACTGTTATAGACTTGAAAGATGCCTTCTTTTGCCTCCCTCTCCATGAAGCCAGCCAAAGATTGTTTGCATTCGAATGGGAAAACCCCAAAACCGGTCGCAAGACTCAACTCACCTGGACGGTGTTGCCACAAGGATCCAAAAATAGCCCTACCATTTTTGGCAATCAGCTTGCAAAGGACTTGGAATCATGGGAAATCCCGTCTGAAAAGGGAAAACTGTTACAATATGTGGATGATATCCTGATCGCCACCGAAACAGAGAACGATTGTGTCACCTGGACGGTGAGTCTATTAAATTTCTTGGGGCTCCAAGGGTAGCGGGTGTCTAAGAAGAAAGCCCAAGTAATACAGCGCAAAGTGATTTATTTAGGCTATGAAATTAGTGCTGGGGAAAGAACTTTGGGACAAGCCCGCAAAGAGGCAATCTGCCAAACTCCGAGACCTCGAACAGTGAAAGAGTTACGGACTTTCTTGGGAATGACTGGATGGTGTCAGCTGTGGATTTATAATTATGGACTGCTTGTTAAACCATTATATGCCCTAATAACTACCAACCAGGGACACCTTGAATGGAACAACCAGGCCGTACGAGCCTTTGAGAAACTAAAGAAAGCCTTGATGTCAGCTCCAGCTTTGGGGCTCCCAGATGTGAGTAAGCCATTTCTCCTCTTTTCCCACGAAAAACAAGGGGTTGCTCTGGGGATACTAGCACAGAATTTGGGTCCCGATCGACGAGCAGTTGCCTACTTTTCCAAACAGTTGGATACAACTGCGAAGGGCTGGCCTGGATGCTTGCGGGCAGTCGCAGCTGTAATACTAAACATACAAGAAGCCCGAAAATTCACTCTGGGTCAGAAAATGACTGTGCTGGTGTCCCATACAGTATCTGCAGTACTGGAAGCGAAGGGTGGACATTGGCTTTCTCAACAAAGATTTCTAAGATATCAGGCTATATTGGTAGAACAGGATGATGTAGAAATAACAGTCACTAACATTGCCAACCCAGCTTCCTTCCTAGAGGGAAACATAGGAGAACCAGTGCGTCATGACTGCTTAGAGACCATTGAAGCAACATATGCAAGCCGACCAGATTTGAAAGACAGCCCCGTAGAAGACGGAGAGAACTGGTTCACAGACGGAAGCAGCTATGTCCTGAGTGGTAAAAGATACGCGGGATATGCTATTACCACTAGTCAGGAGATAATAGAATCAAAGCCTTTGCCCCTAAATACCTCGGCACAGAAAGCGGAGATAATCGCTCTAACCCGTGCCTTGGAATTGGCCCAAGGAAAAATTGTAAACATTTATACAGACTCAAGATATGCCTTCGGAGTTGTGCATGCACATGGAGCAATCTGGAAAGAGAGAGGGTTATTGAACTCTCAAGGGAAGAATATTAAACACGCAGAGGAAATTTTGAGACTGTTGGAGGCAGTACAACTCCCTGAGAAAGTGGCAATTATACACATCAAGGCACACCAGAAAGTGAGCTCGGAATTGGAAAGGGGAAATGAGCTGGCGGACAGAGAGGCAAAACAGGCAGCCAAGGTAAAGGTAAAAATAGAAGGGGCCTTAGTCCCTGACGGGCGAATCTCCCTAGAAGGTAAGCCAGAATATACAAAAGAAGATCAGAAGCTTATTGCAGATCTAGAAGGGTCATATAATAGAGAGGGGTGGGCTTTCACCCCACAAGGGAAACTAATTATTCCCTCCTATCTAACATGGTCTCTGATAAGGGAAGAACATAGAAAAAGGCATTGGGGGGCAGAGGCCCTATATAAACAACTAATCAAAGAAATCGTAGCTAGGAATTTATACACTACTGTAAGGCAAGTGACACAGCAGTGTGATCTCTGCCTCCAGACAAATCCCAAGAATACCCCCAAACCAGAAATGGGCCAAATTGGTAAAGGTAATGGGCCTGGGCAACAGTGGCAGATCGATTTTTCAGAACTCCCAAGAAAAGGGGGGTATCGATATTTATTGGTATTAACTGACACCTTTTCAGGTTGGCCAGAGGCATTCCCTACCAGGACAGCCAAGGCTCGGGAGGTAACTAGAACATTAATACAAGAAATAATACCACGTTTTGGGGTTCCAGCAACCATATCTTCTGACAGAGGACCACATTTCATCTCCAAAGTAGTACAACAAATTAGCCGCTATTTGGGCATAGATTGGCAGCTTCATACCCCATATCGCCCTCAGTCGAGTGGCCAAGTAGAAAAAATGAACCATTTAATCAAACAGCAGATTGTGAAATTGGGACAGGAAACTAACTTGGCCTGGCCTCAGTCTCTTCCTTTGGCTCTTTTGCGCATACGAACTAGGCCAAGAGCAAAGGAAGGACTGAGCCCTTTTGAAATCTTGTACGGACGACCCTATAGAGTACAGAAAGGGATGTCCACGCAAGTCGGGGATGAAATCATGACCTCCTACATGGTTGCTTTGGGGAGACAACTCAGGAAGGTTGAGAAATATGTGGTTGGGACTCGAAGCAGGGGTTTGGATGGGCCTGTACATAATATACAACCTGGAGACTATGTGTATGTAAAGTCTCTTGCAGAGAAAACTTTGCAGCCACAGTGGGAAGGACCATTCCAAGTACTCCTCACCTCCTTCACAGCAATCAAAATCAAAGAACAGAATGCCTGGATCCATCATACCAGAGTGAAGAAGGCACACAAATCTCCATGGAAGGTCACGCAAGCCCAACCGGGAAAATTATTTTTTTCACGGTCATAATTATGATTTGGGGGTGGGAAAGCACTACTAGCCAGGATAATACTAAGCAGCTTTGGTCTCAGGCTTATATCAAATATACCGGATCCATGGGGAAATTGTCTGATTTGAGAGGCTTAAACCTATCTACCATAGTCATACATGGAAGCCAGGTATACTTGAGAGGGGAATGGGAATGGGGTAACACTACAGAAATTCATCAGCTCCAGGGGACTGTAGGAGAAGAAATCAAAGTGGGATGCCGAATGACTAATGGGACTACTACCTATAAAAAGGCATCCCAGATTAGTAATCGGAACATCTGTCCTATAGATGATACCACAGAAGCCTGTCCTCCAAGTAACATAACGGCCTGTACCGGAAGGGAATTAGAATGTTGGCATAACTTCACACTAATACGAACCACTGAGGTGGTTTGTCTCTGGGCCAGAGATAACATTGGACTCTCATTTAAATTTAGGATAAATGCTGTGGCAAGGCCTGTTGTAACGGTCACAACGGTCGCGCCGGTCACACCGGTCACACCTCATGCACTCAAGCTCAAACCTAGAGTGTATGAAGTCGGGCCGTATGTAATAAGGAATACAGGACAACAACAAATGCTATTTAACCCGGATTGGTCCTTTAAACAAGTAAAATTGCAAATGCAGAACAATGTCTCAGAAATTCAACCGGCCTGTTCTCCTTTTTTGCAAACCTCTTACGAGGGGTGGACTACCTGGCTGCATAAAAGACGAATATCAAGAGACTTAACTGGTATTTTAGGTACAGGGTTAGGGGTCCTAAATAGCATTGACGCAGAGGTAATAATGAATAAATTGGCTGCCTCTACTACTGAGCTGACAAAATTACACCAGCCTTTACGATCTTCCCTATTGGCTCTGGGAACCCATCAGTGGCTACTGTCAAAAGTGTTACCTGATTGGGAAAGAATAAACAGAGGAGACCATGAGATAATCATGAATTCACTCGGTGGGCTCCAAAATAATGTTTCTCTAGCTCTCAGCTGTATTCAGGCACAATTGTGGATGCAATCAGTAACTGCTTCAGTCCTAAGAGAGGGTGAAGAGGGAATCTTCCCCACTGAAATTCGGAAAATAATCTGGGACAATGCAAATGACTTCGAAAAGAAACTTCAGTCTTGGTGGAACTTAGTGAATTTTACTTATGATCCTGCTACAAACACAGTTGAGGCTTTTGTATTAACTATTAGCAAAGCTACAGTATATATGATCCACCCTATTATAGTGTTAGGACTGAATCACAACAAGACCCTACTTCACCCTTTTGAACATAGGGCAGGGGCTCGAAAAACAGGGAATGAGTGGCAAACTGTAGATTTAGAATCTTGCATTGTACGAGAACAACAAGGATTCATTTGTGAGAATAATGCTATCGATACTCAAGATATTTGTCTTGACACTGATCAGAAAGTTTGTCATTTTGAAATTCACCCCAATGCTGACCTTAAAACCATATTAATATACACTGCAAAGGTTGCGTATGTTTGAGAACTACTTGTAGTTTTATATCTGTAGGGGACACGAAGGTAGACACTAAAAATCACTCAAATTTTTGCATTTGCAATTTTACTAAAATCATTGGATGTGACTTTAATTATATAGCTCCAGTTATATCCCATCAGGTTCTTAGATCTAATTATACATTATTCCATGAATTGATACCTACATCCCTCGGGATGGATTTAGCTCGAACGAAGGAATTACTACAACATCACGATTTAACACAAATACTAGAAGAAGTTAAAAACAATGGAAAGGAGACCTTGATAACGGTGCATCATGACATAGACAAAATAAAAAAGGTTCTAAAGTGGGTAAAAAAGGATGGAGAACACAAATGGTGGGAAATACTTTTCGGATGGTCGCCCACTGCTACAGGTATTCTTAATACCTTATGTCACCCTATTGTTGTTCTCCTAATTCTAGTTTTTATTAGTATTGCTTTATCTGCAATACTGTATGTTTTAAATTGGCGAATGATAAAACAAATAAGACACTTGAGGTATGACTATCAGCACCTACAACAAATTGAAACAGGCAGAAATCTTATAAAGGACCTGGAGAAGAATGGGATAATATAAAGAAAATTAGTATAGGGTTTAGTATAGAGTAAAAGAATTTACTAACTTTTTAGAAAAGGGGGGACTGAGAGAAGGGATTAAGGAATTTTAGTAGTTGAATGATTAATAGGAGGTAGAAGATTGAATCAGTAGGTAGGGGTTTGATACTTTGTTCCTCACAAGGCCGGCTCAGCCTGATAAGGCCGACTTAGCTATGGTGTAAATTAACTGAGGCGCCTCACAAGGACAGCTCCCGATAAAGACTAAAAACTTGTCTCAAGAAGCCAGCTAAAACTGACCCTGCGCTATGGACAAAAGTAAGAAGACAACTGAGCCTGCGCAAGAACAAAAGGTCACTCGCGGTGACGAAGAGGAACTATCAGCCTTCATCCCCACGACCCCCGACGACCACCACTAGGAGGCAATGCGCAAGCGCAGATGGGAGGGGTCTATGGAAATGACTTCTTAGAACTCATTTTAATACAAAGCGGGGACAGGTCATGCATATGTATAGGCGTATTACAAAACTCTATGAATATGTAATATTTTACTGTATATATTTATGGTGAGTGCCGCACTGGCGCGCGCACGATTTTGGTGGGACTACCCCCCGTGCCGCCCAGCGCTGAATAAACATACCTACTTTACAATCTCATAGATTGTGGAGTCCGGTTTCCGCAAGTCAGATATCATCCATATAATGATAAATTACGACTTCAGGCAATGTGGCGCGGGCTGGACTAAGGGCCCGAGCCACGAACCATTGACATATGGTGGGACTATTTTTCATGCCTTGCGGGAGCACCATCCAATGGTACCGTTGACTCAGCTGGGCTACATTGGTCGCGGGTACAGTAAAAGCAAACCTCGGCGCGTCATCTGGGTGTAGCGGAATGGTAAAAAACCAGTCCTTAAGGTCTATTATAGTGTTGTGCCAGTTCATAGGTATCATGGTTGGTGAAGGGAGACCTGGCTGTAGAGCTCCCATGTCCTCTATGGCCTCATTTATACGTCTTAGATCATGAAGGAGCCTCCACTTTCCTGATTTCCTCTAGATGACAAAAACTGGTGAGTTCCATGGGCTCGCGGATGGCACAATGTGCCCAGCGCGCAGCTGCTCAGCAACAAGGTCCTGCAAGTGATGCAGCTTGTCCGTGGGGAGGGGCCACTGATCCACCCATGTGGGCTTTTCACAGGACCATTGCAACTTCAGGGTGTGCTGCCGATGAGTAGCCCCTAGGATAAATTTGTCCCCAGCATGATTCCCCATTGTGACAAACAGTCTCGTCCCCACAGCGTGAGAGGGGCCGGAAGAACGAACGGTCAGACATTGGCCTGCCGACCCTCCGGTCCCTCGATTTGAATTAATTGAACACTCTGCAGTGGTGCTGTTTGCCCTCTGATACCTGTAAGGGCAATCGGGACCTGTTTCGTCGGCCATTGAGCTGGCCAGTGTGACTGCGCAATGACTGTCTCGTCAGCTCCGGTATCAATAAGGCCGCTGATGCGCACAGACTGCTGAGGGCCACCGCCTGACAGGCAGCAAGTCAGCTGCGGTCGCCCCGCAGCGACAGGCTGCGCCCACCACCGTTGTGGCGTGCCGGTGGAACCAAAACCTTCACCCCTCCGTTCCTGAGGCTCTGCCGCAGGAGGGGCAGCTCGAAAGTAGACGAGCTATGCTATTCGTGCTCCTGCCGGCACGTAACAGGGCGGAGTAGGCGTCCACAACATGATTTTAATTTCTCCCGTATCGTCTGCATCGATAACCCCAGGGAGAGCGAACAAGCCCTGTAACGTGGCGGATGAACGTCCAGTAAGAGTGCGCTGTAACCGCCACCTAGCAACCCCCACACTCCGGTGGGCACCGCTTGAACAGCTGTAGAAGTCAGGTTCACTGGGTGGGATGGGGCCAAGTCCACGCCGGCACTTCCCCATGTCCAGGCGGATAATTCGGAGGCACGGATGCCAGCAGGGGGCTGGGGGCAGTTTCCATCATCGCATGGGGGGCTGCTTGTGTCATCGCGCGGCCCCTCCCTGCACTCCTGCAACCGTTTCCCTGGATAGGCTGACCATCTTTATCATACCGCGACTGGCATTGATTCGCGAAGTACCGGCCCTTCCTACATTTTGGACACGTTCCCAGCTGTGAGTCAGCCAGTTCGCGCCTCCGCCCGCCTGCCTGCGGGCACTGCCTCTTAAAGTAACCGGTGCAGCCACAGGTGAAGCACAGCTGTTGACTAAACTTAAAGTTTGCAAAAGCAGTAGCCATCGCCACAGCCTGGTGCTCCGTGATCCCCACACGGTTGCATTCCTCTATCATTTCAACTACCGTAGGGTTTTTTAACGGACGGAGCATCTTCTGGCAATCTGCGTTAGCGTTTTCAATTGCCAATTTTTGTAATAATATTTTAGCGCTTCCTCATTCTCTACTTGTTTGTCCAAAGCATCTTTTAATGTCTTGATAAATTTCATATACAGTTCCTGTGGTCCCTGCCTAATATTAGTAAACGAGCGTTGGGGCTTCCCTACATTGGGGACCTTCATAAATGCTAGGTAGGCAGGATTCTTTGAATCATTTAGGGCTTCCATTGGGAGTTGTGCCTGGACAGAGGCAGTGGCATATCGACCCTCTCCTACCAATGCGTCAACTCCCAATAATCTCAGTGGATCTGCCGCGGGACGCTCCAAATATTCCAGTGCTTTTGCCTCACAGCGTCGCCGCCACTCCCCATTCCAGAGCATAAACTGAGCAGAGGAGAGCAACAACTGCGCCAGCGTTCTACAATCGAGCGGACACAACGTATGACTCCTCATGACCGACCCTAGCATGTTCGCAGAGTAGGGGGCACTGAGGCCAAATTCAATCACTCCCCTTCCCAACTCCTTCACTACTTGGAAATTCAGAGCCTCCCACCGGGGCCTTTGATGAGCTTCATAAATCATCGGGAACGCCCGGACCTCACGGAGCTTAACTGCGAGGTCAGAGTCCCCTTCTTTCTGTGCCTCCCTTTGAATCCCCTTCCACACATCATGCAGATGCGGGGGATATAAATCCGGCTCTTTCTCTGGATCGACCAGTCCCGGATCGAACGGATTGGGATCATCACTGCTGCTACCCTGCTCCCCGCAGGCAGCCACCGCTCCAGCCTCGGTGGCCGGGGGCGCAGAAGGCCCTTTGGCCACAGATGCACTCCCTCCTGAGTTTTCACCTCTCAGCTTGTCTTTAGCACTGACGTGCTTTTTTAGGGTCTCATTCAGAGTCCTCCAAGGCGCTAGCAGTCCCGCAGCCACCGAGTCCGAACGAGTGGCAGCATCCCAAAGCTGGGTGCCTGCTTCATCCCAAATTTTTGGATCATAAATGTTAGTAGAATCGACTCCCTTAACGGTGGTTGTCACCCACTTCAGGAGTCGTCTCAAGTCCCCATTATCCATGGTTACTTGATATTTCTTCAGGATCAATTCCATGGTCCTGCAAAAAGTTTTTTCCTCCTTTGTCATGTTTAAACCCATGACTACCGCCCCCCGCTGCTCACCTCTGTTCTGCAGAGACAATTACGCGATGTCACTATCCTGTTTCCTTTCAATAGCTTTTATCCCGTTTCCTTTCAACGGCTTTGCAGTTAAATGGGGGATCGTCACCGGATCGGCAATTGCCGACTTTATGGCCCTTCAGACAGAATGTCCCTGGCCCTGTTCGGGCGCCATTTGTGGTGAATAAGGACACAGACTCCGTCTGAGAGGGCACAAAGACGTAGATGAAAATCCCGTATTATACAGCACAAGCGCCTTTTTATACCTCACATTATGCCACGTATGCACTTCAAAGAATTCCCTAGTACATCCCCTAAGCAAAGGTCATCTCGACACTCTTCCGCTAATTTCCTTATCTTTGTCACGCCCTCAGAATCGTTAACTGCCACCTCTTATCTTCCTTTTTCCCAGGGCTTCTTTCACTTCACCTTCACTTCCCATGGCTTCCTGTTTACCAACGCTATGATACTGCTTGTACTCTCAGACATTGATTCCTCCACACCAGCCCATGTCCTGGCTCTGACCCATGGGGTTTGGGGTGCCCTTTCTCTGTCTGGTCCATGACCTGTGGGTTTTGGAGGTGTTGTGTGCCATCCGGACGGTGACCCATGGGGTTTGGCGTTCCCTGTCCCTTTCTGTTCCATAACCTGTGGGGTTTGGGAGTGTCCTGCCAGCATCCTAGCTGTGACCCACGTGTTTTGGGGTGTCCTGTCCCTGTCTAGACCATGATCTGTGGGATTTGGGGTGTTCTGCATGTGTCTTCGCCTTGAGCCACAGGG
This sequence comes from Calonectris borealis, assembly GCF_964195595.1. Lineage (NCBI taxonomy): Eukaryota > Metazoa > Chordata > Aves > Procellariiformes > Procellariidae > Calonectris > Calonectris borealis. Next base: position 1,337,101 of record NW_027441454.1, on the reverse strand, counting down.
TTTGGGGTGCCCTCTCCCTGTCTGGTCCATGACCTGTGAGGTTTGGGGGAGTCCTGCCCATATATTTGCCCTGACACACCAGGTTTGGGGTGTCCTGTCCCTGTCTGGTCCATGACATGTGGGGTTTGGGGATGTCCTGCCCATGTCCTGGCCCTAAGCCACGGGGTTTGGGGTTCCGGGTTGCTATCTGGTCCAAGACCTGTGGGGCTTGGGGGTGTCCTGCAGGTGTCTTGGCCGTGAGCCACGGGGTTTGGGGTGCCGTGTCCATCTCTGGTTCATGACCTGTGGTGTGTTGAGGTCTCCTGTCCCCATCATGGCCCTTACGCACGGGGTTTGGGGTGGCCCGTCCCTGTCTGGTCCATGACCTGTGATGTTTCGGGATGTCCTGCCCATATCCTTGCCCTGACCTATGGGGTTTGTGGTTCCGGGTGCCTGTCTGGTCCATGAGCTGTGGGGTTTGGGCTTATCCAGCCCATGTCGTGGCTCTGACCCATGGGGTTTGGGGTGCCCTTTCTTTGTCTGGTCCATGACCTGTGGATTTTGGGCTTGTCCAGCCCATGCCCTGGCTCTAACCCATGGGGTTTTCAGTGCCATTTCTCTGTCTGCTCCATGACCTGTGGGGTTTGGGGGTGTCCTGCCAGCATCCTATTTCTGATGCACATGGTTTGGGGTGTCCTGTCCCTGTCTAGACAATGACCAGTGGGGTTTGGGGTGTCCTGCACATGTCTTGGCCCTGAGCCTCGGGGTTTGGGGTTCCCTGTCCCCTTCTGGTCCATGGCCTGTGGGGTTTGAGGATATCCTGCCACTGTCCTTGCACTGAGCCATGTTGTTTGGGGTGTCCTGTCCCTGTCTGCTCCATGACCAGTGGGGTATGGGCTTGTCCAGCCCATGTCGTGGCTCTGACCCATGGGGTTTGGGGTGCCCTTTCTCTGTCTGTCCATAACTTGTGGGGTTTGGGAGTGTCCTGCCAGTGCCCTAGCTGTGACACGCGTGTTTTGGGATGTCCTGTCCCTGTCTAGACCATGACCTGTGGCGTTTGGGGGTGTCCTGCAGGTGTCTTGACCCTTCGGCAAGGCTTTTGTGGTGCCCCGTTCCTGTCTGGTCCATGACCTGTGGGTTTTGGGCTTGTCCAGCCCATGTCCTGGCCCTGACCCATAGGGTTTGGGGTGCCCTTTCTCTGTCCTGTCCATGACTTGTGGTGTTTGGGGAGATCCTGCCCATATCCTTACCCTGACCCATGGGGTTTGGGGTTCCAGGTCCCTGTCTGGTCTGTGACTTGTGGGGTTTCGTAATGTCCTGCCCATGTCCTGGCCCTGAGCCACAGGGTTTTGGGTTCACTGTCCCTCTCTGGTCCATGACCTGTGGGTTTGGGGCTGTCCAGCCCATGTCGTGCCTCTGATCCATTGTGTTTGGGGTGCCCTTTCTTTGTCTGGTCCATGACCTGTAGGGTTTGGGAGTGTCCTGCCAGTGTCCTAGCTGCGACCGACGTGTTGGGGTGTCCTGTCCCTGTCTGGTCCATGACCTGTGGGTTTCGGAGTGTCCCAGTTTCGACTGGGATAGGGTTAAGTTTCTTCCTAGTTCTGTGTTTTGGATTTAGCATGAGGAGAATGTTGATAACACACTGATGTTTTCAGTTGTTGCTAAGTGCCCTCCTAGTCCAAGGACAGCTCCCGTGCCTACTGACTGAGCTAGGTACACAAGGTGGGAGGGAACATAATCAGGACAGCCAGCCCAGCTAGCTAATGGGGTATTCCATACCATGTGACGTCATGCTCAGTATATGAATGGTAGGCGTGATCCAGGAAGTACCGATCGTTACTTGGTTATCGGTCAGCGCGGGTGGTGAGCAATTGCATTGTGCATCACTCATTCTGTATATTCTATCATTATTTATTAATATTATTTTCCCTTTTCTGTTCTATTAAACTATCTTCATCTCAACCCACGAGTTTTTCTCACTCTTACCCTTCCGATTCTCTCCCCGTCCCGGTGGGGATGGGGGGAGTGAGTGAGCGGCTGCGTGGTGTCTGGCTGCCTGCCAGGTTGAACCACGACAGTCCTTTTTGGCGCCCAACATGGGGCTCGAAGGGTTGAGATAACGATAGATCTGACCAAAGTGTGTTAAGGCAAAATTGTTATAAGCATTCGTTATATTGATTGGTCACAATGTTGATGTATTGGCTGTCAAAGTTGTGGGGCTGGCTCTCAATGTTGGGTCATGTAATACCTTGCTTGCAGTATGTGTTCCCTTTTGTGCTGTTTATCATTATTCGGAACTGGGCCAAGATTATCATTTTGCTGCTGTTTTATGAGGTGATAAAATCATTGGTCATAAGTCTAATCTGGTATCTGTACTCGGCACTGCCGTCATTTCTGTACCTCGGGAATCACCTCTTAGAAATTATTGGTAATTGCACTTTTTTCTCCTCGGAGAATGAATTTAAGGGGGAGACGGGATGGGACACTTTCTCCCACTTGTTCATCTTCCCTTCCATATTGTCAGAAAGTCCTTTTTCTTCTATCCTCTTCACAAAGATGTCTACAATATTCCCTGAGAATTTTGAATATCCTTGGGATGTTCAAACAAGCATGTTCATATTGCTATGTCTCCTGAATGTGGTTCAGGCCTTGTTTAGGTTTAAACAACTCTTCAGGAATACTGTCCAGAGATCAACCCTCAGGAACAAGAAAAGAGGGAGGGCAAACGGCGGTGCCTCGTTGGGACGGGCGGAGCGGCGAGTCTCAGGGGCGGTGGGCAGCGGGAGATCAACCCCGGCAACAGACACGGTAGCTACTCAAAACCCCACGACAGGTACTGCGGCTACTTCAACCCCCACGACAACCCCTGTGGCTACTCAAACCCTGGCAACAGTCACCGTAGCTTCTCCAACCCCTGCGACAAGCACTGCAGCCACTCAAACTCCGGCAACAGGCACTACAGTTACTCCAACGCCCATGACAAGCACTGCAGTTACCCAAACCCCAGCAACAGGCACTACAGCTGAACCAGAGGACCAACCCTTGCTGGCATCCGTTGCCCCTGTACGGAAGAGGAAATCTTGGAAGCAGAGGTCAGATCATTTAGAAAGGGATGATGGGAGAGCAGGGACATCACGAGGAGAGGACGAGGAAGAGGAAGAACTCATAAACGAGACAGAAACCACCCGGATCAATATCCCTGAGTGAGCTGCAAAATATGCGGAAAGATTTCAGCCGTCGTCCAGGCAAGCACATTGTTACCTGGCTGGTCCGGTGCTGGGATAATGGGGCCAGTAGCCTGGAATTAGAGGGGAAGGAAGCCAAATAGCTGGGATCCCTTGCTAGGGAAGGGGGCATTGACAAAGCGATTGGAAAAGGGACACAGGTCCTCAGCCTCTGGAGGCGACTGCTGTCAGGCGTGAAGGAAAGGTATCCCTTCAGGGAAGATGATGTATATCGCCCAGGCAAATGGACCACTATGGAGAGAGGTATCCAGTACCTGAGAGAATTAGGCATGCTGGAGGTGGTTTATAGTGACCTGGACAATGACCAAACACCCAAAGATCCAGATGAAGTCCAGTGCACGCGACCCATGTGGCGGAAGTTGGTACGGAGCGCACCAGCGTCGTATGCCAGTTCGTTGGCAGTACTGTGCTGGAAAGAGGAAGAAGCACCAATGGTGGATGTTGTGGTTAGCAGACTCTGGGAATACGAAGAAAGTGTCTCCTCCTCCCTTGTCTCAGCTGTGGAGGAGCTGTCCCGGAAGGTCCAGCAACTCGAAGAAGGTATGTCCTATTCTCCACCTGTATGGACCAGTATCTCATCCATTAGGAGTCAGCGTCCTACTGCTCAAGAGAGAGGATATAGAAAGTACACACCACGGGGCACCCTGTGGTTTTACCTGTGTGACCACGGAGAGGACATGAGGCAGTGGGATGGAAAACCTACCTTCATCCTAGAGGCACGGGTACGCGAGTTGCAAGGAAAAACAGTGACACAAGGGGGTTCTCCAAAGAAAAATGCTGCTCCAGTTTTCAGGAAAAACCTGTCTCACGACGGTCCAGTTTCCAGTGAACAGTTCCCCAGACAGAGTAGAAGACCGATCTTACTTTGGATTGTAATGGTGATGACGAAATTCTTGACTCGCGTTTGCAAGAAGTGAGAAGCGGATACTATGACCAGAACTAGAGGGGCCCTGCCTCCGGCCAGGTGGAGGAAAGGGACAACCGGGTTTACTGGACTGTGTGGAATCGATGGCCTGGCACATCAGACCCACAGGATTATAAGGCGCTCGTAGACACTGGTGAACCCTGATGCCATCAAGCTATAAAGGGGCATTTGTATTTCTGGAGTGACAGGGGTATCCCAAGAGTTAACTGTATTGGAGGCCAAAGTGAGCCTGACCAGGAATGAGTGGCAGAAGCACCCCATTGTGACTGGCCCAGAGGCTCCGTGCATCCTTGGCATAGACTATCTCAGGAGAGGGTATTTCAAAGACCCAAAAGGGTACGGGTGGGCTTTTGGTGTAGCTGCCCTGGAGACGGAGGAAATTAAACAGCTGTCCACCTTGCCCGGTCTCTCGGAGGACCCTTCTGTTGTGGGGTTGCTGAGGGTTGAAGAACAACAAGTACCAATCGCTACCACAACAGTGCACCGGCGGCAATATCGCACCAACCGAGATTCCCTGATTCCCATCCACGAGCTGATTCGTCGACTGGAGAGCCAAGGAGTGATCAGCAAGACTCGCTCACCCTTCAACAGTCCCATATGGCCAGTGCAAAAGTCTAATGGAGAGTGGAGACTAACAGTAGACTACCCTGGCCTGAACGAAGTCGCCGCCACTGAGTGCTGCCGTGCTAGAACTCCAATACGAACTGGAGTCAAAGGCAGCCAGGTGGTACGCTACCATTGACATCGCTAATGCCTTCTTCTCCATCCCTTTGGCGGCAGAGTGCAGGCCACAGTTTGCTTTCACTTGGAGGGGCGTCCAGTACACCTGGAACCGACTGCCCCAGGGGTGGAAACACAGCCCTACCACTTGCCATGGACTGATCCACACCGCACTGGAACAGGGTGAGGCTCCAGAACACCTGCAATACATTGACGACATCATCGTGTGGGGCAACACAGCAGAGGAAGTTTTCAAGAAAGGGGAGAGAATAATTCAAATCCTTCTGAAGGCTGGCTTTGCCATAAAACAAAGTAAGGTGAAGAGACCTGCACAGGAGATCCAGTTTTTAGGAATAAAATGGCAAGACGGACGTCGTCAGATCCCAATGGATGTGATCAACAAATTAACAGCCATGTCCCCACCAACTAGCAAAAAGGAAACACAAGCTTTCTTAGGCGTTGTGGGCTTTTGGAGAATGCATATTCCAGATTACAGCCTGATTGTAAGCCCTCTCTATCACGTGACCAGGAAGAAGAACGACTTCAAATGGGGCCCTGAGCAACGACAAGCCTTTGAACAAATTAAAGGGGAGATAGTTCATGCAGTGGCCCTTGGGCCAGTCCGGGCAGGACAAGATGTGATGAATGTGCTCTACACCGCAGCCAGGGAGAATGGCCCTACCTGGAGCCTCTGGCAGAAAGCACCAGGGGAGACTCGAGGTCGACCCTTAGGGTTCTGGAGTCAGGGATACAGAGGATCCGAGGCCCGCTACACTCCAACTGAGAAGGAGATATTGGCAGCATATGTAGGGGTTCGAGCTGCTTCGGAAGTGGTTGGTACTGAAGCACAGCACCTCCTGGCACCCCGACTGCCGGTGCTGGGCTGGATGTTCAAAGGGAGCGTCCCCTCTACACATCATGCAACCGATGCTACGTGGAGTAAGTGGGTCGCACTGATCACACAACGGGCCCGAATAGGCAACCCCAGTCGCCCAGGAATCTTGGAGGTGATCACGAACTGGCCAGAAGGCAAAGATTTTGGAATATCCCCAGAGGAGGAGGTGACGCGTGCTGAAGAGGCCCCACTGTATAACAAACTGCCAGAAAACGAGAAGCAATATGCCCTGTTCACTGATGGGTCCTGTCGCCTTGTGGGGAAGCATCAGAGATGGAAAGCTGCTGTATGGAGTCCTATATGCCAGGTTGCAGGAAGTGCTGAAGGAGAAGGTGAATCGAGCCAGTTTGCAGAGGTGAAAGCCATCCAGCTGGCCTTGGACATTGCTGAATGATAAAAATGGCCAGTACTTTATCTCTATACTGGCTCATGGATGGTGGCAAATGCCCTGTGGGGGTGGTTGCAGCAGTGGAAGCAGAACAACTGGCAGCGCAGAGGTAAACCCATCTGGGCTGCCGCGTTGTGGCAAGATATTGCTGCCCGAGTAGAGAACCTGGCTGTAAAAGTACGTCACGTAGATGCTCACGTACCCAAGAGTCGGGCCACTGAGGAACATCAAAACAACCAGCAGGTGGACCAGGCTGCTAAGATTGAAGTGGCTCAGGTGGATCTGGACTGGCAACATAAGGGTGAATTATTTATAGCTCGGTGGGCCCATGACACTTCAGGCCACCAAGGAAGAGATGCAACATATAGATGGGCTCGTGTTCGAGGGGTGAACTTGACCATGGACACTATTGCACAAGCTATCCATGGATGTGAAACATGCGCTACAATCAAGCAAGCCAAGCGAGTAAAGCCTCTTTGGTATGGGGGACAATGGTTGAAATATAAATATAGGGAGGCTTGGCAGATGGATTACATCACACTCCCGCAAACCCGCCACAGCAAGCGCTATGTGCTCACCATGGTGGAAGAAACCACCGGATGGCCCAGGCAGCACAGGTTCATGGAAGGCAGGTCCTGCTTGACCAACCTGATCTCCTTCTATGACCAGGTGACCCGCCTCGTGGATGAGGGAAAGGCTGTGGATGTGGTCTACCTGGACTTCAGTAAAGCCTTTGACACTGTCTCCCACAGCATTCTCCTAGAGAAGCTGGCGGCTCACGGCCTAGACAGGTCCACTCTTCACTGGGTAAAAAACTGGCTGGCTGGCCGAGCCCAGAGAGTTGTGGTCAACGGAGTTAAATCCAGTTGGCGGCCGGTCACAAGCGGTGTTCCCCAGGGCTCAGTACTGGGGCCGGTCCTGTTCAATCTCTTTATCAATGATCTGGACGAGGGGATCGAGTGCTCCCTCAGTAAGTTTGCAGACGACACCAAGTTGGGCGGGAGTGTTGATCTGCTCGAGGGTAGGAAGGCTCTGCAGAGGGACCTGGACAGGCTGGATCGATGGGCCGAGGCCAACTGTATGAGGTTCAACAAGGCCAAGTGCCAGGTCCTGCACTTCGGCCACAACAACCCCAGGCAACGCTACAGGCTTGGGGAAGAGTGGCTGGAAAGCTGCCCAGAGGAAAAGGACCTGGGGGTGCTGATTGACAGCCGGCTGAACATGAGTCGGCAGTGTGCCCAGGTGGCCAAGAAGGCCAATGGCATCCTGGCCTGTATCAGAACTGGTGTGGCCAGCAGGAGCAGGGAGGTGATCGTGCCCCTGTACTCGGCACTGGTGAGGCCGCACCTCGAATCCTGTGTTCAGTTTTGGGCCCCTCACTCCAAGAAGGACATGGAGGTGCTGGAGCGTGTCCAGAGGAGGGCAACAAAGCTGGTGAAGGGCCTGGAGCACAAGTCTGATGAGGAGCGGCTGAGGGACTTGGGTTGTTCAGCCTGGAGAAGAGGAGGCTGAGGGGAGACCTCATCGCGCTCTACAATTACCTGAAAGGAGGTTGTAGCGAGGCGGGTGTTGGTCTCTTCTCCCAAGTAACTAGCGATAGGACAAGAGGAAATGGCCTCAAGTGGCGGCAAGGGAGGTTTAGATTGGACATGAGGAGAAATTTCTTTACTGAAAGAGTGATCAGGCCTTGGAACAGGCTGCCCAGGGAAGTGGTTGAGTCACCGTCCCTGGAAGTATTTAAAAGACATGTAGATGAGGCCCTTAGGGACATGGTGTAGTGGGTATGGTGTGTTGGGTTGACGGTTGGACACGATGATCTTAGAGGTCTTTTCCAACCTGCATGATTCTATGATTCTATGATTCTATGATTCTATGGCTGGAAACATACCCTGTGCCCCATGCCACCGCCCAGAACACCATCCTGGGCCTTGAAAAGCAAGTCCTATGGCGACATGGCACCCCAGAAAGAATTGAGTCAGACAACAGGACTCATTTCCGAAACACTCTCATAGACACCTGGGCCAAAGAGCACGGCATTGAGTGGGTCTATCACATCCCCTACCACGCACCAGCCTCCGGGAAAATCGAACAATACAACGGACTGTTAAAGACTACGCTGAGGGCAATGGGTGGTGGGACATTCAAGCATTGGGACACACATTTAGCAAAAGGCACCTGGTTAGTCAACACTAGGGGATCTGTCACTCGAGCTGGCCCTGCCCAGTCCAAACCCTTACGTACTGTAGAGGGGGATAAAGTCCCTGTCGTGCACATAAGAAATATGCTGGGGAAGACAGTCTGGGTTACTCCTGCCTCTGGCAAGGGAAAACCCACCCGTGGGATTGCTTTTGCTCAAGAACTGGGTGCACTTGGTGGGTAATGCGAAAGGATGGGGAATTCCGGTATGTACCTCAAGGGGACTTGATTTTGGGTGAAAATAGCCAATGAACTGAATTGTATGATGTTAAATGTTATATGATATTGTATATCATTATTTCTATGGTTGCTATCAATGGTATAGCAGTAAAAATCACCCAGATTAACGAAGAATGAACTAACTCTGATGAAACCGAGCAAAGTGCAATGATGATAGAACCGGACGAGCGCAGCAATACTGAAATGAGAACTGGCTTCAGGATGCAACAGTCCAACACCACACACCATCTCTCCTGCCCTGAAAGACTGTTATGACAGATGGAGCCCAAAGTCATGGACTAAATGAACTCAATGGACATTTTAGAGGGATGTCCCTTGGACTAAGGGAATGATATCTGTGTGTATATATAAATATAAAGACAAGAAAGGTGATGGTGATTAATTAGAATGTATTGGAAATTGTGAAACCTAAGCATGACGTAAATGGTATAGCACAAGGGGTGGATACTGTCCTGGTTTCAGCTGGGATAGAGTTAAATTTCTTCCTAGTGCTGTGTTTTGGATTCAGTATGAGAAGAATGTTGATAAGACTCTGATGTTTTCAGTTGTTGCTAAGTATCTTGTCAAGGACAACTACCCTCTGCTACCAAGCTAGACTGGGAGGAGGGAACACAGCCACGACAGCCAGCCCAGCTGGCCAACGGGGTATTCCATACCATGTGACGTCATGCTCAGTATATGAACGGTAGGCGTGATCCAGGAAGTACCGATGGCTACTTGGTTATCGGTCGGCACGGGTGGTGAGCAATTGCATTGTGCATCACTCCTTTTGTATATTCTATCATTATCATTATTATTTTCCCTTTTCTGTTCTATTAAACTGTCTTCATCTCAACTCCTGAGTTTTTCTCACTCTTACCTTTCCGATTCACCTCCTCTTTTACTAGCAAGACCGGCCTTCAGGAATACCAGGTGCCAGAGATGAGGGGGGCAAGTCTGGAGACCAGCAGACATACTCCTGGTGGAAGAGGATCAGGTCAGGGAATACTTACGTGACCTGGATATACATAAGTCCATGGGCCCTGGTGCGATGCACCCATGAGTGCTGAGGGAGCTGGCAGATGTCCTTGTGAGGACACTCTCAATAATCTTTTATCAATCATTGAAACTGGGGGAAGTGCCTGAAGACTGGAAGAAATCAAATGTCACTCCTATCTTCAAGAAGGGCAAGAAGGAGGACCTGGGGAACTACAGGCCAGTCAGCCTCTCCTCGATCCCTGGGAAGGTGATAGAGCACCTAATCCTGGAAAATATTTCCAGGTACATTGCACTGGTTTTGGCTGAGATGGAGTTAATTTTCTGCAGAGTTAATTTTCTGCAGCTCTCACAGACCATAGGTGCTATGGTTGGGATTTGTGACCAACACAGTGTTGGTGTGGTCTTTTCCTGCAGCCCATGGAGAAGACCATAGTGGAGAAGGTAATCCCCGCAGTCCGTGGAGGAGCCAACACCAGAGAAATTGAATAATTCCTGGAAGAACTGTGGCCTGTGGAGAGCCCACAGTGGAGCAGGTTCACCTCGAAGGACTGTAGCTTGTAGGAGGGACCCCATGGGAAAAGTGTGAGAAGGAAGGAGCAGCAGAGAGGAACTGTTATGGCCTGACTACAACCCCCATTCCCCATCTGCTAGCGCTGCTCAAGGGGGAGGAGGTAGAAGAGCTGGGAACAAAGGAGGGAAGTTGAGCTGGGGAAAAAAGGGTGGGGAGGAGGCCTTCCATGGGGAAGGAGATAAGGTCTTCCAACAGCCCCACACTTCTTCCACCCTCAGCCTGTGCAGTTCCACGTGCTTGGCCTGCCCCCTTGCTTTGCCACTGTCGTGTTGGTCCTAAAGTCCCCCACACATTTTGGCATGGCCAGTGTAAGCTGGCCTCCACCCAAATCTGGAGCCCACCTGGCCATGGAGGCAGGGAGAGGCCAGGTCCCCTCTGCCCAGGGCTGGGAGCAGCTTCTCCCTGGGAACCTCCCCAAGGAATGCTCCTCACGTGTGTCAGCGTGTGGCCTGGCAGGGGTGGAACTGGGAGAAGGGCTGCTGGAACAGGGCCTAAGTAGCTCAGCTGGGAGAGCATTAGACTGAAGATCTAAAGGTCCCTGGTTCAACCCTGGGCTTCTGCAGGAGTTTCCTCCCTTAGTTTTTTGCAGAGCCTCTCTGCCTTCTTCCAGCCTACCCTGGCCCTCCTTGCTCCTTCACCTCTTGCCAGAGCACTGCCCCTGCACTGTAGCTGCAGATCTGCGGGTTAGAAGGAGCCTTCCTCTTGCACCACAAGTCCCCAGCCTCCCTCTGGGCAGGACTCTACATTCAGTGCTTCTTTGGGGTGGTCTCCATCTGTCGCTCCTTCCCTGCTCCACAGCAACTGGGATCTTTCCTTTGTGGGGTCTCTGCAAAGACCTTGTCTCTCTCCTCTTTGTCATTCTTGATGGTGCGCAGACAGCTCCCATCCTCACACACATCCTTCGCCTGGACCTTCACCTGGCAGTACCCAGACCAGAACATACTGCCCATCGGGGAGACCACTGTCCCCCCAGTCCCAGGGAGACGCACTCCCTGGAGCTGAGGCCCCAATGGCAGCATCCTCCCTCCCTCTTGTCACAGCAAGACCTCTGACGTGCCAAGGACAGAGGACAAAGCCATGCCCAAATATACTCACCCACCAGACAGGACTGTCTAGACCAGCCGCAGCCCCCCACAGCCATCAGTCCCTGCACAGAGGAAGAAAGACCTGCTCACGAGCTCCAACAAGCTGCGGGGCTCCCCTCTTGCAGCCTCCTGCTGTTACAGAGCCTTGCTCGCCCATCAGGAACACAGTGACAGCTGTGACCCAGGCCATCTCCCTCTGTCTCCAGTCTCAGCCTCTCCCCAGTCAGGCCAAGGAATGGCACATACTGGGCTATAGTCCCACAGCAACGTGCATGTTCTAACCCTGTGCGGTTCTGGTGCCTCATAGCCGGCTCCTCAGGGATGCACCTCCAGAGAAGTTTGGCTTTTGTCGTGAGTGAGCGCAAGTGCGAGGAGGGGAGAGGGAGAGACGGTCTGTCCAAGCCAAGTTACTGTCTCGTCAGCTTTGAGCACGAGCTTGAAAATGCTTGGCCGCGGGGGTAGTGCCTGCAGGATTATCACTGCTCCAAAAGAGTCCTTCTAGATCTTTCTGGAGCAAGAACGGGAGAGTCGTTGCTGAGGATAGGTTTTGGGGCCATGTATGCAAAGCAGAAGAGATGAGCAGTGCATCCCCTTAACTCCACTCAACGACTCCAGAAGTTCACAGTGACTGTGGTCTGGTTTTGATTCCCCTAAACCCTCTCTGCTAGGCAGGGGCTCAGCAGGGAAAAATCTATGGCATTGGGCAACACAATTGCCCCAGCTGTACCACCATGAGGACACCATCCCTGCGTGTGGTTGTCCTGGTTTCAGCTGGCATAGAGTTAAATTTCAGCGAGCAGCTGTGTGGTGTTTGGCTCCCTGCCGGGTTAAACCACTCCAGCGGTCAAACCCTCACCTTTGAGTTAAGAGCTGCACATGCCCACCCCCCCTGCCACAGAGACCCCAGCCAGGGCCGTCCAGGGCACTGCTTTGCTGTCAGGACAGTCACCAGTGCTGGAGGAACGGGAAGGTCCCTGAGCCAGACCCACATCCCCAGCCCCGTGGAGATGGAAGCCTGTGGTCCAACTCACCTCCAGGGAGGCTGGGAACAGAGGGGTGCAGGGGGAGGCCCGGTGCCCGGAGGAGGGCGTGTAAGATGTCTGCCTCCATGTCCCCTCCATGGCATGCCCTGGGATGCCATCAGAGCCTGGGGGCACATCAACCCAGGGAGCGCATTTCCCTCACCCTGCTGCACTGCTCCTGCTGTGGAGTTCGGGACAGATGTGGCCCAAAGGGGTGTTGCTCTGGGTGGCAGAGGAGGCTCAGGGGAAGGGGTTTTCTCCTCTTCATTGACCCATGCTGGAGTGGGCCCGAGCGTGGGAGCAGCACCCGCAGCAAGAGCCTTCTCCTGCCCCCTTGCCCTGCAGAGACGTTGAAGGGGCAGCGCTCTGCAGTGCAGCCCTGTGCCAGGATCAGACCCCAGCGGAGATGCAGTCCCAACTTCTGCCATCTCAGGAGGATTCGAGTGCTGTTTTCTGCAGAGGGTGCCTGGGCACCCAGGGGACAACAGGGCTGTGCTGTCATAGACACGTCACGGGAGGAGAGTGTCTCTGCCGCTGGCCGGTGTCAAGGGGATGTAGCTCAGTGGCAGAGCGCCTGCTTCGCGTGTGGAAGGTCCTGGGTTCAACCCCCAGCATCTCCAGGGGTGCTTTTGCCCTGACTCCCCAGCCTCAGGCAGGTGTGGGCTGGAGCTGGGCACTGGTCCTCCTGCCCACCCAGGGCTTGGCTGTGAGGTGAGGAGGGCTGTGGGAGGGCTGTGTGCCCTGCTGAGTCCTCTCCTGGAGGAGAAGCTGTGCTGGACCTGAGCTCACGGTACTGCCCTGCGCCACAGACCCACCCCACCCACCGCCCAGGGACAATGCTTGGCAGCAGAGTGTGCTTGTGGGGAGACCCAGGGAGGGGACAGATGTCAGCAGCACATTACAATCATTTCTGGCTGCACTGAGAGATGTGGTTTGAGGGTGCTGGTCCAGCCCAGGTGTCCTCTGGGACCAGGGCCACTCTGCCCTGGTGGCTTTCCAGGGGTAAGGGTCTGAGATTGTCTCCAGGTGGAGACCCCATACCACATGGGAAGCACCCCTCTGTGCCAGCAGGTAGGGGCGTCTGAGTTGGACAAGCCTGGGCAGGGCTGTGGGACTCCCAGCTGGAGGAATGACATTTCTTACCCTGAGCCTGTCTCCAGGTCCTTCTTCCACCATCACCGCTGGCTTGAGCGGAGCCTCAGCTCAGGGAACCTGGAACTGCTGAGGTCAGGCACAGCCCTGCAGAGGTGGGACTGGCGGGGCCAGCGCCCACCTCTTGTTCCTGGGGTGTTTGGTGTCTCTGTCGACGCTGTGCTGGTGGGATAAGGGAGGCACAGGTCTGTCCACAGCCGTGCACAGGCGGGGAGGGCCAGATGGTGCCTCGGCTGCTCCCCCGGCAAAAACACCCACAACAAAAATGGGGTGTGAGACACCTTCCACTGCAGGGTGCCCAGCCCCTGGGAATGGTGACCCCAGACTAAGAGCAATAAGGCTGCTCTGCCATGGGCTTTCCACAGCCGTGCTCTGCCTGGCGTGGGGCAGCAGTGCTGAGGGTTGGTCTCCCTGTGACCACCCTCAGTTCCCCCTCGGGAGCTGCAGGAGAAACCACCGGTCTGGGGCACAGTGACAATCCTGCTTTGCTGCAGAGAATGGACCCAGCCTGCAGGGCCAGACTGTTCAGGCCCCAAAATGCCAGGTGTGCTGCCCCCCAAGCACACCCAGGCCTGTGGCTTATCTCCACGAGGAATAGGAGGCAAACCTTTACCAGGTGCCAGAGTAAGGGAGAAATATTCCACCTGTGGGAGGGCAGAGCTGGTGGAGAGGTGGCACAGGACAGGCACTGGGCTCTTCTCCCCGGTCCCCACTTGGGCCACCTTGAGTCTGCAGGTCAATGTCCATGCTGCCCATAGGCCCCCACCGTCCTGCGTTCAGAAGAGAACACTCCCCTCTTCTTCTTTACTTCACTTTTATACCGTATTTCTCCGAGATGCAGGGCTGGAGCTTACCCTAGTGGGAGTTTTCCAGGGGAAGTAGGCTGGGTTTGCAGTGCCCATGTATGTCACCCATCACCGTGGGAGTCTCACCCTGGGCACGCTGCTCTCCCACAGGGGCTGCCAGCAAAAAGGCTCCAGGGTATGGAGCAGAGGGATGTGGCAGCCTGGGCCTCCTCCAGGTCCCCCCAGCGTGACCCCAGGGGTGGAGTAGCTCCCAGCAGGGAACGGGGCAATGATGAAGTGGGAGAGGATGTTGGCAAGAGCTGCCTCCTGCCCTCTCCTCCTCCAGGGCCAGACCCTGCTGTTGGCAGCAGTCCTGAGCTGCAGCAGCTCCCACAGGGAGCCAACGCACCTTCCAGCCTGCAGCAGAGGAGCCTTTCAGGGAGGAGCCGGAGGGTGTGCAGACCCACCAGCGGGAGAGGGAGGGCACTTTGGGCTCCAGGTCCTGCCCAAGGGTCAAAGCCTTCTCCCCGCCTGACTCCTGTGTAAGAGGGTTTTCTGCCCATGGGCACTGGGGCTGGTGAAAGCCCTGGCCAAGGGAGAGGGACCCTGGCTCAGCTCCCAGCAGCACCTCTTTTAGGGGAGGGACACAAAATCTCCTCTGCCACGGAAACGTTCCCGCATGAGCGGGACTGCGTTAACTCAGTTCCAGTCAGGAACTGACTCCTGACGCAGCTGGTAAGCGAGCCCACCAGGGGAGGTGCCTCGCTTGACCTGCTGTTCACAAACAGAGACGGACTGGTGGGAGATGTGGTGGTCAGAGGCCGGCTTGGGCTTAGCGACCATGAAATGGTAGAATTCTCGATACTTGGTGAAGTAAGGAGGGGGGACAGCAAAACCTCTCCCATGGACTTCTGGAGGGTGGACTTTGGCCTGCTCAGGACACTGGTCGAGAGGGTCCCTTGGGAGACAGTCCTGAAGGGCAAAGGGGTCCAGGAAGGCTGGACGTTCTTCAAGAAGGAAGTCTTAAAGGCGCAGGAGCGGGCTGTCCCCATGTGCCGCAAGAAGAACGGGCGGGGAAGGCGACCGGCCTGGCTGAACGGGGAGCTCTGGCTGGGACTCAGGGAAAAAAGGACAGTTTATCACTTGTGGAAGAAGGGGCAGGCAACTCAAGAAGAGTACAGGGATCGCGTTAGGTCGTGCAGAGAGGAAATTAGAAAGGCAAAAGCCCGGCTAGAAGTCAACCTGGCCACTGTCGTGAGAGACAACAAAAAATGCTTTTATAAGTATGTTAATGACAAAAGGAGTGCCAAGGAGAATCTCCATCCTCTACTGGATGCGGGGGGGAACGTTGCCACCAAGGACGAGGAACAGGCTGAGGTACTCAACGCCTTCTTTGCCTCAGTCTTTAGTAGTCAGAGTGGTCATCCTCAGGGTATTCAGCCCCCTGAGCTGGAAGACATGGACGATGAGCAGGATAAACCCCCCATAATTCAAGAGGATGAAGTTCATGACCTGCTATGCCACCTGGACGTTCACAAGTCTATGGGGCTGGATGGGATCCACCCGAGGGTACTGAGGGAGCTGGCGGAGGAGCTTGCCGAGCCGCTCTCCATCATTTACCAGCAGTCCTGGTTAACTGGGGAGGTCCCGGACGACTGGAGGCTCGCCAATGTGACTCCCATCTACAAGAAGGGCCGGAGGGAGGATCCGGGGAACTACAGACCGGTCAGCCTGACCTTGGTGCCGGGGAAGATCATGGAGCGGTTGGTTTTGAGGGTGCTCACAAGCCATGTCCGGGACAACAAGGGGATCAGGCCCAGCCAGCCCGGGTTCATGGAAGGCAGGTCCTGCTTGACCAACCTGATCTCCTTCTATGACCAGGTGACCCACTAGTGGATGAGGGAAAGGCAGTGGATGTGGTCTACTTGGACTTCAGTAAGGCCTTTGACACTGTCTCCCAAAGCATTCTCCTAGAGAAGCTGGCGGCTCACGGCCTAGACAGGTACACTCTTCGCTGGGTAAAAAACTGGCTGGACGGCCGAGCCCAGAGAGTTGTGGTGAACGGAGTTAAATCCAGTTGGCGGCCGGTCACGAGCGGTGTTCCCCAGGGCTCAGTGCTGGGGCCGGTCCTGTTCAATATCTTTATCAACAATCTGGACAAGGGGATCGAGTGCTCCCTCAGTAAGTTTGCAGACGACACCAAGTTGGGCGGGAGTGTTGATCTGCTGGAGGGTAGGAAGGCTCTGCAGAGGGACCTGGACAGGCTGGATCGATGGGCCGAGGCCAACTGTATGAGGTTCAACAAGGCCAAGTGCCGGGTCCTGCACTTCGGCCACAACAACCCCATGCAACACTACAGGCTTGGGGAAGAGTGGCTGGAAAGCTGCCCGGAGGAAAAGGACCTGGGGGTGCTGATTGACAGCAGCTGAACATGAGCCGGCAGTGTGCTCAGGTGGCCAAGAAGGCCCACGGCATCCTGGCCTGTATCAGGAATAGTGTGGCCAGCAGGAGTAGGGAGGTGATTGTGCCCCTGTACTCGGCACTGGTGAGGCCGCACCTCGAATGCTGTGTTCAGTTTTGGGCCCCTCACTACAAGGACATGGAGGTGCTGGAGCGTGTCCAGAGCAGGGCAACGAAGCTGGTGAAGGGCCTGGAGCACAAGCCTTATGAGGAGCGGCTGAGGGAACTGGGGTTGTTTAGCCTGGAGAAGAGGAGGCTGAGGGGAGACCTCATCGCGCTCTACAACTACCTGAAAGGAGGTTGTAGCGAGGTGGGTGTTGGTCTCTTCTGCCAAGTCACTAGCGATAGGACAAGAGGAAATGGCCTCAAGTTGCACCAAGGGAGGTTTAGATTGAACATTAGGAGAAATTTCTTTACTGAAAGAGTGGTCAGGCCTTGGAACAGGCTGCCCAGGGAAGTGGTGGAGTCACCATCCCTGGAAGTATTTAAAAGACATGTAGATGAGGCCCTTAGGGATATGGTGTAAAGGGCATGGTGGTGTTGGGTTGACGGTTGGACACGATGATCTTAGAGGTCTTTTCCAACCTGTATGATTCTATGATTCTATGATTAACTGTTGTGGGAGGTAATCCATGGCCGTGATGTCCCCTGGGGCTGGCTGGGGTGTTCAGGGCACTGCGGCCACCTTAGGGCTCACTTGTGTGGGGCCACAGCCCAGGGCTTACCCTGACACGGCAGCTCTGTTATGGCCTCTGCACTGTGGGACCAGCATGGCCCGGACAGGGCCTGGGGGAAAGAGGAGCTGGAAAGCCAAGGGTGAGGAAATGGGTGCTCCCGCTGGGGTGCATCACGGGACCATCAGAGAGACACTTGGACTAGAAACTGGCTGTGGGCAGCAGGATGGAAATGCCTCTGTCAGCAGGATTATTCCCCAGGGACCATGGGCTCTCGCAGCCCCACAGCCTGACCCCAAGCCTGCTGTCCCTGAGACGCGCCCCTTCCCTACCACCGTGTCCTTCTTCTCTGCGCCCCCTCATCAGACTCAGGGAGACAACCCGACACCTGGGCCCGTGTCGTGGTTTAACCTGGCAGGCAGCCAAATACCACGCAGCCGCTCACTCACTCCCCCCGCACCCCCAGTGGGATGGGGAGAGAATCGGAAGGGTAGGAGTGAGAAAAACTCGTGGGTTGAGATAAAGACAGTTTAATAGAACAGAAAAGGGAGAATAATGATAATAAATAATGATAGAATATAGAAAATGAGTGATGCACAATGCAATTGCTCACCACCCGCGCTGACCGATAACGAAGTAGCCATCGGTACTTCCTGGATCACACCTACCGTTCATATACTGAGCATGACATCACATGGTATGGAATACCCCATTGGCCAGCTGGGCTGGCTGTCCTGATTATGTTCCCTCCCATCTCGTGTACCTAGCTCAGTCAGTAGGCACGGGAGCTGTCCTTGGACTAGGAGGGCACTTAGCAACAACTGAAAACATCAGTGTGTTATCAACATTCTCCTCGTACTAAATCCAAAACACAGCACTAGGAAGAAATTTAACCCTATCCCAGCCGAAACTAGGACAGTATCCACCCCTTATTCCATACCATTTACATTATGCTTAGGTCTCACATTTTTCGATACCTTTCAATTAATCACCACTATCTTTTTTATATATATACATATATAATACATATACATACATATATACATATAATACATATACATACATATATATATACATAAATATATATAAATGTCCATTGAGTTCTTTTAGTCCACAACTTTGGGCTCCATCTGTCATAACAGTCTTTCAGGGCCAGAAGGATGGTGTGTGGTGTTGGGCTGTTGCATCCTGAAGCCAGTTCTCATTTTGGTACTGCTGCGCTCGTCCAGTTCTATCATCGTTGCACTTTGCTCGGTTTCATCGGAGTTAGTTCATTCTTCATTAATCTGGGTGATTTTCACTGCTATACCATTGATAGCAACCATAGAAATAATGATATACAATATCATATAACAATTGACATCATAAAATTCAGTTCATTAGCTATTTTCACCCAAAATCAAGTCCCCTTGAGGTACACACCGGACTTGCCCATCCTTTCGCATCACCCACCAAGTGCACCCAGGTCCTTGAGCAAAAGCAATCCCATGGATGGGTTTTCCCTTGCCAGAGGCAGGAGTAACCCAGACTGTCTTCCCCAGCATATTTCTTATGTGCACGACAGGAACTTTATCTCCATCTACAGTACGTAAAAGTCTTGATTGGGCAGGGCCAGCTCGATTAACAGACCCCCTAGTGTTGACTAACCAGGTGGTTTTTGCTAAATGTGTATCCCAATGCTTGAATGTCCCACCACCCATTGCCCTCAGTGTTGTCTTTAGCAGCCCGTTGTATCGTTCGATTTTCCCGGAGGCTGGTGCATGGTAGGGGATGTGATAGACCCACTCAATGCCGTGCTCTTTGGCCCAGGTGTCTATGAGGGTGTTTCGGAAGTGAGTCCCGTTGTCTGACTCAATTCTTTCTGGGGTGCCATGTCGCCACAGGACTTGCTTTTCAAGGCCCAGGATGGTGTTCCGGGCAGTGGCATGGGGCACAGGGTATGTTTCTAGCCATCCGGTGGTTGCTTCCACCATGGTGAGCACATAGCGCTTGCCGTGCCGGGTTTGTGGGAGTGTGATATAATCAATCTGCCAGGCCTCCCCATATTTGTATTTCAACCATCGTCCCCCATACCAAAGAGGCTTTACTCGCTTGGCTTGTTTGATTGCAGCGCACATTTCACATTCATGGATAACCTGTGCAATAGCGTCCATGGTTAAGTCCACCCCTCGATCACGAGCCCATCTATATGTTGCATCTCTTCCTTGATGGCCTGAGGCGTCATGGGCCCACCGAGCTATAAATAATTCACCCTTATGTTGCCAGTCCAGATCCACCTGGGCCACTTCAATCTTAGCAGCCTGGTCCACCTGCTGGTTCTTTTGATGTTCTTCAGTGGCCCGTCTCTTGGGCACGTGAGCATCTACGTGACGTACTTTTACAGTCAGGTTCTCTACTCGGGCAGCAATATCTTGCCACAATGCGGCAGCCCAGATGGGTTTACCTCTGCGCTGCCAGTTGTTCTGCTTCCACTGCTGCAACCACCCCCACAGGGCATTTGCCACCATCCATGAGTCAGTATAGAGATAAAGTACTGGCCATTTTTCTCGTTCAGCAATGTCCAAGGCCAGCTGGATGGCTTTTACCTCTGCAAACTGGCTCGATTCACCTTCTCCTTCAGCAGTTTCTGCAACTTGGCGTATAGGACTCCATACAGCAGCTTTCCACCTCCGATGCTTTCCCACAAGGCGACAGGACCCATCAGTGAACAGGGCATATTGCTTCTCGCTTTCTGGTAGTTTATTATAGAGTGGGGCTTCTTCAGCACGTGTCACCTCCTCCTCTAGGGATATTCCAAAATCTTTGCCTTCTGGCCAGTTCGTGATCACCTCCAAGATTCCTGGGTGACTGGGGTTTCCTATTCGGGCCCGTTGTGTGATCAGTGCGACCCACTTACTCCACGTAGCATCGGTTGCATGATGTGTAGAGGGGACCCTCCCTTTGAACATCCAGCCCAGCACCAGCAGTCGGGGTGCCAGGAGGATCTGTGCTTCAGTACCAACTACTTCCGAAGCAGCTCGAACCCCTTCATATGCTGCCAATATCTCCTTCTCAGTGGGAGTGTAGCGGGCCTCGGATCCTCTGTATCCCCGACTCCAGAACCCTAAGGGTCGATCTCGAGTCTCCCCTGGTGCTTTCTGCCAGAGGCTCCAGGTAGGGCCATTCTCCCCGGCTGTGGTGTAGAGCACATTCTTCACATCTTGTCCTGCCCGGACTGGCCCAAGGGCTACTGCATGGACTATCTCCTGTTTAATTTGTTCAAAGGCTTGCTGTTGCTCAGGGCCCCATCTGAAGTCGTTCTTCTTCCTGGTCACGTGATAGAGAGGGCTTACAATCAGGCTGTAATCTGGAATATGCATTCTCCAAAAACCCACAATGCCTAAGAAAGCTTGTGTTTCCCTTTTGCTAGTTGGTGGGGACATGGCTGTTATTTTGTTGATCACATCCATTGGGATCTGACGACGTCCGTCTTGCCATTTTATTCCTAAAAACTGGATCTCCTGTGCAGGTCCCTTGACCTTACTTTGTTTTATGCCAAAACCGGCTTTCAGAAGGATTTGAATTATTCTCTCCCCTTTCTCAAAAACTTCTTCTGCTGTGTTGCCCCACACAATGATGTCATCAATGTATTGCAGGTGTTCTGGAGCCTCACCCTGTTCCAGTGCGGTGTGAATTAGTCCATGGCAAATGGTAGGGCTGTGTTTCCACCCCTGGGGCAGTCGGTTCCAGGTGTACTGGACGCCCCTCCAAGTGAAAGCAAACTGTGGCCTGCACTCTGCTGCCAAAGGGATGGAGAAGAAGGCATTAGCAATGTCAATGGTGGCGTACCACTTGGCTGCCTTTGACTCCAGTTCATATTGAAGTTCTAGCATGTCCGGCACGGCAGCACTCAGTGGCGGCGTGACTTCGTTCAGGCCACGGTAGTCTACTGTTAGTCTCCACTCTCCATTAGACTTTCGCACTGGCCATATGGGACTGTTGAAGGGTGAGCGAGTCTTGCTGATCACTCCTTGGCACTCCAATCGACGAATCAGCTCATGGATAGGGATCAGGGAATCTCGGTTGGTGCGGTATTGTCGCCGATGCACTGTTGTGGTAGCGATTGGTACTTGTTGTTCTTCAACCCTCAGCAACCCCACAACAGAAGGGTCCTCTGAGAGACCGGGCAAGGTGGACAGCTGTTTAATTTCTTCCGTCTCCAGGGCAGCTATACCAAAAGCCCACCGGTACCCTTTTGGGTCCTTAAAATACCCTCTCCTGAGATAGTCTATGCCAAGGATGCACGGAGCCTCTGGGCCAGTCACAATGGGGTGCTTCTGCCACTCGTTCCCGGTTAGGCTCACTTCGGCCTCCAATACAGTTAACTCTTGGGATCCCCCTGTCACTCCAGAAATACAGATGGGTTCTGCCCCTTTATAGCTTGATGGCATCAGGGTACACTGTGCACCGGTGTCTACGAGAGCCTTATACTCCTGTGGCTCTGATGTGCCAGGCCATCGAATCCACACAGTCCAGTAAACCTGGTTGTCCCTTTCCTCCACCTGGCCGGAGGCAGGGCCCCTCTAGTTCTGGTCATAGTATCCGCTTCTCACTTCTTGCAAACGTGAGTCAAGAATTCCTTCATTACAGTCCAAAGTAAGATCAGCCCTTCTACTCTGTCTGGGGAACTGTTCACTGGAAACTGGACCGTCGTGGGACAGGGTTTTCCTGAAAACTGGAGCTTCATTTTTCCTGAGAGAACCCCCTTGTGTGATTGTTTTTCCTTGCAACTCACGTACCCGTGCCTCTAGGGTCAAGGTAGGTTTTCCATCCCACTGCCTCATGTCCTCTCCGTGGTCACGCATGTAAAACCACAGGGTGCCCCGTGGTGTGTACTTTCGATATCCTCTCTCTTGAGGAGAAAAACGCTGACTCCTAATGGATGAGATACTGGTCCGTACAGGTGGAGAATAGGACCTATCGTCTTTGAGTTGCTGGACCTCTCGGGACAGTTTCTCTACAGCCGAGACAAAGGAGGAGGAGATAGTTTCTTCGAAATCCCGAAGTCTGTTAACCACCTCATCCACCGTTGGTGCTTCTTCCTCTTTCCAGCACAGTACTGCCAACGAACTGGCATACGATGCTGGTGCGCTCCGTACCAACTTCCGCCACATGGGTCGGGTGCACTGGACATCATCTGGATCTTTGGGTGTTCGGCCGTCGTCCAGGTCACTATAAACCACCTCCAGCACGCCTAGTTCTCTCAGGTACTGGATACCTCTCTCCATAGTGGTCCATTTGCCTAGGCGATATATAACATCTTCCTTGAAGGGATACCTTTCCTTCACGCCTGACAACAGTCGCCTCCAGAGGCTGAGGACCTGTGTCCCTTTTCCGATTGCTTTGTCAATACCCGCTTCCCTAGCAAGGGATCCCAGCTGTTTGGCCTCCTTCCCCTCTAATTCCAGGCTACTGGACCCATTATCCCAGCATCGGAGCAGCCAGGTAACAATATGCTCGCCTGGACGACGGCTGAAATCTTTCCGCATATCTCGCAGCTCACTCAGGGATAGGGATCGGGTGGTTTCTGTCTTGTTTATGAGTTCTTCCTCTTCCTCCTCCTCTCCTCGTGATGTCCCTGCTCTTTCATCATCCCTTTCTAAACGACCTGATCTCCGCTTCCAAGATTTCCTCTTCCGTACAGGGGCAACGGATGCCAGCAAGGGTTGGTCCTCTGGTTCAGCTGTAGTGCCTGTTGCTGGGGTTTGGGTAGCTGCAGTGCTTGTCATGGGGGTTGGAGTAACTGTAGTGCCTGTTGCCGGAGCTTGAGTGGCTGCAGTGCTTGTCGCAGGGGTTGGAGAAGCTACGGTGACTATTGCCAGGGTTTGAGTAGCCACAGGGGTTGTCATGGGGGTTGGAGTAGCCGCAGTGCCTGTCGTGGGGTTTTGAGTAGCCACCGTGTCTGTAGCCGCCCCCGAGACTCGCCGCTCCGCCCGCCCCGATGAGGCACCGCTGCTTGCCCTCCCTCTTTTCTTGTTCCTGAGGGTTGATCTCTGGACAGTATTCCTGAAGAGTTGTTTAACCCTAAACAAGGCCTGAACCACATTCAGGAGACATAGCAATATGATCATGCTTGTTTGAACATCCCAAGGATATTCAAAATTCTCAGGGAATATTGTGGACATCTTCATGAAGAGGATAGAAGAAAAAGGAGTTTCTGACGATATGGAAGGGAAGATGAACAAGTGGGAGAAAGTGTCCCATCCCGTCTCCCCCTTAAATTCATTCTCCAAGGAGAAAAAAGTGCAAATACTAATAATTTCTAAGAGGTGATTCCCGAGGTACAGAAATGATGGCAGTGCCGAGTACAGATACCAGATTAGACTTATGACCAATGATTTTATCACCTCATAAAACAGCAGCAAAGTTATAATCTTGGCCCAGTTCCGAATAATGATAAACAGCACAAAAGGGAACACATACTGCAAGCAAGGTATTACATGACCCAACATTGAGAGCCAGCCCCACAACTTTGACAGCCAATACATCAACATTGTGACCAATCAATACAATGAATGCTTATAACAATTTTGCCTTAACACACTTTGGTCAGATCTATCGTTATCTCAACCCTTCGAGCCCCACGTTGGGCGCCAAAAAGGACTGTCGTGGTTTAACCTGGCAGGCAGCCAAATACCACGCAGCCGCTCACTCACTCCCCCCGCACCCCCAGTGGGATGGGGAGAGAATCGGAAGGGTAAGAGTGAGAAAAACTCGTGGGTTGAGATAAAGACAGTTTAATAGAACAGAAAAAGAAAAATAATATTAATAAATAATGATAGAATATAGAAAATGAGTGATGCACAATGCAATTGCTCACCACCCGCGCTGACCGATAACGAAGTAGCCATCGGTACTTCCTGGATCACGCCTACCGTTCATATACTGAGCATGACATCACATGGTATGGAATACCCCATTGGCCAGCTGGGCTGGCTGTCCTGATTATGTTCCCTCCCATCTCGTGTACCTAGCTCAGTCAGTAGGCACGGGAGCTGTCCTTGGACTAGGAGGGCACTTAGCAACAACTGAAAATATCAGTGTGTTATCAGCATTCTGCTCATACTAAATCCAAAACACAGCACTAGGAAGAAATTTAACCCTATCCCAGCCGAAACCGGGACATATCCCCATGAAACAGGTGTAGCTCAGCCAGCCCTCCTGTAAGGTCCTGCACGGGCGAGCGTGCCTGAGCCGAGCCCCTGATGAACGCGTGCACCGGTCTCAGCACCAGCTGATGTGTGCAGGAGCCCCGTCTCCTGTGGCTGGGAGAGCTCACTGCCTGCGGCTGATCCTCCATCAGCTCTCCCAGCAGGCTGCACAGCCTTAGCCCCTATGTTTGAGAAAGAACAGCAAGCGCAGATGATTAGCAGAATTCCCTTTTTATTTTCTGCTGCGAAAGCCCTGTTGTGAGGGGCCTGCAGCCCAGCGGGAGCCAGCAGCTCTGTGCCACTGTGCCTCTGGCTTCCACCCAGGCGGGAGGAGGGCTGGGTCAGCATAGGCTCCTGCAGCAGAGCTTCCCATCCAGGCAGCCGTTCCGCACACCTGGCTCGACGTCTGCCGCCTCGTCAGCCGGTGCCGCTCTGCGTGTCAGCCCCCAGCCCTCGCTGCAGCTCCGTGTGCTGCCCGACCCCACAAGCGGTATTGCAGCAGCATCCTCTTGCCAGAAGAGCTGGAGCTCCCACCAGGGTGTAGGTCGGAGCGTGCGTGGCGTCACCTCCTTGGTGAAGTGGTGGGGTGCAGTGCACTGCACTGTGGGGTGCGGTGACTAGTGTCAATAGTCGCTGGGGTATAAACAGATGCCCGAAAATTACTGCGTTCTGTCCGAGGGCCCCAACCATTATACCAGCCTCATATGGCCCTGATCACCCTAAAAATCCGTTGCATTTTCCAGGCCAACCAGTTTTGGTTGAACTCCCCACTGTGGGAACCGTACCCCTGGTACTGGATACTCCAATGAACAAGTATGCCTGGAAGGCAAAAGATGCTCACGGGAAGGAACACAAGATTAATGCACGGTGGATTGTTCCATCTTTCTAACGATAACCTGCCTCCGGTTCCTTAAAATGGGCTGAGTTTGTTTTCTTTTCTCTTTCAGGTAGAGACTCCGAAGCCAGCCAGAAGGAATACATGAAGCTGCTGATTGTCTGCGTGGTTTTGTTGGTGATTTCTTTGTTAATCTTCATAGGCTGTCTGATATACCATCGTAAACGATGTCTTGATCGACCATTATCACTGTCTTTAGTATCTGGGGAAGCTCCTCCTCCCTCCTTTCTGACTCATCATGGCAAAATGAATTTATTGTTTTAGGTCAACAAGCTGATACCTTTAATCTTACCAATTGTTGGGTATGTGGAGGGCCATTTGGTCTAGAAAGATGGCCATGGACCTCCATCCCCCTTTCTCCTAAATGGTTAGTGAGTAATTACAGCGAGACCAAAAATGATTCCTATTGGAGCGAGGACGCACAGCCCTGGACGGTACAATACCTGACCCGAGGTGAATGTTGTCTAAATCACACACAGGAGGGTGGTGGTTTTGTGGGAAATAGCAAATGTAATTGGACCTATAGGGAAACCATTGCTTCATTGAGGGCTGTAAGACAATGCTTAACTACAATAATGAACCTTTTGTACCTCGCGAGCTGGGATGGGTCTGGGTAAAAGAGACCGGGCACTGGAAAATATTTCCTTCCTATTGGTCTCTGATCAATCGTACGAAAATCATTACCAGTGCTGCTGAAAATTGTTCTTGGAGTGATGACACCGGTGCTTGGTCCTGTTCCATTTACAAGATACCTGGCAGCAACGTACCCCTACCATTAAACCATCCACTCGGAGCAGGTAATACCACATATTTCCAATTACCACGGACCCCCACCGGTCTGTTTGAAAATGGTACCTGGGCACTGAAAGGTCATTCCTGGATCTGTGGACATCACGCGTACAAGTGATTGCCCAAAAACTGGACTGGGGTGTGTTATGTGGGGCTAATTCACCCCTTATTCTTCTTACTCCTGGAGAACGGAGGTGACGGATTAGGTGTTAAGTTATATGATGATCTCAATCGATATCGGCGATCCATTGATACTTCTATAATGGGTGGAAGTGGTCAAACGTGGGGTAAGGACGAGTGGACCCCTCAATGTATCATACAACATTATGGACCTGCCACTTGAAACCCCAACGAGTGGATTAGCGGTGTTCGAGAACCTATCTATAATTTAAATCATATTATTTGGTTGCAAGCCGTTCTAGAGATTATTACTAATGAGACGGCCCATGCCCTGGATCTATTAGCAGACCAGGCCACCCAAATGTGAACAGCAATATTCCAATATCGGATGGTTCTCGATGACCTGCTAGCTAAAGAAGGGGGCATTTGTGGTGAACTTAATGACTCCAACTGTTCTTTAAAAATTGATGATAGCGGCAAAATTGTTAAACAAATTACCGCAGGAATACGAAAACTGGCCCATGTTCCCGTTCATATCTGGAAGGGTTGGGAATTTGATCCCTTCTCCTGGCTCCCAGGTGGCCCTGGGTTAAATGAGTTTTATTTTATTTGTTATGTAGTTTTGCCATGTTGTTGTTTTTATCATGTGTTATTCTGTGTTTTATACAGTTAATTCAACATGTTGCAACCAATATGCAATTTGTGACTACTGTTTCACCTGACGGTGTCAAACAAATTCGCACTGTGCGCCAAACTACGCCGTCAGTAGTGCCGATTGTATGAAATGTTCTGAAATGCTCTGAAATGCTCTTTTCTGGCCTTTTCTACATAACTATATTTTCTCAAAACCAAACCAAAAAAAAAAAAGGGAAATCCTTGAGCCACGGGGTAGTGTAAGGAACTGAAACATTTGTCAGTGAGTCCTGGCATTTGTCTCAAGGATTGCTTATCTAAGAAGAGCCGCTGCAAAGTGGGAGAAACTGAACTATAGAACATTTGTCTGCTTACCTAAGAACTATAAAAGATCTGTCTCAGAGATAAGAGCAGCTGCAAGGCCACTGAGGGCTGCGGTTTGCAGGGGATGCGCTCTGAGCAAGACTCGGTGTTGTCTAGGAATGTGGCAACGTACCGTTGCCATGGAAACCGCCGCCCTCGACCAGGAATAAAGGGGACTGACAAGACGACCCCCGTGTCAATCGACCACCGCCGACCCCGGAGAGATCGCCCACCGCGGACCCCGGAGCGACCGCTCACTGCCGAAGCACTAAAAGACTTGGACTCTGAGACATCGCGGATCCATGGCAGTGACTATTCTTGCAGGTCTATCCCGAACGCTTGCTTGATTTCTGTCTTTATTCTAGCTATCCTATCGCTACTAACTTTTACTTTTGATAATAGAAGCTGTTTAGGACATACGTCATTTCACCTCGTTTGTGTCTTAATCTCGCTCTTGGGATCACATCGAAACCTCCCCCGATATTGGATTGGGACAGGCCCTCAAAACCTGAGGCTCTGCATGTTCCGCTCTACTAAGTTCTTCATATTAAGTGATTTAACTACAATAAGCAAAACCTGCATTTTTTTCTAGTTCGCCATGTCCTTTTAACATACAAATCATAATATAAACCTCATGCAGAAGTGGATCTTCAAATGATTGAAGCCAGCTGATTTTTTTTAAGTAGTATTTGTTCAAATGTTTTTACTACACACGAGTCCGGATACAAGCAGGGTCTAAGGGAGTGACTGTAAATGATTTGGACCTTCAAGCACCTATCACTCAGATCAAACACTCATGGTTTTGGTTTTAGATGCATTCATTCACAAAAGCAACCAACTTGTTTCAACATTTTATTGAAGGGTTGTTTCATATACACAGCTTTTTCTCAACTGTAACATAATCCAGATCGACATCTATGAAATCATTTCCATTAACATTTACAGAAGACTTTACAGATACTTGACTAATTTGTTTGAACCCAAGCGGTTTACAAAACACATCCAAAAAACATTACTAGGAATAGACCAAAATTCAACTATGGCAGTTAATACATAGTAAAACAGAAAACTTCTTACAACACACTGCCTCCATGCTAAGCCAGTCTGCACTGAGGAGGTTAGAGTAAGGAACAGTTCTGAGCTGCTTCATGTTACGTTCCTGTATTTTTCTGAAATACTTAAATTTTCTTGAAAGCTTAAATGCGTACACTTGGACAGTTTTTCACATTTTAGAGTAAAACTTCACAGGGGTTTACAGAACCAAGGACACGTTTAGGGACAGCACTAATGGAGACCAATTTCTTTTGGTGGCTACCTTCCAAACTATTTTTTTTTTCATTTCTGCAGTGAGAGAGAGAAGTTACCAGTGGGAAGAGATTTCTCTTTCTGGGAAATGAACTCCAGCCTTTATTTTCAGAAGAAAGAACTGGCTCCTCTGCATTAGGCCCTGCCTTCTCTAATCTTTGTAACTTCAAAGACTAGTAATTTAATTGGCTAGCACTGCGCCTTTTCACAAAGTGCAATCCCTAGTGCTTTCCCATACAAAGTTACATGTTGTTGAGCAAAAAATGCAAGCAGTTCCATAGCAAAACATGGCATTACAACAGTCTCAGAAGGTCACGTTTGCTAATATGCCACACATACGCATTGGTATTTTCCTGTAAACAATTAGGTACATTTACACAATTTACACAGTCTGCGATCAAACAAATTAGGTTGTGTTGTCCACTATATATATACTACAATTTATGAAATTGTGCAGCATTCAAAGAATGGATCTATAACTATAATGACTAGAAATTCAAAAATAGCCATGCAGTTGTCCATGTTCCAGAAACGCTTCTATTTTGGCTCTTGCAACCCCCCCTGAAATGTCCATACTTTACAGCCAATTAAATTCTTCTGTGAAAATTGTGTTAGTTTCCAATGCAAAATGAACGAAAAGTATGAAAAACAGTAAACAGCTTCTGAAGTGCTGCTTCTTTGTGTCTTGAAGATGAGTAATACTGCGTTGAGGCATTCTCTCTTCCCAAACTGGCAGATACTCTTTACAGGATAGTATCAAAATATACACACATTTTAAAGTTAAGATAAAAACTTTAAATTATTAAAAAATAAATTAAAGTTTTGTTCACATTACAACAGTTATCCAGCTATAAAGCACAGTATAAGATTTAAAAATACAAAGCAAACACTTTTTTTTTTTTTAAGTATTTGACAAGAATATAGATATACCTTAATAAGCTGGGCCAGAAAAATAGATGCAGAAGTCATCAATCTGTTCATGAAAAATTAAACACATATTCAAGTTCTACAATCAAAACAGAGCAATAGTTAACCTCTACTGTAGTCTGACAGTCTGCACTATATCCTCCAAGTGTCACTGGAAGAGGCATTTCCAACCTAGTGTAATTGGTATTCAAAACAAAGTCCAAACCTGTGACAGCTTAAGAGTGCCTATGTGGTTAAGGAGAAGAAGCTAAACTAACCAAACCCGCTGGAGATCAACTTCTTGCTCCAGAATATCTCAGAGAGGGACCCTTGTCAAATGCTCACAGCTGCTTAAAAGTTGAAGGGGTAAGGAAGCTGTCAATTTTCAGCTAAAAAGGATTTAAAAAATACATTTAATTGTGAAGGAAGCATCACTACAGGAAACTTCTTTTCAGTGTGGCTTGTAAATTAATCAGTAAATGTCTCATCATTTATAAACGCACATGTTTATGCTTTTAGGAACACAGTAGTTGCCTGTCAAAGTAAAGCACAGGCATATCAGCCCTGAAAGATGAACTCTGCCCCTCCTGTCAGTAAGTTTAAAAATGCCAACCTCACCAGACCCCACAAAACCCAAATAAAAACACCAGTCCAAGACATCAGCCATAAAAGTAACCCACCACTTTGTCTAGAAAAAGAATAAACTGCTCAAATTATTGAATTAAAGGGGTTTACCGTGAAGGAGTAGCCTTCAAAAACTGAGAAAACTGATTTCTTGTATTTTATTAGGCCACAGGCCGTACTATCCAAATAGTTTGGGAAGTGTGAGAATTTAATAGTATTCTCCTTGCTATCATAGAATCATAGAATCATACAGGTTGGAAAAGACCTCTAAGATCATCGTGTCCATCCATCAACCCAACACCCCCATGCCCACTACACCATGTCCCTAAGCGCCTCATCTACACGTCTTTTAAATACTTCCAGGGATGGGGACTCAACCACTTCCCTGGGCAGCCTGTTCCAAGGCCTGACCACTCTTTCAGTAAAGAAATTTATCCTAATGTCCAATCTAAACCTCCCCTGGCGCAACTTGAGGTCATTTCCTCTCGTCCTATCGCTAGTTACTTGGCAGAAGAGACCGACCCCCACCTCGCTACAACCTCCTTTCAGGTAGTTGTAGAGCGCGATGAGGTCTCCCCTCAGCCTCCTCTTCTCCAGGCTAAACAACCCCAGTTCCCTCAGCTGCTCCCCATAAGACTTGTGCTCCAGGCCCTTCACCAGCTTCGTTGCCCTCCTCTGGACGCGCTCCAGCACCTCCATGTCCTTCGTGGAGTGAGGGGCCCAAAACTGAACACAGGATTCGAGGTGCGGCCTCACCAGTGCCAAGTATAGGGGCACGATCACCTCCCTGCTCCTGCTGGCCACACCAGTTCTGATACAGGCCAGGATGCCGTTGGCCTTCTTGGCCACCTGGGCACACTGCCGGCTCATGTTCAGCCGGCTGTCAATCAGCACCCCCAGGTCCTTTTCCTCTGGGCAGCTTTCCAGCCACTCTTCCCCAAGCCTGCAGCGTTGCCTGGGGTTGTTGTGGCCCAAGTGCAGGACCCAGCACTTGGCCTTGTTGAACCTCATGCAGTTGGCCTCAGGCATCGATCCAGCCTGTCCAGGTCCCTCTGCAGAGACTTCCTACCCTCCAGCAGATCAACACTCCCGCCCAACTTGGTGTCGTCTGCAAACTTACTGAGGGAGCACTCGATCCCCTCATCCAGATCGTTGATAACGATATTGAACAGGACCGGCCCCAGTACTGAGCCCTGGGGAACACCTCTCGTGACCAGCCGCCAACTGGATTTAACTCCAACCTGCGTGCTTTGTGCTAATAAACAAGAGACCCTGAGCTATTTTCCAGATGTCAGTGGCTGCCAGTTCGCATGGAACATGGCTTTCTCAGGTGACGGTGCAGTTGGACTGTGATCAGGGATGTGTACTTGCATGATGGGGCTTTCATGAACGTTTTCTTGTCTTGCCACTTCAAAGGCCTTCTCTTTTCTGGAAATTTTTAAGACGGCATTTCTTATTCTGGGGTTCAGACTGGAGTCGGACTTAATGTTGAACAGCTGATATAATGGGCTCCGTAAAACATGAGAGCGCGCTGCTTTTTTGCTGTTGTTTTCTAACACTGCCTGGACTTTGGTAAGCAAGAGGAAGAGTGAAGGTTTCCTCCTGCAGTACGATTTTGCTGGGCTGTGAGGCTGTATTGGAGTAGCAGAGGTAAAAACTGTCATCTTTGAAAGTAACGAAGCTGTAGCAAAAGAAGCAGGACAAGCTAGTTTCTTCCTAGAATGCTGCCTGACAAAAACAGTGGCAAGTAAAGGCACTTGCAGTTGGCTTTTTTATGCAGTCTTCATAGAGAGCTTTGGGTATTGATTGATTTCTGGGAAGCAAGCCAGCAGCGAGGAAAGAAAACTGGGGCTTGTCTAAACGGCTTCTTCGCCGTAGGCAGGGTTCGAGCCTTTGCGCTAGCACAGGTCTTAACTACAGTTTACGAACACAGAAAATGAGCTGTCTGTAAGGAAGGTTTCAGTAGAAGTAAGGGTCAATTTGCTAAATTGGCTGCTCTGTATGTGATGCAAATAAGAGATGACTTGGCAGCGTTTACATCTCAAGTGCAGTCGAGGTCTTTTCACGGGTACTTCTGGACGGCAGGTCGTGTGCCTGAGTGGTCCCGAGTCCCAGGATGAGCCAGCTCCTGCCGACAGTTTTATCTCCTGGATATATGTTTCATTTGGACTCATTTTCTCAGCTAAGTCTATCGAGTCTTACAGACTTGGGCCCCTTGGGATGGTGCCGTTGTAGTTCCAGTGCTCAAGCGGCACTGTTTGGTTTGCCGCTGCTTTGCCAAGGCAAAGCCCATTGCAGGATAACGCTCCCACAAAAAGCCTGGCACTGCAGTCTTCTCGGTAGTCGTCTGTAGCCTTCACGCTGCCAGGCTGTTGCTGCTGTTTCCTCAGAAGTAAAATTCACCCTAATCCTGGGACGTCTCTCCTGCCCTCTCTGGACGGAGTAATCGCTGGTCATTCATGAACTGGTCATGCTCTACCTTCAACCTAGGCAGGGTATTTTCCCTCATTCCCATCTTCTTCTGAAGTAAACATCACAGTTGTTATAATCATGAAAAAGCTGAATTTTTTTCTTCCTTGTACAAATACTGCTTTATACAATACTTTCTTGATTTCCCTGTTCTGTGTTGGTAGCTCTGAGCATTTAATCTGGTCTACCTGAGCCTCCTGAACCCTGAAGCAGTGTTCTGAAGGAGGCCTTATTAGGGATTTCTTCAACGCTGTTAAAATAAAAGCTGCTCGTTCTGCTTTAAATCGGGGTGACGGAAAAGGCCGCTGTGGTTTTTGAGTCCTTTTTTCCCTTCAATTTTTAGATCGGCAGAGGAAACTTCTGTCGGGCTTTCTCTTTGCGTGCGTCCTGGTGCCTTTCTCGCCAGCTTTCTTTGCCAAACGTGGGCTATTGCTTAAGACTTCCATCAGAGGTGAACGCCTGTCACACAGCAAGGGTTCTTTGGGTATCGAACGAGAAAACAACAACAGCCTACAGACCAGGTCTGATCAACCTCATTATAATAACATAAATTGACAATCAGTATAATGAAGCCTGAGTGGAGCAAGCTGAGCATGAGCAAAAGAGAGAAGGGGGAATCTCACTTGCCGTGTACAAGGCAGCAAGGTACAACACCGTTAACGATTAATCTTACCTGTTGATGAGCAACAGTCGGGGAAATTGTCGACCTGTCGTGTTCTCCGTCATGACGTAAGGACATCTCCTTCGCTGGGCAGCACCCCTGGACCGCGAGTCAGTGTTGGGGCACCTTATTGATGGGATCACGCCTTCTCTGTTCAGTCGTAAGACTGACAGGTTGACGTAGGCACGACCTTTACGTACAAAGCTGGACGTGTCTCAGAAGGGCTGGTGGTCCGCAAGGAGTTATATGCAATTGGTCACAGGTTTCTGTGTGCGAGTGGGTCCGTGCAGCTGTGTGAGCAGCGCAAGCACACTATGTAAGCGCTTTCCACTGTCCCGTGCCATCCCTGAGGCCAGGAGCGTCTCGCCACACTCCACCCCTTACGGCGTGGTAACAGCGTGATCCAGCGGTGGGGGTAACAGCCCTGCAGAGTGAGAGCGCGAGCCTCTCTTGCCTCTCCACGTGCGAAATGGCTGGGCGGTGAACGGAGAGGTGGTGGAGGAGGAGGAGGGCTTTCCCAAGTGGGGGGAAATGCAAGATTAATCCCTATCAGTGTGTTTGATCGTTTGCTTCTAGGACAAATGGCAAAGCAAAGCTTAATCACAATCCAAACCAAACTTCTTAACGGGCTAAAGAATATTAGACTAATAAGAGTTTTCGTTCCTATGTTTTGCAAATTTACGGATGGTGCCCAACTAAACAGGTCAGAAGGTGAAACTCCAGGAGGTATTGCGATTTGATGTATCGTTTGTCAATGTTTGGAAATGGCACGGACGTTGTGTTCGATTTGTCGAGATTGTTAACGTCGGTGCCACAGGTGGTGTGAGTCGATGCTCAGACACCTCCTTGTTGCAGGGTAAGCACATCAAGTACGAGACGATTTGTCCTACTATCAAAGCTCAAGAAGAATTTCCCTGTTGCAAGGCTGAAGTGGCACCTACTGTGCGATTGCCTGCGGCTTCCATGGTAGCGGATAGATTGTTAAGAGCTCCTTCTAGTTCGTTTACCCCGAGTCCAGGAATTAAGGTTCTGATTAAATGTCTCCATCTGGAATCATGGGGGGTTCCTCATATTCTGGGGTGAAGAGGTGGAGGGTCAGATCTACGCATGCGGCCGGGGCTGCATTAACTCCCCCCCACCTCCCGCTGCACGAATGACCGCAGGCAGAGGCGCTGTGAAACGAACATCAAACCTTTAATGCCTTAAGAAAGAAAGAGAGATATGGGCGAGGGCTGGGGCTGGAGTGGGCGGGTGCAGGTCGCACGTCGCAGGGATCCGTGCTCCACGCCTTCTCTATCAGCCTATCAACAGCGGTCAGGGGGGCGTGGAGCACTTTGTCCCCTGGCTCAAGAACCCCTCAGGGTTCTGGCTCGCTTGGTGGGCACGTTGTTGCCGTCAGATGCCCTGCGCTTGCTGCTGCCCGCTTGCTGCCTGCTGCTGCCTGCTGCCGCACCGTCCCCATCCAGCTTCCCCGCCCGCAGGGTTTTTGAGTGTTTTACCACCCAGCACACCACCATCTTCTTCCCCTTCTTGGGTGGCGTGTTGTCCCACGGGGAGGTCTCTTGTGTCCTGGGGGTGCCGGCTGGCGTGGGGCGCTTGGCCTGCTGGCCACCCGCCTCACCCGATCTGGGCACCATCCGGCGGGAGACGATGCCCAGCGACAGCGGCAAGTGGGTCAAAACCACCCGGGGCTGCCTCCGCAGCGCCTCCTCCGCCAGTTGGGCCATGTGGGGCGGATGGCGCTGGGGGGCAGCCACGGGGCTCAGCAGAGGACACTTCAGGGGATTCTCCGGAGGACTCTCTGGGCGACCCTTCAAGGGACTCTCCACGGGACTCTCCACAGAAGTCTCCACGGGACTCACCATCAGCCCGGTGGGGAGGACCGCTGCCACCCCGCCCTGCTTCCCCTTGGGGTCCAGCAAAGGGGAAGTCGCCACCCCCGAGAAGGGGTCGGTGTCCCCCAGCATCGCTGCCGCCACTCAGCCCACGGGGCATTCGCCCTCCGCGCCGTGCTCTGAGAAGTCGGGGGGCTGGTTGGGGAAGGCGGTGCTGGTGAGACTGTCGGAGATGTCGAGGACATCAGGGATGGTGTCCTCGCTGTCCCCCAGCCCCGCCACTGACGCTGGCTCCTTGGGGCATCTGCCCTCTGCCACGCACTTGGAGAGCTCGTTGAGGAGGGCGGTCAAGGTGCAGCTCTTGGGCTCATCAGGGGTGGTGTCCTCGCTGTCCCCCAGCCCCGCCACTGACGCTGGCTCCTTGGGGCAGCTGCCCTCCGCCACGTACTCTGAGAGGTCGGGGAACTTGTTGAGGAGGGCGATCAAGCAGGGGCTGATGGGAACTTCGGGGACATCAGGGACGGTGTCCTTGCCGTCCATGGTGTCAAGCCAGGCGAGCGTGTCGGCGATGTCCACGGTGAACGACTGCTCGTCCTGAAACTGCAGGTTGTCCCCTGCCAGCTCAGGAAAGGCCTCAGCAAAGGCATCTGGCCCCAGGTCGGGCAGGTCCAGGGGCTTCTCCGGGGCCTCCGGGATGGTCACCCCTGCTGAAAAAGCAATCAAAGCCAGCCCAACCCCGGGGCAACGCAAGCTTTCCTGGGCACGGGACGCCCGCCTGCGGCCTCTGCCTTCCCCCAAACCTCACCTTTAGGCTTTGTCTTGGTTCTGCTGGGTGGCAGAGCCGGGGCGGGCCAGTGGGGGCTGGCAGCAGGGACGTTGTCCTCGATGACCACCACGTCATTGTCAGAGGCCTCCAACGGCTGCTTGGTGCTGCCGGGCAGGGTGTGGACCACAGGGAGGCCCTGCACCCAATGCTGAGCTATCAGCTGGCGGGGCACCAGCGTCCCCGTCACCACCTGCTGTCCCCAGCCATAGGCAGGGGGACAGGGAGCAGCCACGGGGGTAAGCGGCACCACGCCGGGGAGCTGCACCACCTGCCCCGGGGCCCCCCGGGGCCCTGGCACCCCCTGCAAGGCGGTGTCCTGGGCCAGCTGGGAGGTGACAGTGTGGAGCTGGGCAGGCTCACAGGACACCGGCAGCCCCAGGACAGGGGGCAGCACGCCGGCAGTGACCCGTGGCGGCATGGCCGGGGCGGTGAAGCTCACGCCGGGCACCTCCGACGCCATCGGGAGCCGGAGAGGGAACCTCTCTGTTAGGGGAAGCGACGAGAGGTGATGGGGTGAGATATTGGCGGGCAGCGTGGGTTGGGGGGTTACCGGGGGGGCAGGAGCACCAGGAGGAGCGGGAGCCTGCTGCTGTACCTGCCGTGGCGGTCGGTCAGAGTGGGGTTGGTTTGGGGCAATCAGCGTTCCGGGGGTCCGTCCCCATGGCGATCATTATGACAGTGCCTGCTTCAGCCAGCCTTGCGATGGTTTCATTTTTCATAGCACAGCAACTTCCCATCTCAGTGGTTTCCCATCCTGCTGCTGATGTCCTGTCCTCAATGCTGATTTCGCATCCCCACCATGGTTTCCCATCTCAACGATGTCTTTTTTTGGGAGGTGATTTTTGTGTCCAAGGAGAAGGCATGGGGCCAGCACCGCTGGCCCTGCGTTGCTGACATGTGTGTGCTGCCCCATCTTCCACGATGCCGGAGATGGGAGGGGGGCCTGGGGCACTTTTGGGTTGTTTTTGTCCTCCCCCCTCTCTGGTCTGGGCCAGAGGTCAGTCTTGGTCTTGCTGTCGAGGAAGCGAAGCTCTGTGACGTTCGTGTGGCCCATGGGACTCTAATGGTATCTTTCTTAGCAGATCAGTCAGCCCCGATATTAAGAAAGACTTTTCTAAGTATGTGCCAGGATGGCAGGCAAAGGACTGGATGAAATAGTCAGCATTGCTACATCCGTGTTTAATAGAAAAGATGAAAGACAGCTCAAGCAAAAGGATAAAAAAAAAAGAAAAGGAAAAGAACAGGAACAGCGAGCTAGTCTATTGGCAGCGGGGTTGAAGAATAATCCTAGATTAAGGGGACAAGGAGATGGAGATTTCCAAGGTAGGGGCAGAGGAGAAAGTTCTAGAAGCAGTGGATCTCAAGGAAGAGGAGGCTGTTGTAAACTGTTGTAATTATTGTGGACAACAAGGGCGTTGGAAGTGGGAGTGCCCAGTATGAGAAAACAAAACGAAACAAAACAACAACCACCAACAAAAACCAGCCTCCGAAAAGGACCTCTCAATCCGATGCTGCAATCTTTCCCTGCTCTATGCAGCAGGGGCAGCTAGATTTCACCCCCGATTGGCAGTTAGCAGGGACCTATGGTGCAGTCACTGTAGGAGCCTCTGAATATGAAATACTTTCCCTTCTGATGAGAATCCGGTCTTAAACCTTTCTATTGATGAACATCATCACCCCTGTCTAGTAGATACAGGGGCAACTTTTCCTCCCTTAAATCAGTACACCTATTCATCCAGCCTTTTGCATTTACCTGGGGAAAGATAGAGCTCACACGGACAAGGCTCCCTCAGGGCTTTGCTGGGCCGTCCACTACTTTTTCTAAGAATTTTAGTAAAAGACTTGCAGGATGCTGTGTTTAAAAATGTACATTTTGGTACAATCTGTTGACGATTTATTAGTAGCCAAGGAATCTTACATAGCTGACAGCCGTACCTTGCTGTTTGCCTTTGCTGAGAAGGGCCATCGGGCTTCTCCACCTAAGTGACGATGTTTGTAAGAGAAGCGTAAAATGCCTGGGTTACATTCTCCAACAAGGGGAGTGTCGTTTATCCAAGGACTGTATTAAGGCCATTCAAAATCTTCCCCGGCCAGTTACTAAAAGCAAATGCGAGCCTTTTCAGGTGCTGTAGGATTCTGCCACCCCTCGATAGCTGCTTCTGGGGAAATGACCAAACCCCCGAGACAGACCGCTGCTCAAGACGCTGGAGCACCCCTTCACCGGACAACAGACAAGGTAAAGCCATTTGAGATTTTTGAAGCAAGCGGAGTGACTGCACTGCTCTGGGATTGCCAGACTACCTGGTTTGTACATGAAGACATTTAACCATCCTGTCCAAACCCAGTAGAGTCTGGTAGCTCAAGGATCCTTTGCTTGTGTCCCTAGGACAGCTGCTGCAGCTCTCCTAGTTGGACGGAGTAAAAACATGGTGCTTGGATCCCCGCTAGCGGTACCAGTACCAGATGAAATTGAAATGCTGCTGTCGCAGCACCTTACCCAGGCACTGTCACCACGGCGAGTACACCGCTGTGATGAGAGAAGGGATTAAGGAATTTTAGTAGTTGAATGATTAATAGGAGTTAGAAGATTGAATCAGTAGGTAGGGGCTTGATACTTTGCTCCTCACAAGGCCGGCTCAGCCTGATAAGGCCGACTTAGCTATGGTGTAAATTAACTGAGGCGCCTCACAAGGACAGCTCCTGATAAAGACTAGAAACTTGTCTCAAGAAGCCAGCTAAAACTGACCCTGCGCTATGGACAAAAGTAAGAAGACAACTGAGCCTGCGCAAGAACAAAAGGTCACTAGTGGTGACGAAGAGGAACTATCAGCCTTCATCCCCACGACCCCCGACGACCACCACTAGGAGGCAATGCGCAAGCGCAGATGGGAGGGGTCTATGGAAATGACTTCTTGGAACTCATTTTAATACAAAGCGGGGACAGGTCATGCACATGTATAGGCGTATTACAAAACTCTATGAATATGTAATATTTTACTGTATATATTTACGGTGAGTGCCGCGTTGAGGCGCGCACGACTTTGGTGGGACTACCCCCCGTGCCGCCCAGCGCTGAATAAACATACCTACTTTACAATCTCATAGATTGTGGAGTCCGGTTTCCGCAAGTCAGCTTTGGCGAGCCAGGCAGGAGACTCTCTGCTTCACCGCGGGATCGGCTGGGGAGCGGACGCCCCTGGGCGCGCCCCGAGCATTTCCTCGGAGGGGACTCCGCTGCCAGCCGCTCACCGTGGGAGTAGACAAGAACCTCCTGAGCCCGCGGAAAGGAAAGGTATGTTTTAGGAGAGGGGCCTGTAAGTCGTACGCATGGCTGGGGCTGCTGGTAAATCGCACAGAGACGTCTGGCGTGCAGCATAGTCCCCATATGGTAGGAGGGTACCCTCACGGTAATAGGGGGGATTCGCTGACCGATAGAGCGGCCGCTAGCGATCTGGGGAGTAGATCGAGTGAATCCGAGGTTTCTGCTGTATCCCAGTGTTGGGAGCCAGGACGGACCTGCTCATGACTGGTATATACGAAGCGGGAGAAGGGTAAGCAATTGCGATTGGGTCATCTTTACGGTTGCAGCTGCTGGGTGGGAGTACAACTAGTCTGAGGAGTTGTACGTGGCATGGCCATAAATATTATCATCTGTTGCAACAACTTATTGTGTGACTGAGTGTCTGTGTTGTATGAGTGAGACGCAGCACAGCTGCGAAGCGAGTGCGGAGTTCTGATCCGCGGTTCCGTAATCTCTGCAGGGAGAGCGGCCGGAGACGAACGAAGTGAATGATAGCATAGAGCCTTCGTCTTTTGTGTACGAAAACATTGTAGAATTTTGTGGAAAAGCAGTATTGTATATCTAGAGGGTTCTATGATAAGAAAACCTCCGATAAAAACACTGAGACAGTGCGGGAAGGAAAACCAGTCCCGGCATCTTATTAAAGGTTAAAAGAAAAGATCAATAAAGGGAAGACTCGGACGAAACTTCCACCCCCCCGGACAGCCCTGTATCATCCCGCACCAGAAAGAAAACTGCCCCAATAGCCTTACAGGCACCTCTTCGAGAGGCGGTGGCACCTGATGGCGGGACGATGCTAATCAAGGTACCTTTTTCCACTGCTGATTTAGGGGAATGGAAAAGGGTTGCAAAGGATTATAGGAGCGATCTGATCAGTGTAACTAAACATTTCCAGTTTATTGTGAAACAACATAACCCTGATTGGAAGGACATACAATTATTATTAGACTATATGACTGAAACAGAAAAGCAATTGATTTTAAAAACAGCAGGGAGTTTGGCTGATGAATACTATAGGACTACAGGAGGGGATGTTAAGGAATATTTCCCTCTACAAGATCCAAAATGGGATGCGAACAGATCTGCAGAAATGGTAAAACTACAGGGGTATCAGGAGTGGATTTCGAGAGGAATGGAAAAGG
This sequence comes from Calonectris borealis, assembly GCF_964195595.1. NCBI lineage: Eukaryota > Metazoa > Chordata > Aves > Procellariiformes > Procellariidae > Calonectris > Calonectris borealis. The sequence continues at coordinate 1,296,727 of NW_027441454.1, read as the reverse complement.
CTATACCCAAAACCATAAACTGGTCAGCTCTATATGCAATTAAGCAAGGTCCCTCCGAGTCCCCATCTGAATTCCTGGATCGACTGAGGGATGCAATGCGCCGTAACACACCGCTGGATGCTGGATCCGAGGTAGGAATACAACAACTAGTCTCTCTCTTTTTGGGTCAGTCCACAGGGGACATTAGGCGCGAGCTCCAGAAGCTATGCACTACAGAAAGTAGAAATTTGGAGGTGTTGCTAGATGAAGCATGGAGAGTATTTAGTAGCAGGGAAGAAGCATACAAACAGGTACGAAGGAGAACAGTGGCAGTTGTAAGGGAAAAAGACGAAAGGAGACAAAGACAAGAACCGCCTCGCTTAGAAAAAAATCAATGTGCACGATGCAAAAAGTTTGGTCATTGGAAAGGAGAATGTCCGATGAATAGGGGAAGAGGACGAAGTTATCAGGCAAGGAAAGTGGTAGCTCATGTGAAAAAGGACTGACGGGAACCTGGGGAATCCACCCTAGCGGATCCACTGGTTATAATAAAGCTAGGGAAGGAACAACAAGAGGTAGAATTTTTAGGTGATACAGGGGCAACATACTCAGTTTTGAATCAAGCCTTGATGCCCCTGGAGAATGATTACATCATGGTAAAGGGGGCAACTGGCCAAAGTGAAAAGGCGTATTTTTGTAAACCTTTAAAATATAAACTGGGAAAATAATGGGGAATTCACAGATTTCTATATATGCCCGACTCTCCAAAGGCCCTATTGGGAAGAGACTTACTAGAACAATTAGGTGCAAAAATTATATTCGAAAAAGAAGAAATTTCTCTGAAAGTAAAAGATCAAGAATACATTCAAATCCTGAGTTTATTCTTAAGCAGTCCTTCCATAAAAGGAGAAATTAGGGAGGAAGTCTTAAATCAGGTATACCCTGGGGTATGCGCTACCGATATACCCGGAAGAGCAAAGAATGCATTACCTCTTGAAGTTAGACTTAAAAAGGGAAACCAACAACCAGTAAGGATTAAGCAATATCCCCTAAAGAGAGAAGATAGAGAAGGGATTCGGCCAATAATTGAAAAATTTTTACAATTCGGACTATTAAAAGAATGTGAGTCTAATTTTAACACACCCATATTACCAGTTCGTAAGCCTGACGGGTCGTACCGTGTGGTCCAGGATCTACGGGCCGTAAACAAGGTAACTGAGGATCTCTACCCCGTGGTGGCGAATCCATATACTCTGTTGACTACACTAACACCTGAATTAGCCTGGTTTACTGTTATAGACTTGAAAGATGCCTTCTTTTGCCTCCCTCTCCATGAAGCCAGCCAAAGATTGTTTGCATTCGAATGGGAAAACCCCAAAACCGGTCGCAAGACTCAACTCACCTGGACGGTGTTGCCACAAGGATTCAAAAATAGCCCTACCATTTTTGGCAATCAGCTTGCAAAGGACTTGGAATCATGGGAAATCCCGTCTGAAAAGGGAAAACTGCTACAATACGTAGACGGTATCCTGATTGCCACCGAAACAGAGAACGATTGTGTCACCTGGACGGCGAGTCTATTAAATTTCTTGGGGCTCCAAGGGTAGCGGGTGTCTAAGAAGAAAGCCCAAGTAATACAGCGCAAAGTGATTTATTTAGGCTATGAAATCAGTGCTGGGGAAAGAACCTCGGGACAAGCCCGCAAAGAGGCAATCTGCCAAACCCAGAGACCTCGAACAGTGAAAGAGTTACGGACCTTCTTGGGAATGACTGGGTGGTGTCGGCTGTGGATTTATCATTATGGACTGCTTGTTGAACCATTATATGCCCTAATAACTACCAGCCAGGGACACCTTGAATGGAACAACCAGGCCGTACGAGCCTTTGAGAAACTAAAGAAAGCCTTGATGTCAGCTCCAGCCTTGGAGCTCCCAGATGTGAGTAAGCCATTTCTCCTCTTTTCCCACGAAAAACAAGGGGTTGCTCTGGGGATACTAGCACAGAATTTGGGTCCCGATCGACGAGCAGTTGCCTACTTTTCCAAACAGTTGGATACAACTGCGAAGGGTTGGCCTGGGTGCTTGCGGGCAGTCGCAGCTGTAATACTAAACATACAAGAAGCCCGAAAATTCACTCTGGCTCAGAAAATGACTGTGCTGGTGTCCCATACAGTACTGGAAGCGAAGGGCGGACATTGGCTTTCTCACCAAAGATTTCTAAGATATCAGGCTATATTGGTAGAACAGGATGATGTGGAAATAAAAGTCACTAACATTGCCAACCCAGCTTCCTTCCTAGAGGGCAACACAGGAGAACCAGTGCATCATGACTGCTTAGAAACCATTGAAACAACATACGCAAGCCGACCAGATTTGAAAGACAGCCTTGTAGAAGACAGAGAGAACTGGTTCACAGAGGGAAGCAGCTATGTCCTGAGTGGTAAAAGATACGCGGGATACGCTATTACCACTCGTCAGGAGATAATAGAATCAAGGCCTTTGCCCCTAAATACTTGGCACAGAAAGTGGAGATAATCGCTCTAACCCGTGCCTTGGAATTGGCCCAAGGAAAAATTGTAAACATTTATACAGACTCAAGATATGCCTTCGGAGTTGTGCATGCACACGGAGCAATCTGGAAAGAGAGAGGGTTATTGAACTCTCAAGGGAAGAATATTAAACACGCAGAGGAAATTTTGAGACTGTTGGAGGCAGTACAACTCCCTGAGAAAGTGGCAATTATACACATCAAGGCACACCAGAAAGTGAGCTTGGAATTGGAAAGGGGAAATGAGCTGGCAAACAGAGAGGCAAAACAGGCAGCCAAGGCAAAGGTAAAAATAGAAGGGGCTTTAGTCCCTGACGGGCGAATCTCCCTAGAAGGTAAGCCAGAATATACAAAAGAAGATCAGAAGCTTATTGCAGATCTAGAAGGGTCATATAATAGAGAGGGGTGGGCTCTCACCCCACAAGGGAAACTAATCATTCCCTCCTATCTAACATGGTCTCTGATAAGGGAAGAACATAAGAAGAGGCATTGGCGGGCGGAGGCTCTATATAAACAACTAATCAAAGAAATCGTAGCTAGGAATCTATACACTACTGTAAGGCAAGTGACACAGCAGTGCGATCTCTCTCTCCAGACGAATCCCAAGAATGCCCCCAAACCAGAAATGGGCCAAATTGGAAAAGGCAACGGGCCTGGGCAACAATGGCAGATCGATTTTTCAGAACTCCCAAGAAAAGGGGGGTGTCGATATTTATTGGTATTAACTGACACCTTTTCAGGTAGGCCAGAGGCATTCCCTACCAGGACAGCCAAGGCTCGGGAGGTAACTAAAATATTAATACAAGAAATAATACCACGTTTTGGGGTTCCAGCAACCATATTTTCTGACAGAGGACCACATTTCGTCTCCAAAGTAGTACAACAAATTAGCCGCCATTTGGGCATAGATTGGCAGCTTCATACCCCATATCGCCCTCAGTCGAGTGGCCAAGTAGAAAAAATGAACCACTTAATCAAACAGCAGATTGGGACAGAAAACTAACTTGGCCTTTTTGAAATCTTGTATGGACGACCCTACAGAGTACAGAAAGGGATGTCCACACAAGTTGGGGATGAAGTCATGACCTCCTACATGAAAACAACTTGCTTCCTCCTACATGGAAACAACTCAGGAAAGTTGAGAAATATGTGGTTGGGACTCGAAGCAGGGGTTTGGATGGGCCTGTACATAACATACAACCTGGAGACTATGTGTATGTAAAGTCTCTTGCAGAGAAAAGGCTTTGGAACTGCAGTGGGAAGGACCATTCCAGGTACTCCTCACCTCCTTCACAGCAATCAAAATCAAAGAACAGAATGCCTGGATCCATCATACCAGAGTGAAGGCGGCACACAAATCTCTGTGGAAGGTCACGCAAGCCCAACCGGGAAAATTATTTTTTTCACGGTCATAATTATGATTTGGGGGTGGGAAAGCACTTCTAGCCAGGATAATACTAAGCAGCTTTGGTCTCAGGCTTATATCAAATATACTGGATCCATGGGGTATATTTGGGATCCATGGGGTCTGATCTGAGAGGCTTAAATCTATCTACTGTGGTCATACACGGAAGCCAGGTATACTTGAGAGGGGAATGGGGTAACACTACAGAAACTCATCAGCTCCAGGGGACTGTAGGGGAAGAAATCAAAGTGGGATGCCGAATGACTAATGGGACGACTACCCATAAAAAGGCATCCCAGATTAGTAATCGGAACATCTGTCCCATAGGTGATACCACAGAAGTCTGCCCTAAAAACAAGGAGGACTGCATGACAAATACAGTCTGCCCTCCAAATAACATAACGGCCTGTACCGGAAAGGAATTAGAATGTTGGCATAACTTCACACTAATACGAACCACTGAGGTGGTTTGTCTCTGGGCCAGGGATAACATTGGACTCTCATTTAAATTTAGGATAAATGCTGTGGCAAGGCCTGTTGCACCGGTCACACCGGTCACACCGGTCACACCTCATGCACTCAAGCTCAAACCTAGAGTGTATGAAGTCGGGCCGTATGTAATAAGGAATACAGGACAACAACAAATGCTATTTAACCCGGATTGGTCCCTTAAACAAGTTAAATAACAAATGCAGAACAATGTCTCAGAAATTCAACCGGCCTGTTCTCCTTTTTTGCAAACCTCTTACGAGGGGTGGACTACCTGGCTGCATAAAAGACGAATATCAAGAGACTTAACTGGTATTTTAGGTACAGGGTGAGGGGTCCTAAATAGCATTGACGCAGAGGTAATAATGAATGAATTGGCTGCCTCTACTACCGAGCCGACAAAATTACACCAGCTTTTACGATCTTCCCTATTGGCTCTGGGAACCCATGAGTGGCTACTGTCAAAAGTGTTACCTGATTGGGAAAGAATAAACAGAGGAGACCATGAGATAATCATGAACTCACTCGGTGGGCTCCAAAATAATGTTTCTCTAGCTCTCAGCTGTATTCAGGCACAATTGTGGATGCAATCAGTAACTGCTTCAGTCCTAAGAGAGGGTGAAGAGGGAATCTTCCCCACTGAAATTCGGAACATAATTTGGGACAACGCAAATGACTTCGAAAACAAATTTCAGTCTTAATGGAACTTAGTGAATTTTACTTATGATCCTGCTACAAACACAGTTGAGGTTTTGTATTAACTATTAGCAAAGCTACAGTATATATGATCCACCCTATTATAGTGTTAGGACTGAATCACAAGACTCTACTTTACCCTTTTGAACATAGGGCATGGGCTCGAAAAACAGGGAATGAGTGGCAAACTGTAAATTTAGAATCTTGCATTGTACGAGAACAACAAGAGTTCATTTGTGAGAATAATGCTATCGATACGCAAGATATTTGTCTTGACACTGATCAGAAAGTTTGTCATTTTGAAATTCACCCCAATGCTGACCTTAAAACCATATTAATATACACTGCAAAGGTTGCGTATGTTTGAGAACTACTTGTAGTTTTATATCTGTAGAGGGCACGAAGGTAGACACTAAAAATCACTCAAATTTTTGCATTTGCAATTTTACTAAAATCATTGGATGTGACTTTAATTATATAGCTCCAGTCATATCCCATCAGGTTCTTAGATCTAATTATAGATGTATAGATTACTGTGCTCCCTCAGTAAGTTTGCAGACGAGACTGAGCTGGGCGGGAGTGTTGATCTGCTGGAGGGTGGGAAGGCTCTGCAGAGGGACCTGGACAGGCTGGATCGATGGGCTGAGGCCAGTGTATGAGGTTCAACAAGGCCAAGTGCCGGGTCCTGCACTTCGGCCACAACAACCCCAGGCAACGCTACAGGCTTGGGGAAGAGTGGCTGGAAAGCTGCCCAGAGGAAAAGGACATGGGAGTGCTGATCGACAGCGGCTGAACATGAGCCGGCAGTGTGCCCAGGTGGCCAAGAAGGCCAACGGCATCCTGGCCTGTATCAGGAATAGTGTGGCCAGCAGGAGTAGGGAGGTGATCGTGCCCCTGTACTCGGCACTGGTGAGGCTGCACCTCGAATCCTGTGTTCAGTTTTGGGCCCCTCACAACAAGAAGGACATGGAGGTGCTGGAGCGTGTCCAGAGGAGGGCAACGAAGCTGGTGAAGGGCCTGGAGCACAAGTCTGATGAGGAGTGGCTGAGGGAACTGGGGTTGTTTAGACTGGAGAAGAGGAGGCTGAGGGGAGACCTCATGGCGCTCTACAACTCCCTGAAAGGAGGTTGTAGCGAGGTGGGTGTTGGTCTCTTCTCCCAAGTAACAAGTGACAGGAGAGAGGAAATGGCCTCAAGTGGCGGCAAGGGAGGTTTAGATTGGACAATAGGAGAAATTTCTTTACTGAAAGAGTGGTCAGGCCTTGGAACAGGCTGCCCAGGGAACTGGTTGAGTCACCATCCCTGGAAGTATTTAAAAGACGTGTAGATGAGGCGCTTAGGGACATGGTGTAGTGGGTACGGTGGTGTTGCGCTGATGGTTGGACTCGATGACCTTAGATGTCTTTTCCAACCTTAATGATTCTATGATTCTATGATTCTATGATTCTATGATATACACAAACCCCAAAGGCCATGGAACAGAAAGGGACAGGACACTCCAAACACCGTGGCTCATGGCCAAGACACGTGCAGGACACGCAAAACCCAACAGGTCATGGTTTAGACAGGCACAGGACACTCCAAACAACATGGCTCAGCACAAGGACACTGGCAGGACACTCCCAAACCCCACAGGCCATGGACCAGACAAAGAAAGGGCACCCCAAACCCCATGGGTCAGAGCCACGACATGGGCTGGACAAGCCCAAAACCCACAGGTCAAGGACCAGAAAAGGACAGGGAACCCAAAACCCTGTGGGTTAGGGCCAGGACATGGGCAGAACGTCCCCAAACCCCTCAGGTCATGGCCCAGACAGTGACCCAGAACCCTAAACCCCATGGCTCAGTGCCAGGACATGGGAAGGACAGCCCCAAACCCCAGAGGTCATGAACCAGACAGGGACAGGACACCCCAAAACATGTGAGTCACAGCTAGGATACCGGCAGGACACTCCCAAACCCCACAGGTCATGGACCAGACAGAGAAAGGGCACCCCAAACCCCATGGGTCAGAGCCACAACATGGGCTGGACAAGCCCAAACCCCACAGGTCATGGACCAGAGAGGGACAGGAAACACAAAACCCTGTGGGTTAGGGCCAGGACATGGGCTGGACAACCCCAAACGAAACACGTCATGGACCAGACAAGGACCCTGACCCTCAACCCCGTAGCTCAGGGCTGGGACATGGGCAGGACATCCCCAAACCCCACAGGTCATGGACCAGACAGGGACAGGTCACCCAAACCCTGTGGGTCAGGGCCACGATGGGGGCAGGACACTTCAACCCACCACAGGTCATGAACCAGACAAGGACAGGGCATCCGAAACCCCGTGGCTGAGGGCCAAGATACGTGCAGGACACCCCCAAACCCCACAGGTCATGGACCAGACAGGGACAGGGCACCCCAAACCCCATGGCTCAGGGCCAAGACACGTGCAGGACACCTCCGAAACCCCACAGATCATGGAACAGACAGGAACAGGACACCCCAACACACGTGGGTCGCAGCTAGGACACTGGCAGGACACTCCCAAACCCCACAGGTCATGGACCAGACAGAGAAAGGGCACCCAAAACCCCATGGGTCAGAGCCACGACATGGGCTGGACAAGCCCAAAACCCACAGCTCATGGACCAGACAGGGACAGGTCACCCCAAACAACATGGCTCAGCGCAAGACCAATGGCAGGATATCCCCAAACTCCACAGGCCATGGCACAGAAAGGGACAGGACACGCCAAAACACGTGAGTTACAGCAAGGACACTGGCAGGACACTCCCAAACCCCAAGGTCATGGACAGACATAGAAAGGGCACCCCAAACCCCATGGATCGGAGCCACGACATGAGCTGGACAAACCCAAAACCCACAGGTCATTGAACAGAGAGGGACAGGGAACGCCGAACCCTGTGGGTTAGGGCCAGGACATGGGCTGGACACCCCAAAACCAAACAGGTCATGGACCAGACAGGGACCCGGGACCCTCAACCCCGTGGCTCAGGGCTGGGACATGGGCAGGACATCCCCAAACCTCACAGGTCATGGACCAGACAGGGACGGACCGCCCCAAACCCCGTGTGTAAGGGCCACGATGGGGACAGGACACTTCAACACACCACAAGTCATGAACCAGACAGGGACAGGGCATCCCAAACCCCGTGGCTGAGGTCCAAGATACGTGCAGGACACCCTCAAACACCACAGGCCATGGACCAGAAAGGACAGGGCATCCCAAACCCCGTGGCTCAGGGCCAAGACACGTGCAGGACACCTCCGAAACCCCACAGGTCATGGTCTAGACAGGCACAGGACAACCCAAACAACATGGCTCAGCGCAAGGACACTGGCAGGACACTCCCAATCCCCACAGGCCATAGACCAGACAAAGAAAGGGCACCCCAAACCCCATGGGTCAGAGCCACGACATGGGCTGGACAAGCCCAAACCCCACAGCTCATGGACCAGACAGGGACAGGGAACCCAAAACCCCGTGACTCAGGGCCAGGACATGGGCATAACGTCCCTATAACCCAAAGATCATGGCCCAGACAGGGACCCGGAACCCCAAACCCCGTGGTTCAGGAGCAAGACACGTGAAGGACACCCCAAACCCCGTGACTCAGGCGCAAGACACGTGCAAGACACCCCCAAACCCCACAGGTCATGGACCAGAAAGGGACAGGACACCCAAAACCCCATGGCTCAGCGCAAGGACACTGGCAGGATATCCCCAAACAGCAAAGGCCATGGACCAGAAAGGGACAGGGAACCCAAAACCCCGAGGCTAAGGACTAAGACACGTGCAGGATACCTCCGAATCCCCACAGGTCATGGAACAGACAGGGACAGGACACCCCAACACACGTGGGAGGCACCTAGGACACTGGCAGGACACTCCCAAACCGCAGAGGTCATGGACCAGACAAAGAAAGGGCACCCGAAACCCCATGGGTCAGAGCCACGACATGGGCTGGACAAGCCCAAAACCCACAGGTCATGGACCAGACAGGGACAGGGAACCCAAAACCCCGTGGCTCAGTGCCAGGACATGGACAGAACATCCCCAAACCCCAGACGTCATGAACCAGACAGGGACAGGCCACCCCAAACCCCGTGACTCAGGCGCAAGACACCTGCAGGACACCCCTAAACCCCACAGGTCATGGACCAGACAGGGACAGAACACCCAAAACCCCATGGCTCAGCGCAAGGACACTGGCAGGATATGCCCAAACAGCAAAGACTATGGACCAGAAAGGGACAGGGCACCCCAAACCCCGAGGCTCAGGGCCAAGACACGTGCAGGACACCTCCGAAACCCCACAGGTCATGGAACAGACAGGGACAGGACACCCCAACACATGTGAGTCGCAGCTAGGACACTGGCAGGACACTCCCAAACCCCCCAGGTCATGGACCAGACAAAGAAAGGGCACCCCAAACCCCAAGGGTCAGAGCCAAGACATGGGCTGGACAAGCCCAAAACCCACAGCTCATGGACCAGAAAAGGACTGGGAACCCAAAACCCCGTGGCTCAGTGCCAGGACATGGGCAGAACATCCCCATACCCCACAGGTCATGGACCAGACAGGGACCCGGAACCCCAAATCCCATGGCTCAGGGCCAGGACATCGGCAGGACATCCCCAAACCCCACAGGTCATGGACCAGAAAGGGACAGGGTACCCCAAACCCCGAGGCTCAGGGCCAAGACACGTGCAGGACACCTCCGAAACCCCACAGGTCATGGAACAGACAGGGACAGGACACCCCAACACACGTGGGTCGCAGCTAGGACACTGGCAGGACACTCCCAAACCCCACAGGTCATGGACCAGGCAGGGAAAGGGCACTCCAAACCCCATGAGTCAGAGCCATGACATGGGCTGGACAAGCCCAAACCCCACAGGTCATGGACCAGAGAGGGACAGGGAAATCCAGATCCTGTGGGTTTGGGCCAGGATATGGGCTGGACACCCCCAAACGAAACAGGTCATGGACCAGAAAGGGACCCGGAACCTCTAACCCCGTGGCTCAGGGCTGGGACATGGGCAGGATATCCCCAAATCCCTCAGGTCATGGACCAATCAGGGACCCAGAACCCCAAACCACGCGGGCCAGGACAATGGTATGGGCAGGACACCCCCAAAGCCCACAGGTCATGAACCAGACAGAGACGGGCAATCCCAAAACCCATGCGTAAGGACCACGATGCGGACAGGACAATTCAACACACCAGAGGTCATGAATCAGACAGGGACACGGGACCCCAAACCCCATGAGTCAGAGCCAGGACACGTGCAGGACACCCCCAAAGCCCACAGCTCATGGAACAGACAGGGACAGGACACCCCAAAACAAGTGGGTCACAGCTAGGACACTGACAGGATCCTCCCAAACCCCAGAGGTCATGGACCAGACAAAGAAAGGGCACCCCAAACCCCATGAGTCAGAGCCATGACATGGGCTGGACAAGCCCAAAACCCACAGGTCATGGACCAGACAGGGACAGGACACCCCAAAACAAGTGGGTCACAGCTAGGACACCGGCAGGACACTCCCAAACCCCCCAGGTCATGGACCAGACAAAGAAAGGGCACCCAAAACCCCATGGGTCAGAGCCACGACATGGGCTGGACAAGCCCAAAACCCACAGCTCATGGACCAGACAGGGACAGGTCACCCCAAACAACATGGCTCAGTGCAAGACCAATGGCAGGATATCCCCAGATCCCACAGGCCATGGCACAGAAAGGGACAGGACACGCCAAAACACGTGAGTTACAGCAAGGACACTGGCAGGACACTCCCAAACCCCACAGGTCATGGACAGTCAGAGAAAGGGCATCCGAAAACATGTGGTTCACAGCTCGGGCACTGGCAAGACGTCCCCAAACCCCAAGGTCATGGACAGACATAGAAAAGGCACCCCAAACCCCATGGGTCAGAGCCACGACATGGGCTGGACAAGCCCAAACCCCACAGGTCATGGACCAGAGAGGGACAGGGAACCCAAAACCCTGTGGGTTAGGGCCAGGACATGGGCTGGACACCCCCAAACCAAACAGGTCATGGACCAGACAGGGACCCGGGACCCTCAACCCCGTAGCTCAGGGCTGGGACATGGGCAAGACATCCCCAAACCCCAGAGGTCATGAACCAGACAGGGACAGGGCACCCCAAACCCCGTGACTCAGGCGCAAGACACGTGCAGGACTGCCCCAAACCTCACAGGTCATGGACCAGACAGGGACAGGGCACCCCAAACCCCGTGACTCAGGCGCAAGACATGTGCAGGACTGCCCCAAACCTCACAGGTCATGGACCAGACAGGGACGGGCCACGCCAAACCCCGTGTGTAAGGGCCACGATGGGGACAGGATACTTCAACACACCACAGGTCATGAACCAGACAGGGACAGGGCACCCAAATCCCCATGGCTGAGCGCCAAGATACGTGCAGGATATCCCCAAACCCCACAGGCCATGGACCAGAAAGGACAGGGCATCCCAAACCAAGTGGCTCAGGGCCAAGACACGTGCAGGACACCCAAAACCCCACAGGTCATGGTCTAGACAGGCACAGGACACCCCAATCAACATGGCTCAGCGCAAGGACACTGGCAGGACACTCTCAAACCCCACAGGCCATAGACCAGAGAAAGAAAGGGCACCCCAAACCCCATGGGTCAGAGCCACGACATGGGCTGGACAAGCCCAAAATCCACAGGTCATGGACCAGACAGGGACAGGGAACCCAAAACCCCGTGGCTCAGGGCCAGGACATGGACAGAACATCCCCAAACCCCAGACGTCATGAACCAGACAGGGACAGGCCACCCCAAACCCCGTGACTCAAGCGCAAGACACGTGCAGGACACTCCCAAACCCCACAGGTCATGGACCAGACAGGGACAGGGCATCCCAAACCCCGTGGCTCAGTGCAAGGACACTAGCAGGATATGCCCAAACAGCAAAGGCTATGGACCAGAAAGGGACAGGGCACCCCAAACCCCGAGGTTCAGGGCCAAGACACGTGCAGGACACCTCCGAAACCCCACAGGTCATGGAACAGACAGGGACAGGACACCCCAACACACGTGGGTCGCAGCTAGGACACTGGCAGGACACTCCCAAACCGCAGAGGTCATGGACCAGACAAAGAAAGGGCACCCGAAACCCCATGGGTCAGAGCCACGACATGGGCTGGACAAGCCCAAAACCCTACAGGTCATGGACCAGAGAAGGACAGGGAACACAAAACCCCGTGGCTCAGGGCCAGGACATGGGCAGGACTTCCCCAAACCCCAACGGTCATGGACCAGACAGGCTCCCGGAATCACAAACCCCAAGGGTCAGGGCAAGGATATGGGCAGGACAACCCCAAACCTCACAGGTCATGGACCAGACAAAGAAAGGGCACCCCAAACCCCGTGCGTAAGGGCCACGATGGGGACAGGACACTTCAACACACCACAGGTCATGAACCAGACAGGGACAGGACACCTCAAACAACATGGCTCAGCGCACGGGCACTGGCAGAATATCCCCAAACCCCACAGGCCATGGAACAGAAAGGGACAGGGCACCCCAAACCCCGAGGCTCAGAGACAATACACGTGCAGGACATCTCCGAAACCCACAGGTCATGGACCAGACAGGGACAGGACACCCCAACACATGTGGGTCGCAGCTAGGACACTGGCAGGACACACCCAAACCCCACAGGTCATGGACCAGACAAAGCAAGGGCAACCCAAACCCCATGGGTCAGAGCCACGACATGGGCTGGACAAGCCCAAACCCCACAGGTCATGGACCAGACAAAGGGGACCAGAACCAGAGAGCGACAGGAAAACCCAAACCCTGTGAGTTAGGGCCAGGACATGGGCTGGACACCCCCAAACTCCACAGGTCATGGAACAGACCTGTGGAAGCCCTGTCGGCGAACGTGGAAAACCAGGACAAAATGCTAACTTCAGAAGAAGATGTGCGTGGGGACAATATGGAAAAGAGCCAAAGGGAATCCCCCAAAAAATCACGTGAGCCAGACAAACCAGCCAATGAGCCCATGAACTCCAAACTGGATTTCGAGGTGCCAAAGAGAGAGGAAGGGTGCTGGTGGGGAACTCCCTTTCCCCGTGGTTGTGGGGGATCTGACAGCTACCTGTAAGACCCCTGTGGGGTGCAGGTGGGGGCTATATAGGTCTCCTTGTCCTTAGGTTGATGACCTGATTGCATGTTTCAAAAAGCTCTGGCTGACTGAGTGAGGGGAGAAGTCAGGAGGGTGCTGGCACTTGCCCACGTCCACCTGAGCCACGCCAGCCAAACCCAGTATGCTGTGTGCGTGTCATGCCAAGGGATGGGGAAGGGAGTGGTGGTGGTGGATGTAAATGTACTGAATAATGTAGGACCTGAGCAGGATGCACACGGTATGGAATAAGGGGTGGAGGTTGTACTGGGTCTGGCTGGGATGAAGTGAATTTTCTTGTTAGCAGCCCCTCTGGTGCCGTGCTTTGCCTTGGTGGCCCAAACAGCTCTGATAACACACTGACATCGTAGCTATTGCTGAGCAGCGCTTGCCCAGCGTCAAGGCCTGCTCTGTTTCTCCCTCTGCCCCAACAGTGAGGGGGCTGGGGGTGGCAAGAGGCTGGGAGGGGACAAAGCCAGCACAGCTGACCCCCAAGTGACCAAAGGGATATTCCACACCACGTGATGTCATGGTCAGCAATAAAACTGGGGAGGAGGGTGTGTTCTTTGAAGTGGCCTTTACTCAGAGACTGGCTGGGCATTGATCTCCTGCTGTGAGCGATTGATTCTGCACTTATTAAACTGTCTTTATCTCAAGCCATGAGATTCTTTTTTTCTCGTTTTTTTTCTTCCAGTTCCCTCCTCCATCCCACTGGTGGGGAGTGAGCAAGTGACTGGGTGGGGGCTGCCACATGGGGCCACTCCCCCACGTGGGCACATAGCAAATAGGTTGGTATGTGCTTGTGAGGTCCCTGGTGCCTAAGTAGATCATAGGCCGAGAGCTGGCACATGGCTTGTGTAAGTGGTTGTGACATTACTGATACCTGAGTAGCTGATAGGCCAAGAGTAGGCACGTAGCTTGTGAGGTCACTTGTACCTTCACATCTCGTAGGTGAGTAGGTAGCAAATCGGTGGCTTTGTGGTGGTCAGGTCACTGATGCCTGAGTAGATGATAGGCAAGAGGGAGGCACATGGCTTGGGTATGTACTTGTGATGTCACTCTTGGCTGAATAGCTGATAGGCCAGGACCAGGTGCATGGCCTTTCTAGGTGCTTGTGAGGTCACCGGAGGCTGAGGCCCTCAACAGCAAGTACACGGCAAATGGGTGTACATGTTCTTGTGAGGTCCCTGGTGCCTGAGGAGCTGATAGGGCAGGAGCAGACATCTGGCATTGTACTGGTTTTGGCTGGGACAGAATTAACTTTCTATTTAGTGAAACAGTGAGCGCGCGACTGTATGGGACTTAGCTGCTGGCCGGGGTTAAACCACGACAGGTACGTGTAGGTTGTTTTGAGGTCACTGGTGCCTGAGGAGCTGATAGGGCAGGAGTAGGCCCATGGCTTGTGTCTGTGCTTATGAGGTCACTCATGCCTGAGTAGCTCACAGGCCGGGAGTAGGCCCATGGCATGTGGAGGTGCTTATAATGTCATTGCTGCCTGAGGAGCTGATAGGGCAGGAGCAGGCCCATGGCTTGTGTCTGTGCTTATGAGGTCACTCATGCCTGAGTAGCTCACAGGCCGGGAGTAGGCCCATGGCATGTGGAGGTGCTTATAATGTCATTGCTGCCTGAGGAGCTGATAGGGCAGGAGCAGGCCCGTAGTTTCTGTAGGTGGTATGAGGTCATTGGTGCCTGAATAGCCCATAGGCCAGGAGCAGGCCAATATGAGAGGCAGATGCTATGACGTCATCTGTGGCTGAGTAGCAGATAGGCCAGGGGCTGTGTAGGAGCTTGTCTTGTCACTGGTGCCTGAGTAGCTGATAGGCCAGGAGCTGGCACATAGCTTGTGTAGGTGCTTCTGATGTCACCAGAATAATATTTAGGCCATGCCCAAATGCGGCCTTTTGGAAGAACCAAGGTCAGCAGAAGTCCGTGCGCCGCGCACACGTGTGACAGCGTAACTCATACACACGGTGTCGGCAGTAGGAGGGTGTGAGGTCACCACCAGTATAACTCATGGGCACGCAGCAGTGGCAGGAGGAGGGTGGCAGCAGCCGTGGCACCGATGGCACCCCGTGGCTGTGGGGCTCGGTGCAGAGCGGCCGTGTGCTGCCACAAGGGCATCCCGGGGGATGGGAGCTGCCCGGCCCGGTGTCTGCGAGGCCGAAGGAGCAGCCCCTGCAGCCCTGGCTGGAGCAGTCGGGGTGGGGGTGGCTCGGGGGCACCCCAGGGCTGTGCCCGGGCACGGTGCCACGAGGAAACCACAGACTTCCTGCCTGGGCGCTGCGCGGGGAGCACGGCGAGCGCCGTGAGGCCACGTGGGCTGTGGTTTGTGCACCTGCAGGCTGCGGCTCCCGATGCGCCGGCGGGGAATAACGGCCCCGTGGTGACACGCTGAGAGCCAGGGATGTGTCTGAGCCTCTGGGCTGTTCGTCTGCTGCCAGGGCAGGGACGTGTCCCAGCGCTGGCTCCTGGGAGGGGTCTTCCATGGGCTCTCCAGGGAAGGAAGGGGGAGCCAGCACTGCTGGGGTGAGGTTCTGGCCTGGGCTAAGGCCCATTCGCAGCTGCTGCTGCCAGCAGAGGGGGGTCTGTAGCAGGGGCAGGGGCTGTTTCCTTCCCTTCCTGACACAGACCCTGCTGCAATCCCAGCCCTCGGGTCCCCCTGGCACGGGGACGGCTGGACTCTCTCACCTTGGGCTCTTGGATGGGCCTGGCGTAGGAGATGCTCAGTGCTCCTGGTCAACACAAGAGGGTTCCAGGGGTGAAAACCCCATTTCCCCCCCAACAACCTGCCCTGTCCTGTGAGGGCCCCCCACCACAGTGACGTGACACCTGCAGCAGAGCCGTCTCTCATATATGGTCACGAACGGCGCTGGAGAAGTTCATTGGAGGGCTGGGCTGTGTCGGAGGGGAGATAGCTCCCGATAATGTCTAAAAAGGTCCTGCTGCTTTGATTGGCTCCTCCTGCAGCTGGGCTGGGATCTGCAGAGATATATTGCCCTCCTGTCATCATTGGCCCCAGGAGGCCCCAGGAGCTGAGGCAGGCAGCGTGGCGCAGCAGGGATGTGCTGGCAGGGCAGGAGGCTCAGGATGGGCACAGAGGGACTCCTGTGCCCTCAGATGCTGTGGTTGCTCCTCTGGGTACAGCTGTGCAGCGGTAAGTGCCCGTTCCCTTGTCCCACAGCCCAGGGCCAGCGGGCGCCAGCATGGTCATAGGATCTGTCTGGGAATGGGTTTCTTTGAGGTGCTACTGAGCTGAGGGTCAGAAGGTGCTCGAGTCCATGGACCCTGTGCCTGCCTGTCTGGGTGGGAGAGAGAATCTCCTTTTCCAGGGCTCGGGCGTTTCGGGCAGCCTGTGCCTGGCTGGATTCATAGACCCTCGTAGACACCCTTTTGGGACCCTCTCTTCCCCAGCCGGTGGTGGCCTCTGGAGCCGGTGGTGGCCCAGCTGGCGATGGCAGCACCCAGAGATGCCCAGGGCACTGTCAACCTCTGGGGTGCCCCGGAGGGTCTGTGTGCTGCTCCCTGCCTCCCGGTTCCAGGGGAGCCCTGACCCCATGAGGGCAGTTTGTGCCCCGAAGAGAGAAGGGGACGGGGACATCTGCGTCGAGAGACATCCTTCCTGGGGGGCCCGGCCCAGCGCAGGGGCTGGGCTGACAGCAGGGGCAAGGAGGGGCTGTGGGTGGGGAGATCATTGGAATCGTCTCGGTGGGAGCTCGGAAAGCCCTGGGGGTGGGGGTGGGTTTGGATGGTGCGGGGGCAGGTGGTTTGCATGGGAAGCCGGCCTGGGTACCCGGGGCTGTTCAGGGGAAGAGGGGTGGGCTGGGGAAGAGCGGGTGCCCTGTGCAGGGCTGGGCACAGTATGGAGGTGTGCGTGGGCAGGGGGTAGGTGGCCGTTGGGGTGGGCAAAGGTGCCTTGTGTGGTGGGATGGTTAATGACCCAGCAGGGCCAGAACTGCACACTCCCAGCCTTGTGCAGCGCGTGGGGATAGAAGGGACCCCCGCACTGCACTGGGACAGCCTGGAGGGGAGAGGGCCCCCACTCTGGTATCTCGGACATGGCCAGGGCGTTCCCCCAGACCTGCAGAGCTGGGCCTTGGCACTCTCCTGACTGGTCCCATGTTGGTGTTTGAAGGTGCTGTGGAGGTGAGGCTGGTGGATGGCAGCAGGCGCTGTGCTGGGAGAGTGGAGGTGAAACACAGGGGCAAGTGGGGGACCGTGTGTGGTGACTACTGGAGCATGAACGATGCGGCAGTGGTTTGTAAGCAGCTGGGCTGTGGGTCTGCTGTTGGAGCTCCTCAGTACGGACACTTTGGGCCAGGATCTGGCCCCATTTGGATGGATGATGTTGGCTGTAATGGCACCGAATCTGCCCTGTCTGACTGCCCACATAGAGGATGGGGTAAACATAACTGTGGTCGTAGACGTGACACTGGAGTGACATGTTCAGGTAAGAGAACAACCTGTTGCTCACCTTTGGGGATGTGATGGGGGAAGGGACCTTGGCTGTGCCCTCAGGGAGCACCAAATGAGCACCGGAACATTGCCCAATGTGGCCGGGCACACTGCCGAGCTGGGGCTGTCATTGCTGGGGTTCCCAGTCCCTGGGAAAGCCCAGAGGGAGCCCACCCCAGGGTGAACTAACCCTGCCACAGTGTCTCAGCCCCTCTTCAGTCAGTGTCTTGGGCTGCAGATGGATCCTCCATCCCTGCCCCGGGGTGTCCACTGATCTCCACTGATCTCTACCCATTCTGCCAGTTCCCAGCCAACAATGCTGAGGGTCCCTGTGCTGGAGAAACCAGGGGGCACTTGCGTGGCACTCCACCCCTTGGAGGAATGGCATGAGATGCTGGTCCCCCTGGGTCATTCCCCTTCACAGGCATGAGTACCTCAGCTGAATCCAAAGGGCTTTTCAGAGCGCGTGAGCGCTGGGCCCTGGGAGAGGAACAGGGTGGCACAGAGCCCTTGGCTGCCTGTCCCCAGGGCTCGGCTGTGTGGTCCAGCACTGCGAGGCTTAGGAGCTTGGCAGCTGCTTGACTCTGGCTGCTCCCTTCTGCATCACCACGTGCCCAGGCTGGTCCTGGGACATCCCTGGGGCTGTGACAGCCCCACGGGGACACGGCCCCATGCAGGCAGCGCTGACCTGCTGCCCAACCTCTCCTGCCTTCCCATGGCTCCCCACACTGCCCCACGAAACAGAGGCTTTGGCAGCACTTACTGACTCTCATCTGTGCCTGCTGTTACCCTCTGAGCCAGTGCGAGCCGAGGGGGCATGCAGGTCTCCTGCCCCTCTGCCTGGCCGTTGGCTTGGGACCTGTGCACCTCCAGGCAGAGCACTGTGTGCCTAGCTGAGGACGTGCCCTCCGAGCAGGCATCAGAGAGGTCTGGACAGGCACCAGCCATGGGAACAGCTGCACCATTTCTGTGCTCTGTGACATCTCCCCCTAACAGGAACCTCCCAACACCCGGAACAGCCCTGGGAGCAGGGTGCATTTCCGGCTGCATCAGGGTGATGGTCCTGCCTGGTCCCAAGCTCTGCAGAGGCTGAGCAGGCTGCAGCAGTCATTACCATCTGGGCCAGTTCTCCCAGACCTGATCTGCGCACCCCACTGCAGTGCTGGGGGGACCACGCCGGGCAGCACAGGGCACCTTGTGCCGCAGCAGATTGTCTGAGCGGTGCCTGGTGCTGTGACAGACACAGACCCTCTAGTGCTGTGATGGTGTAGAGAAGGGGTGCTGGGGGGCCTGGACGTGTTTGTGTCACCAACAGTCCCCCAACAGCTTCCTCTGGGATGCGCAATGGGTAATTTGGTCACAGCTTGCTTGGAGGTGATGTGGGAAAGTGGGCATTTAACTGCCAGAGAGCTCTCAGTTGTTTTGGTTTCTCCAGGATTTTTCCGGCTGGTGGAAGGGAAGAGCCACTGCTCAGGACGTGTGGAGGTCCATGACGGGGACCAGTGGAAGACTGTCTGTGATTCCCACTTTGGTGCCAAAGCTGCTGGTGTGGTCTGCAGGGAGTTGCAGTGCGGTGTGGCCCTGCCTGTGGCTGGGCCAGCTCCCTTTGAAGAAGGGGTGGGTCCCATCTGGGCTGGAGAGCTGCAGTGTGTGGGGAATGAATCCCTCCTCGCCTCCTGCCCCAGGGGGTCCCCCAGGGACCAGCCCTGCACCCACATGAACAGCGCTGTTGTCACCTGCACACGTAAGGACTCAGGGTGGGGTGCTGAACCCCAGGGTGGGAAACAGAGCAAGGACCGTGCTGGGCCGGGCACGAGGACAGAAGGGGTGATGGGTTGTCTGCAGCATGAAAAGAGTGCAGAAGGAGAAGAAAGGCATGCTGTCCCGCTGGCCGCTCCGCCAGCTACCAAGGGTACAAGAGCACCGGTCCACCCTCAGTTCTCCTCCTCTGTCCCCAGAGTACACAGGGTTCAGGCTGGTGAACGGCAGCACGGCGTGTGCGGGGAGAGTGGAGGTCCAGGTGTTGGGGACCTGGGGCACCCTCTGTGCCTCCCGCTGGCATCTCTCGGATGCCCACGTTCTCTGTCGTCAACTCAACTGCGGGTTTGCTGAGTCCATTCCTGGAGGAGGGCATTTTGGGAGAGGAATCGGACCTGTCTGGAGAGACTCATTCCACTGTGACGGGACTGAAGCCCACCTGGGACAGTGCCCAGGGATCACCCTGGGGGCCTCACCCTGCTCCCATGGGAACAACGCCGCTGTCATTTGCTCAGGTGAGTGCCGGGAAAATGCTGCATTAACTCCATTTGCCCTTTGTGTGCGACATGGCCACCCAAAGCAGGGCTCCCAGAGCAGCCCCAGGCTGAATTTCTCCCTGGAGAAACCCTTGCTTCCCCAGGAGCCTTCTGGAGGGCTTTGCCTGCTCAGACTGACTGCTCTACCGTGGGAGAGCTGAGGGCTGAACGGAAGCAGGCATCTGCCCCCAGGGCAGCGCCACTGCCAGGCCTGGCCTCCTGGCTTTTCCTACTGTGGGATGAATCCAGGACGGGGCTGCGGGGCTGTGCTCCACCCTCTGGCTGCAGACAACCACATCCCACCTCCACAGAGCGCCCTGCAGAGCTTCATCCCACCACCCAGGCAGGAGCTCCTGGGTGCCTCAGCAGCAGCAGAGCTGGGTGTGAGCTGCAGAGCGGGCCCATGCTTTGCCCTCACTTCTCGTCAGCCCAAGGCCCAATCTTGTCCTGTTTGGTCGGAGAATTCCCCCTCACCCTGCTCCTGAAGGGTGCCGTGCTCCCCAGTGCCGCCAATGGCCGTGGCATCTCTGCTCTCCGCAGGGTCAGCCGGCTTTGCATCCCTGCGGCTGGTGGGTGGAGGGAGCCGGTGCGACGGGCGAGTGGAGATCTTCCAGCGCGGGACTTGGGGCAGAGTCCTGGATGACCAGTGGGATGTGCAGGAGGCCAACGTGGTGTGCCGGCAGCTGCAGTGCGGACAGGCAGAGACAGCCTACAACCCCCCAAAGCCTGAGCGAGGGACGGGCCCCGTAGGGCTGCGAGGGGTCCGGTGCGCAGGGCATGAGACCAACCTGAGCCTCTGCAACACCTCCCTGCCCGAGAGTGCGCTGGCAGCAGGGGTTGCGGAGGACGTGGGAGTCATTTGCCGGGGTGAGCGGCACTGCCCGGGCCCCCCAGATGATGGGGTGGGTGGGCAGCCAGCCCCTGGCAGCAACTGGGGTTTCTCCCCACTGCAGGGAGCCGGCAGGTCCGGCTGGTGAACGGGGCCGGGCGCTGCGCCGGGAGAGTGGAGATCTACTACCAGGGCAGCTGGGGGACTGTCTGCGATGATGGCTGGGACCTCTCTGATGCTGCCGTCGTTTGCCAGCAGCTGGGCTGTGGAGGGGCGGTGGAGGCGGCCGGCTCCGCTCGGTTCGGGGAAGGCTCTGGGCAGATCTGGATGGGTGCCGTGAATTGCTCCGGGGCCGAAGCTGCTCTCTGGGACTGCCCTGCCGGGCCCTGGGGGCAGCACGACTGTGGGCACAAAGAGGACGCGGGAGTCATCTGCTCAGGTCTGTGCTGGGTGGTGTGGTGGGAGCCTGGTTCCCGGGGAGGCCAGGACGTGGGGAGAGCCGCGCATGGCCAAGGCTGTCCCTGGCTGCCTCTAAGCTCCTGCCCGAGCCTGTCCTGTGGACCCTCAGTCCCCATCAGGGACCTCCCTCTGCCCCTGGGTGCAAGGGGGACGTGCTGGCCGTGCCCCTGCCTGGCTGAGGGCCTGGCGAGCGCAGAGGCGTCCCCTCTCCCACAGCCCCAGACCAGCCTCTTCCCCCTTGCTGCCTTTCCTCCCAGAGTTCATGGCCCTCAGGCTGGAGAACAGCGACGGCTGCTCCGGGCGCCTGCAGGTTTTCTACAACGGGACGTGGGGGAGCATTTGCTCCAACTTGATGACTCTCGATACGGTGTCGCTGGCATGCAAGGAGCTGGGCTGCGGGACGGAGGATCCCTGGAAACACGCCTGCCCTACGGCAGGGTGTCTGGCCCTGCGTGGCTGGATAATGTGCAGTGTGGGGAGAAAACCAGCTCCTTCTGGCAGTGTCCCTCCACTCCCTGGGACCCGCAGTCATGCGAAGACCTGCGAGACGAGATCCACATCACCTGCAAAGGTAACTCTGAGCCACTCGGGCACCAGTGTCACCCCAACTCCTGCTCCCCGCTGCCACAAAGGCAGAGAAAGAGCTTGGAGGGGCTTTTCCTTTCCATGTCACCCCGGTGGCACAAATGTGACCACAGCCACACACATCCAGCAGCAGTTGCCACCCAGGTTGCCAGCAGCGCCTGGCGGAGGCAGAGGCATCCCCAGGTGAGGTCTCAGAAGAGACCAGACAGGGCTCAGAAGAGCCTCCCCTCCACAGACACACTACTGCTGCTCTGTGAACCAGGGACCTTTAGGGGCTGAGCAATCAGGGTCCCCCCAGGCCTGCGCATGCCCGCTGAATGACCGGGGTTCAGTTGCTGCCGTGACAAAGATGGTACGGGGAGGCACAAGCAGAGCTCAACCTCGCTCTCTTCTGCACCATCCCCTTCACTACAGTGTTTCTCTCTTCAGGGGAACGCCCAGAAATGTCCCCGGCCCCATTGGCCCCGTGCCCCAACTCCACGAGCTGCACAGGTATTGAGCTGCTCCTCTGTGTACCCTTCTTGTCTGGCAGGGCTCTGCGGGCTGTCTCAGTGCCTTGGGAGGTCTTTGCTTTCTCCAGACAGGGAGAAGATTCGCGCCATGGGAGGCGAGGATGGGTGCTCAGGCAGAGTGGAGGTCTGGCACCGTGGCTCCTGGGGGACGGTGTGCGACGACTCCTGGGACATGCGGGATGCCGAGGTGGCGTGCAGGCAGCTGGGCTGTGGCCCCGCGCTGTCTGCCCTGAAGGAGGCTGCATTTGGGATGGGGCACGGCCCCATCTGGCTGGAGCAGGTGGAGTGCCAGGGGACGGAGCCGTCCC
Source organism: Calonectris borealis (assembly GCF_964195595.1). Lineage (NCBI taxonomy): Eukaryota > Metazoa > Chordata > Aves > Procellariiformes > Procellariidae > Calonectris > Calonectris borealis. Next base: position 1,273,978 of record NW_027441454.1, on the reverse strand, counting down.
TGCAGGACTGCTGGGCCCGGCCCGGGGATGGCGGTGCTTGCCGGCATAAGGAAGACGCGGCCGTACGCTGCTCAGGTGAGCGGCAGGGCTGGGACCCCTTGCTCGCGTATTGGCAGGGAGCTGGGGAAGGCCTTTCGCCCACTTGGTCCTGGCATGGCCCCTGACCTGCCAAGAGCACGAAGGTTCCTGCAGAGTGCAGGAGCCTGGTGCCAGGTGGGGAGCAGCCGTGGTGGGACTGGGTGTCTTCCGGCCACTGCCCATGCGGTCCTGCAGCCCCAGGGCTATGCCCTGGGCTGCCTGTGCCATCCTGCCTGCTGCCCAGAGCAGCGGCGCTGGACCCTGTCCTGACCTCCCTTTCTAGCACTACCGGAGGGGCAATTTGGGTGGGATGTGCCAGGGACATCTACAGACACACACACAGTGTGTTGGGGAGGAGGCTCCCCGGTACCCACACCCCCACCCTCTCAGCCCAGCTCTCCTTTTCCTCCTCTGCAGCTACACCCAGGACAACAGCATCCCCACCCCGAGCAGGTAATTTGTCCTCCCGCTGGGGCTGGGTATCCCCGGGGCCAGGCTGTGCCCCACTGCTGGATGGAAGGGGCTCCTTGCTGGGGTGTGAAACTCCCAGGAGGAGGCACTGGGGTGGTGGTGGGGGTTGGGGAGGGTTTTAATTTACTCAGCAGGGTGGAAGCTTCCCCATCACTCACCCCTGGGGCTCTGCACCCCCTGCTGCCATGTGTGATGGGAGTCAGAATGGGGCTGCCCCCACCTCTCCAGGCCTGGTGCTGCCCCTTCCATGTTCTCGCCCATGCAGATCCCACCCGGGGCCGTTTGAGCAGCAGCGGGAGAGTCTCAGTGCCCGTCATCATCTGCATCATCCTGGGGGCCCTCCTCTGCCTGCTCCTGGCCTTCCTGGCCGGGCAAGTGCTGCGTGCCAGGGCTGGGCGCAGAGGTGGGTCCTTCGACAGCGGTGCCAGGGGGAGTAGCCTGCTGGAAGGGCTGTGGGGTGCTGCGGGCTGTCAGGCACAGGCAGGGCTGGGGGGATGAGGCTGTGTGCTGCCATCTGCCTCATGCACCACCCCACTGACTGCCTGGCTGTGGGGCACGAGCAGCAAAGGGTGGAGAGAGCCCGGAGGCGGGGGGAGCTCGCGATGGGGCGAGCAGGGAAATGGCAGAGTGGGGATGGCCAAGGCTGGCAGCACTCTGGGTAGTGCTGGAGGGGGCTCTGGGGCAAGGGAGAGAACAGGAGGAGCGTGAGGCAGTAGGGCCCATCTCCGTGGTGTCAGGCCCCCAGGCTGTCCCTCTGCCCAGCCCTGCCCACCACCCGGCAGGACAGGGGCCCTGCTATAGACCCGTGGGGCAGATAGGGGGCAGCTCCAGGTGGAGAGGAGACATGGGAGCTGCTCCGGGGTCAGACAAGGGAGGCAGGACCCAGGGGCCAGAGGGGCATGAGCGCTGTCTCCGAAAGGATGATGCAAGGGTGACGCTGCCCCAGATAATCTCCACAGCAACGTTGCCCTCACTGGGGATGTGCCTGGACGGCACAGTTGGGCTGTGCTGTCGGACCAGTCCTGGGCTGGCCAAAGGAACAGGTTTGGGGGAGCAGAGTGGGATCCCATCCCCCTCTGCCTTTCCCTGGGCCAGCCCTGTCTCTGTCCACAGGCTCCAGGAGAGCTCAGGAGCTCTTCCCCGAGGCCGTGTATGAGGAGATCGGTTACAGCCCAGCGTGGGAGAAGCAGGAAAGGTTTGGTCGCTCAGGTGGGTGGGGGTCCTCCCTGAGCGGGAGGCACATCTGCAGGACCCTTTCCCCTGGCCCCAGCCAGAGCTGATCCCCTGAAGCCCCCCAGCCCATGGTTCCTGCAGCGCTGGGGCCATGTGGTCTGTGGGGAGAGCATCGAGGTCCTGGGCCCGGGAGAGGAGCTTCCCCCAACCAGCTTGACAGCCCCTCTCTTCCTGCCCCTGCACCCAATGTGGCACCCGAGGAGTGAGGGAAGGGGCTGTCCTAGGGCAGCTCTGGGAGCAGCTTTGAGACAGTGTTTGTCCCAGGGGAGCAGGGTCAATTCCCAGACTTCCTCCCCATGCAGCCCCAGCTCTGTGGGTCCCCCTTCCCCCGCAGTGCTGACCATGCGGCAGGGCAGTGGGGCTCACTCCCTGACCCCCGCTGTGCATCTCTCCAGACTCCTATTCAGAGGAATCCCCGAGCCAGCTGCAGCCCTACCCTGGGAACACCGAGGAGGAGGATGGTCTGGGATCAGCACCAGGTAACGGAGGCAGGAAGGGGTTGATCTACCTGCAGACATGTGATAGACAGGGATGTCACTGAGCGTCACCGTCAGAGATGGGGAGGACATGGTGCTGCCAACAGCAGTGTCTCAGCCCTCTGTCCCTGCTCGTCCTCCCCTCCTCTGCTCTGCAGGACCTATCTTCTCACTGTCACCAGCTCCCCTCTCCTTTCAGATGTTCTTGTCCTGCCCGGAGGTGACCCAGCAGATGGCTATGATGATGCCAGGGAGGTTTCTGACCCTGGCGATGGTGCTGCCCCTGGGCAGGGAGCTTGGGAAATGCCCAGGGCACCAGAGGAGGGAGCAGGGCCCAAGGATGCACTGGGAGGTGAGAGGGAAAGAGAGCGCTGGTGGTTCCTGGGGTGCCGTCCCTGGTGCCACCCAAGTCTCTACTGTACTGACACCCAAACCCCCTGGGAAGGGGGAACCTGAGCCAGGAGTTTTCCTTGGAGGGACTGGGCGTGGGAGAAGGAGCTGAATGTGGTGAGGAGCAGGGAGGAAGGTGATGTACAGACCTCATGGGCCGAACTGCAATGTCCTGCCTTGCTGCTTGCAGGGTGTAGCCTGTGCTCCCGGAGAAGTGATGGGGTCCCTGGAGCTGAAGGAGACACCTCATCCCTGACCCTGGGGAGCGTGGGCTATGACGATGCTGAAGAGGTGTCTCTGGCACATCCCCGTGAGGACACAAAGGCTGTGACACCAGAGCTTGCTACGCAACCGTCCCTGAGCCCCAGGCCAGCAGAGCCCATCTCTGCTGAGCCGCTGGGTGCCGCCAGGAGGGAGGAGAGGTCTGTGCAGCTGGGAGAGCTGTGAGCTGTGAAACATCTCCCTGTGCCATGGGCAGCAGAAACCACCTGGCGTTTCCTCTATCTTTATTCCCGTTTTTACACGGTGCATCCATATTTGTTCCTATGAAAAGTCTGTGAGGGCTTTGACCCAGATCTGGTGCTGGCGGGCCCAGGTGTCGGGTTGTCTCCCTGAGTCTGATGAGGGGGCGCAGAGAAGAAGGACACGGTGGTAGGGAAGGGGCGCGTCTCAGGGGCAGCAGGCTTGGGGTCAGGCTGTGGGGCTGCGAGAGCCCATGGTCCCTGGGGAATAATCCTGCTGACAGAGGCATTTCCATCCTGCTGGCCACAGCCAGTTTCTAGTCCAAGTGTCTCTCTGATGGTCCCGTGATGCACCCCAGCGGGAGCACCCATTTCCTCACCCTTGGCTTTCCAGATCCTCTTTCCCCCAGGCCCTGTCCGGGCCATGCTGGTCCCACAGTGCAGAGGCCATAACAGAGCTGCCGTGTCAGGGTAAGCCCTGGGCTGTGGCCCCACACAAGTGAGCCCGAAGGTGGCCGCAGTGCCCTGAACACCCCAGCCAGCCCCAGGGGACATCACGGCCCATGGATTACCTGCCACAATGGTTAAGAGGCAGCTCTGCTCCCCACTGCCCCAGCACAGGGTGCAGAGCCACTTTCTGGGACACACGGGGCTGGGATTCCCTCTCCTCATGCTCTGCCAGTGCCCCAGTTTCCATGAGCTGTTCCTGCTGCCTTGGGCCCTCGCAGAGCCCGAGCGCTCTTGTCACAGCCACAGAGCTGCCTTCTTCCTGAGCAGGGGCTGTAAGGCCCCACAGCAGCCCTGAGACCCCCTTCCCCTGCTCCCCTCCAGCCCCCACCCTTGTCCTCCTGCTGCCTCGCCAGAGGCGTCCGTTTGGGTTTGTGTCGGGGCAGCACTCGTGTGCAGGTACAGGAGGGATGGGAGCAGGGGGCTTGGGGGCACCTTTCCCTCAGCACTGTTGGAGGGCCACAGTGGTGGAGAAAGGATCCCCGTGAGACGCATGCAGCAGCCAAAAGCCATGGCCTAGCCCCTGGCCTGGAGAAGGGCCCATCCAGGAGGACGCTCATGCAGGAACGTTTCCGTGGCAGAGGAGATTTTGTGTCCCTCCCCTAAAAGAGGTGCTGCTGGGAGCTGAGCCAGGGTCCCTCTCCCTTGGCCAGGGCTTTCACCAGCCCCAGTGCCCATGGGCAGAAAACCCTCTTACACAGGAGTCAGGCGGGGAGAAGGCTTTCACCCTTGGGCAGGACCTGGAGCCCAAAGTGCCCTCCCTCTCCCGCTGGTGGGTCTGCACACCCTCCGGTTCCTCCCTGAAAGGCTCCTCTGCTGCAGGCTGGAAGGTGCGTTGGCTCCCTGTGGGAGCTGCTGCATCTCAGGACTGCTGCCAACAGCAGGGTCTGGCCCTGGAGGAGGAGAGGGCAGGAGGCAGCTCTTGCCAACATCCTCTCCCACTTCATCATTGCCCCGTTCCCTGCTGGGAGCTACTCCACCCCCGGGGTCACCCTGGGGGGATCTGGAGGAGGCCCAGGCTGCCACATCCCTCTGCTCCATACCCTGGAACCTTTTTGCTGGCAGCCCCTGTGGGAGAGCAGCGTGCCCAGGGTGAGACTCCCACGGTGATGGGTGACACACATGGGCACTGCAAACCCAGCCTACTTCCCCTGGAAAACTCCCACTAGGGTAAGCTCCAGCCCTGCATCTCGGAGAAATACGGTATAAAAGTGAAGTAAAGAAGAAGAGGGGAGTGTTCTCTTCTGAACGCAGGACGGTGGGGGCCTATGGGCAGCATGGACATTGACCTGCAGACTCAAGGTGGCCCAAGTGGGGACCGGGGAGAAGAGCCCAGTGCCTGTCCTGTGCCACCTCTCCACCAGCTCTGCCCTCCCACAGGTGGAATATTTCTCCCTTACTCTGGCACCTGGTAAAGGTTTGCCTCCTATTCCTCGTGGAGATAAGCCACAGGCCTGGGTGTGCTTGGGGGGCAGCACACCTGAGCAGAAAGAGCCTGTTTCATGGCATTTTGGGGCCTGAACAGTCTGGCCCTGCAGGCTGGGTCCATTCTCTGCAGCAAAGCAGGATTCTCGCTGTGCCCCAGACCTGTGGTTTCTCCTGCAGCTCCCGAGGGGGAACTGAGGGTGGTCACAGGGAGACCAACCCTCAGCACTGCTGCCCCACGCCAGGCAGAGCACAGCTGTCAAAGCCCATGGCAGAGCAATCTTATTGCTCTTAGTTTGGGCTCACCATTCCCAGGGGCTGGGCACCCTGCAGTGGAAGGTGTCTCACTCCCCATTTTTGTTGCGGGTGTTTTTGCCGGGGGAGCAGCCGAGGCACCATCTGGCCCTCCCCACCTGTGCACGGCTGTGGACAGGCCTGTGCCTCCCTGATCCCACCGGCACAGCGTCAACAGAGACACCAAACACCCCAGGAACAAGAGGTGGGCACCGGCCCCACCAGTCCCACCTCTGCAGGGCTGTGCCTGACCTCAGCAGTTCCAGGTTCCCTGAGCTGAGGCTCTGCTCAAGCCAGCGGTGATGGTGGAAGAAGGACCAGGAGACAGGCTCAGGGTAAGAAATGTCATTCCTCCAGCTGGGAGTCCCACAGCCCTGCCCAGGCTTGTCCAACTCAGACGCCCCTACCTGCTGGCACAGAGGGGTGCTTCCCATGTGGTATGGGATCTCCACCTGGAGACAATCTCAGACCCTTACCCCTGGAAAGCCACCAGGGCAGAGTGGCCCTGGTCCCAGAGGACACCTGGGCTGGACCAGCACCCTCACACCACATCTCTCGGTGCAGCCAGAAACGATTGTAGTGTGCTGCTGACATCTGTCCCCTCCCTGGGTCTCCCCACAAGCACACTCTGCTGCCAAGCATTGTCCCTGGGCAGCGGGTGGGGTGGGTCTGTGGCGCAGGGCAGTACCCTGAGCTCAGGTCCAGCACAGCTTCTCCTCCAGGAGAGGACTCAGCAGGGCACACAGCCCTCCCACAGCCCTCCTCACCTCACAGCCAAGCCCTGGGTGGGCAGGAGGACCAGTGCCCAGCTCCAGCCCACACCTGCCTGAGGCTGGGGAGTCAGGGCAAAAGCACCCCTGGAGATGCTGGGGGTTGAACCCAGGACCTTCCACATGCGAAGCAGGCGCTCTGCCACTGAGCTACATCCCCTTGACACCGGCCAGCGGCAGAGACACTCTCCTCCCGTGACGTGTCTATGGCAGCACAGCCCTGTTGTCCCCTGGGTGCCCAGGGACCCTCTGCAGAAAACAGCACTCGAATCCTCCTGAGATGGCAGAAGTTGGGACTGCATCTCCGCTGGGGTCTGATCCTGGCACAGGGCTGCACTGCAGAGCGCTGCCCCTTCAACGTCTCTGCAGGGCAAGGGGGCAGGAGAAGGCTCTTGCTGCGGGTGCTGCTCCCACGCTCGGGCCCACTCCAGCATGGGTCAATGAAGAGGAGAAAACCCCTTCCCCTGAGCCTCCTCTGCCACCCAGAGCAACACCCCTTTGGGCCACATCTGTCCCGAACTCCACAGCAGGAGCAGTGCAGCAGGGTGAGGGAAATGCGCTCCCTGGGTTGATGTGCCCCCAGGCTCTGATGGCATCCCAGGGCATGCCATGGAGGGGACATGGAGGCAGACATCTTACACGCCCTCCTCCGGGCACTGGGCCTCCCCCTGCACTCCTCTGTTCCCAGCCTCCCTGGAGGTGAGTTGGACCACAGGCTTCCATCTCCACGGGGCTGGGGAGGTGGGTCGGGCTCAGGGACCTTCCCGTTCTTCCAGCACTGGTGACTGTCCTGACAGCAAAGCAGTGCCCTGGACGGACCTGGCTGGGGTCTCTGTGGCAGGGGGGGTGGGCATGTGCAGCTCTTAACTCAAAGGTGAGGGTTTGACCGCTGGAGTGGTTTAACCCGGCAGGGAGCCAAACACCACACAGCTGCTCGCTCACTCCTCGCCCCGCAGTGGGACGGGGGGAAGAATCAGAAAATGAGTAAAATTCATGGATTAAGAGAACAACAGTTTAATAGAACAGAAAAGGAACGGAAAATAATAATAATAACAATAATAACAATGATAGAATATACAAAATAAGTGATGCACAACGCAATTGCTCACCACCCGCCAAGCAATGCCCAAACAGCGATCGCTTCCTGAACCACGCCCCTTACTTATATACCAAGCATGACGTCACATGGTATGGAATACCCCGTTGGCCAGCTGGGCCAGTTGTCCTGGCTATGCTCCCTCCCAGCCTCTTGTGCACTTGGCAGAGCATGGGAAGCTCAAAAGTCCTTGACTAGCAGGGTACTTAGCAACCACTGAAAACATCAGTGTCTTACCAACATTCTTCTCATACTAAATCCAAACCACAGCACTGGGAAGAAATTTAACTCTATGCCAGCTGAAACCAGGACAACCACACGCAGGGATGGTGTCCTCATGGTGGTACAGCTGGGGCAATTGTGTTGCCCAATGCCATAGATTTTTCCCTGCTGAGACCCTGCCTAGCAGAGAGGGTTTAGGGGAATCAAAACCAGACCACAGTCACTGTGAACTTCTGGAGTCGTTGAGTGGAGTTAAGGGGATGGACTGTTCATCTCTTCTGCTTTGCATACATGGCCCCAAAGCCTATCCTCAGCAATGACTCTCCCGTTCTTGCTCCAGAAAGATCTAGAAGGACTCTTTTGGAGCAGTGATAATCCTGCAGGCACTACCCCTGCGGCCAAGCATTTTCAAGCTCGTGCTCAAAGCTGACGAGACAGTAACTTTGCTTGGACAGACCGTCTCTCCCTCTCCCCTCCTCGCACTTGCGCTCACTCACGACAAAAGCCAAACTTCTCTGGAGGTGCATCCCTGAGGAGCCGGCTATGAGGCACCAGAACCGCACAAGGTTAGAACATGCACGTTGCTGTGGGACTATAGCCCAGTATGTGCCATTCCTTGGCCTGACTGGGGAGAGGCTGAGACTGGAGACAGAGGGAGACGGTCTGGGTCACAGCTGTCACTGTGTTCCTGATGGGCGAGCAAGGTTCTGTAACAGCAGGAGGCTGCAAGAGGGGAGCCCCGCAGCTTGTTGGAGCTCATGAGCACGTCTTTCTTCCTCTGTGCAGGGACTGATGGCTGTGGGGTCTGCGGCTGGTCTAGACAGTCCAGTCTGGTGGGTGAGTATATTTGGGCATGGCTTTGTCCTCTGTCCTTGGCACGTCAGAGGTCTTCCTGTGACAAGAGGGAGGGAGGATGCTGCCATTGGGGCCTCAGCTCCAGGGAGTGCATCTCCCTGGGACTGGGGGACAGTGGCCTCCCCGATGGGCAGTATGTTCTGGTCTGGGTACTGCCAGGTGAAGGTCCAGGCGAAGGATGTGTGTGAGGATGGGAGCAGTCTGTGCACCATCAAGAATGACAAAGAGGAGAGAGACAAGGTCTTTGCAGAGACCCCACAAAGGAAAGATCCCAGTTGCTGTGGAGCAGGGAAGGAGCGACAGATGGAGACCACCCCAAAGAAGCACTGAATGTAGAGTCCTGCCCAGAGGGAGGCTGGGGACTTGTGGTGCAAGAGGAAGGCTCCTTCTAACCCGCAGATCTGCAGCTACAGTGCAGGGGCAGTGCTCTGGCAAGAGGTGAAGGAGCAAGGAGGGCCAGGGTAGGCTGGAAGAAGGCAGAGAGGCTCTGCAAAAAGCTAAGGGAGGAAACTCCTGTAGACGCCCAGGGTTGAGCCAGGGACCTTTAGATCTTCAGTCTAATGCTCTCCCAGCTGAGCTACTTAGGCCCTGTTCCAGCAGCCCTTGTCCCAGTTCCACCCCTGCCAGGCCACACGCTGACACACGTGAGGAGCATTCCTTGGGGAGGTTCCCAGGGAGAAGCGGTTCCCAGCCCTGGGCAGAGGGGACCTGGCCTCTCCCTGCCTCCATGGCCAGGTGGGCTCCAGATTTGGGTGGAGGCCAGCTTACACTGGCCATGCCAAAATGTGTGGAGGGCTTTAGGACCAACACGACAGTGGCAAAGCAAGGGGGCAGGCCAAGCACGTGGAACTGCACAGGCTGAGGGTGGAAGAAGTGTGGGGCTGTTGGAAGACCTTATCTCCTTCCCCATGGAAGGCCTCCTCCCCACCCTTTTTGCCCCAGCTCAACTTCCCTCCTTTGTTCCCAGCTCTTCTACCTCCTCCCCCTTGAGCAGTGCTAGCAGATGGGGAATGGGGGTTGTAGTCAGGCCATAACAGTTCCTCTCTGCTGCTCCTTCCTTCTCACACTTTTCCCATGGGGTCCCTCCTACAAGCTACAGTCCTTCGAGATGAACCTGCTCCACTGTGGGCTCTCCACAGGCCACAGTTCTTCCAGGAATTATTCAATTTCTCTGGTGTTGGCTCCTCCACGGACTGCGGGGATTACCTTCTCCACTATGGTCTTCTCCATGGGCTGCAGGAAAAGACCACACCAACACTGTGTTGGTCACAAATCCCAACCATAGCACCTATGATCTGTGAGAGCTGCAGAAAATTAACTCTGCAGAAAATTAACTCCATCTCAGACAAAACCAGTGCAATGTACCTGGAAATATGCACCAGGATTAGGTGCTCTATCACCTTCCCAGGGATCGAGGAGAGGCTGACTGGCCTGTAGTTCCCCAGGTCCTCCTTCTTGCCCTTCTTGAAGATAGGAGTGACATTTGATTTCTTCCAGTCTTCAGGCACTTCCCCCAGTTTCAATGATTGATAAAAGATTATTGAGAGTGTCCTCACAAGGACATCTGCCAGCTCCCTCAGCACTCATGGGTGCATCGCACCAGGGCCCATGGACTTATGTATATCCAGGTCACGTAAGTATTCCCTGACCTGATCCTCTTCCACCAGGAGTATGTCTGCTGGGCTCCAGACTTGCCCCCCTCATCTCTGGCACCTGGTATTCCTGAAGGCCGGTCTTGCTAGTAAAAGAGGAGGTGAATCGGAAATGTAAGAGTGAGAAAAACTCAGGAGTTGAGATGAAGACAGTTTAATAGAACAGAAAAGGGAAAATAATAATGATAATGATAGAATATACAAAATGAGTGATGCACAATGCAATTGCTCACCACCCGTGCCGACCGATAACCAAGTAGCCATCGGTACTTCCTGGATCACGCCTACCGTTCATATACTGAGCATGACGTCACATGGTATGGAATACCCCGTTGGCCAGCTGGGCTGGCTGTCCTGGCTGTGTTCCCTCCTCCCAGTCTAGCTTGGTAGCAGAGGGTAGTTGTCCTTGACAAGATACTTAGCAACAACTGAAAACATCAGTGTCTTATCAACATTCTTCTCATACTGAATCCAAAACACAGCACTAGGAAGAAATTTAACTCTATCCCAGCTGAAACCAGGACAGTATCCACCCCTTATGCTATACCATTTACGTCATGCTTAGGTTTCACAATTTCCAATACATTCTAATTAATCACCATCACCTTTCTTATCTTTATATTTATATATACACACAGATATGATTCCCTTAGTCCAAGGGACATCCCTCTAAAATGTCCATTGAGTTCATTTAGTCCATGACTTTGGGCTCCATCTGTCATAACAGTCTTTCAGGGCAGGAGAGATGGTGTGTGGTGTTGGACTGTTGCATCCTGAAGCCAGTTCTCATTTCAGTATTGCTGCGCTCGTCCGGTTCTATCATCATTGCACTTTGCTCGGTTTCATCAGAGTTAGTTCATTCTTCGTTAATCTGGGTGATTTTTACTGCTATACCATTGATAGCAACCATAGAAATAATGATATACAATATCATATAACATTTAACATCATACAATTCAGTTCATTGGCTATTTTCACCCAAAATCAAGTCCCCTTGAGGTACACACCGGACTTCCCCATCCTTTCGCATTACCCACCAAGTGCACCCAGTTCTTGAGCAAAAGCAATCCCACGGGTGGGTTTTCCCTTGCCAGAGGCAGGAGTAACCCAGACTGTCTTCCCCAGCATATTTCTTATGTGCACGACAGGGACTTTATCTCCCTCTACAGTACGTAAGGGTTTGGATTGGGCAGGGCCAGCTCGAGTGACAGATCCCCTGGTGTTGACTAACCAGGTGGCCTTTGCTAAATGTGTGTCCCAATGCTTGAATGTCCCACCACCCATTGCCCTCAGCGTAGTCTTTAGCAGTCCGTTGTATCGTTCGATTTTCCCAGAGGCTGGTGCATGGTAGGGGATGTGATAGACCCACTCAATGCCGTGCTCTTTGGCCCAGGTGTCTATGAGAGTGTTTCGGAAATGAGTCCCGTTGTCTGACTCAATTCTTTCTGGGCTGCCATGTCGCCATAGGACTTGCTTTTCAAGGCCCAGGATGGTGTTCTGGGCGGTGGCATGGGGCACAGGGTATGTTTCCAGCCATAGAATCATAGAATCATAGAATCATAGAATCATACAGGTTGGAAAAGACCTCTAAGATCATCGTGTCCAACCGTCAACCCAACACACCATATCCACTACACCATGTCCCTAAGGGCCTCATCTACACGTCTTTTAAATACTTCCAGGGACGGTGACTCAACCACTTCCCTGGGCAGCCTGTTCCAAGGCCTGATCACTCTTTCAGTAAAGAAATTTCTCCTCATGTCCAATCTAAACCTCCCTTGCCGCCACTTGAGGCCATTTCCTCTTGTCCTATCGCTAGTTACTTGGGAGAAGAGACCAACACCCGCCTCGCTACAACCTCCTTTCAGGTAATTGTAGAGCGCGATGAGGTCTCCCCTCAGCCTCCTCTTCTCCAGGCTGAACAACCCAAGTCCCTCAGCCGCTCCTCATCAGACTTGTGCTCCAGGCCCTTCACCAGCTTTGTTGCCCTCCTCTGGACACGCTCCAGCACCTCCATGTCCTTCTTGGAGTGAGGGGCCCAAAACTGAACACAGGATTCGAGGTGCGGCCTCACCAGTGCCCAGTACAGGGGCACGATCACCTCCCTACTCCTGCTGGCCACACTATTCCTGATACAGGCCAGGATGCCATTGGCCTTCTTGGCCACCTGGGCACACTGCCGACTCATGTTCAGCCGGCTGTCAATCAGCACCCCCAGGTCCTTTTCCTCCGGGCAGCTTTCCAGCCACTCTTCCCCAAGCCTGTAGCGTTGCCTGGGGTTGTTGTGGCCGAAGTGCAGGACCTGGCACTTGGCCTTGTTGAACCTCATACAGTTGGCCTCGGCCCATCGATCCAGCCTGTCCAGGTCCCTCTGCAGAGCCTTCCTACCCTCGAGCAGATCAACACTCCCGCCCAACTTGGTGTCGTCTGCAAACTTACTGAGGGAGCACTCGATCCCCTCGTCCAGATCATTGATAAAGATATTGAACAGGACCGGCCCCAGTACTGAGCCCTGGGGAACACCGCTTGTGACCGGCCGCCAACTGGATTTAACTCCGTTCACCACAACTCTCTGGGCTCGGCCAGCCAGCCAGTTTTTTACCCAGTGAAGAGTGCACCTGTCTAGGCTGTGAGCCGCCAGGAGAATGCTGTGGGAGACAGTGTCAAAGGCTTTACTGAAGTCCAGGTAGACCACATCCACAGCCTTTCCCTCATCCACGAGGCGGGTCACCTGGTCATAGAAGGAGATCAGGTTGGTCAAGCAGGACCTGCCTTCCATGAACCTGTGCTGCCTGGGCCATCCGGTGGTTTCTTCCACCATGGTGAGCACATAGCGCTTGCTGTGGCGGGTTTGCGGGAGTGTGATGTAATCCATCTGCCAAGCCTCCCTATATTTATATTTCAACCATTGTCCCCCATACCAAAGAGGCTTTACTCGCTTGGCTTGCTTGATTGTAGCGCATGTTTCACATCCATGGATAGCTTGTGCAATAGTGTCCATGGTCAAGTTCACCCCTCGAACACGAGCCCATCTATATGTTGCATCTCTTCCTTGGTGGCCTGAAGTGTCATGGGCCCACCGAGCTATAAATAATTCACCCTTATGTTGCCAGTCCAGATCCACCTGAGCCACTTCAATCTTAGCAGCCTGGTCCACCTGCTGGTTGTTTTGATGTTCCTCAGTGGCCCGACTCTTGGGTACGTGAGCATCTACGTGACGTACTTTTACAGCCAGGTTCTCTACTCGGGCAGCAATATCTTGCCACAACGCGGCAGCCCAGATGGGTTTACCTCTGCGCTGCCAGTTGTTCTGCTTCCACTGCTGCAACCACCCCCACAGGGCATTTGCCACCATCCATGAGCCAGTATAGAGATAAAGTACTGGCCATTTTTATCATTCAGCAATGTCCAAGGCCAGCTGGATGGCTTTCACCTCTGCAAACTGGCTCGATTCACCTTCTCCTTCAGCACTTCCTGCAACCTGGCATATAGGACTCCATACAGCAGCTTTCCATCTCTGATGCTTCCCCACAAGGCGACAGGACCCATCAGTGAACAGGGCATATTGCTTCTCGTTTTCTGGTAGTTTATTATACAGTGGGGCCTCTTCAGCACGCGTCACCTCCTCCTCTGGGGATATTCCAAAATCTTTGCCTTCTGGCCAGTTCGTGATCACCTCCAAGATTCCTGGGCGACTGGGGTTGCCTATTTGGGCCCGTTGTGTGATCAGTGCGACCCACTTACTCCACGTAGCATCGGTTGCATGATGTGTAGAGGGGACCCTCCCTTTGAACATCCAGCCCAGCACCGGCAGTCGGGGTGCCAGGAGGTGCTGTGCTTCAGTACCAACCACTTCCGAAGCAGCTCGAACCCCTTCATATGCTGCCAATATCTCCTTCTCAGTTGGAGTGTAGCGGGCCTCGGATCCTCTGTATCCCTGACTCCAGAACCCTAAGGGTCGACCTCGAGTCTCCCCTGGTGCTTTCTGTCAGAGGCTCCAGGTAGGGCCATTCTCCCCGGCTGCGGTGTAGAGCACATTCTTCACATCTTGTCCTGCCCGGACTGGCCCAAGGGCCACTGCATGAACTATCTCCCCTTTAATTTGTTCAAAGGCTTGTCGTTGCTCAGGGCCCCATTTGAAGTCGTTCTTCTTCCTGGTCACGTGATAGAGAGGGCTTACAATCAGGCTGTAATCTGGAATATGCATTCTCCAAAAGCCCACAACGCCTAAGAAAGCTTGTGTTTCCTTTTTGCTAGTTGGTGGGGACATGGCTGTTAATTTGTTGATCACATCCATTGGGATCTGACGACATCCGTCTTGCCATTTTATTCCTAAAAACTGGATCTCCTGTGCAGGTCTCTTCACCTTACTTTGTTTTATGGCAAAGCCAGCCTTCAGAAGGATTTGAATTATTCTCTCCCCTTTCTTGAAAACTTCCTCTGCTGTGTTGCCCCACACGATGATGTCGTCAATGTATTGCAGGTGTTCTGGAGCCTCACCCTGTTCCAGTGCGGTGTGGATCAGTCCATGGCAAGTGGTAGGGCTGTGTTTCCACCCCTGGGGCAGTCGGTTCCAGGTGTACTGGACGCCCCTCCAAGTGAAAGCAAACTGTGGCCTGCACTCTGCCGCCAAAGGGATGGAGAAGAAGGCATTAGCGATGTCAATGGTAGCGTACCACCTGGCTGCCTTTGACTCCAGTTCGTATTGGAGTTCTAGCACGGCAGCACTCAGTGGCGGCGTGACTTCGTTCAGGCCACGGTAGTCTACTGTTAGTCTCCACTCTCCATTAGACTTTTGCACGGGCCATGTGGGACTGTTAAAGGGTGAGCGAGTCTTGCTGATCACTCCTTGGCTCTCCAGTCGACTAATCAGCTCGTGGATGGGAATCAGGGAATCTCGGTTGGTGCGATATTGCCGCCGGTGCACTGTTGTGGTAGCGATTGGTACCTGCTGTTCTTCAACCCTCAGCAACCCCACAACAGAAGGATCCTCCGAGAGACTGGGCAAGGTGGACAGCTGTTTAATTTCCTCCGTCTCCGGGGCAGCTACACCAAAAGCCCACCCGTACCCTTTTGGGTCTTTGAAATACCCTCTCCTGAGGTAGTCTATGCCAAGGATGCACGGAGCCTCTGGGCCAGTCACAATGGGGTGCTTCTGCCACTCATTCCTGGTCAGGCTCACTTTGGCCTCCAATACAGTTAACTCTTGGGATACCCCTGTCACTCCAGAAATACAAATGCCCCTTTATAGCTTGATGGCATCAGGGTTCACCAGTGTCTACGAGCGCCTTATAATCCTGTGGGTCTGATGTGCCAGGCCATCGATTCCACACAGTCCAGTAAACCCGGTTGTCCCTTTCCTCCACCTGGCCGGAGGCAGGGCCCCTCTAGTTCTGGTCATAGTATCCGCTTCTCACTTCTTGCAAACGCGAGTCAAGAATTTCGTCATCACCATTACAATCCAAAGTAAGATCAGCCCTTCTACTCTGTCTGGGGAACTGTTCACTGGAAACTGGACCGTCGTGAGACAGGTTTTTCCTGAAAACTGGAGCAGCATTTTTCTTTGCAGAACCCCCTTGTGTCACTGTTTTTCCTTGCAACTCGCGTACCCGTGCCTCTAGGATGAAGGTAGGTTTTCCATCCCACCGCCTCATGTCCTCTCCGTGGTCACACAGGTAAAACCACAGGGTGCCCCGTGGTGTGTACTTTCTATGCCTGCTTGACTTCTGTCTTTTTACTCTATTCTATCCTATCACTACTAATTTTCTACTTTTGATATTAAAAGTTTCTGGTTTGGGTATACGGCATTTGATCTCGTTTTGTGTCTTAATCTCGCTCTTGGGATCATATCGAAACCTCCCTCGACTTCGGATCAGGACATTCCCAACATCGGATCGGGACATTAAATTGGCGTCACGGACAGGATCCCTTGAGACGAGAGTGCCATACTATTCCCCAAATACGTGAGACCTCTCAGGAAAGTAAGGGGTGCGGGTCTGTGTTTGCTGTGTTAGAAATTTACGTGCTGCCTTCCTGAGACGACCGCTTCCCGCTTTGTCTGTGTTTAAAACTTACGTGCTGTTTTGTTTTCTAAATACGTGAGACCTCTCGGGAGAGTGAAGGGGTGCAGGGCTGTGTTTGTAACTTACGTGCTGCCTTCCTGAGAAGACTGCTTCCCCGCTTTGTTTTGCAAATACGTGAATCCTCTCAGGAGAGTGAAGGGGGGTGGGTTTTTGTGCGAAACTTAGGCGCTGCCTTCCTGAGATGACCGCTTCCCCACTTTGTATAAAGATGAGTGATACTAAAACTGTCCCTTTGGGGAGAGAAGTTTTGTTTGAGTTTTTGGAGAAATATAATGCATGACCTTCTGTACCCGGAATGGACTGGGCTCAGGGAAGTTGGTATAATTTGCAGAGTGTGGTTGATCGGATGAGTGCTTTGCAAAAGGATGCGAGAGTGAGATCTGGAAGAGGAAAAGCGATTGTTTGTGCTGTTCTTGGTGCCAGTTTAGCCGCTGCTGTAGAGGTGAGAGAACGTTGTCGCGTTGAGGAATCCCTAATTGTTGAATCCCTCCAAAACCTCGTTCGGTCCCTTCAGGGGCAAGTGGCGGAATTAAAGGAACAGCTTGAAGGAGAGAGAGACCAGGTGAAATATCTGCAGATTGCTCTTAAGGAGCAACTCCTTGCGGGCACTGCCCATGAGGAAATACCCCCAAGATCGGAAACTGGTTATCCTTTTAACGACTTGCAGGCAGCAAGAGAAAAGGTAGAGAAATTGGAACTGCCCTCGCTGTGACCCTTGGTTGAGATCGAGTATATTTATGATGATGATGGGGATCAGTTCCCCCAGGTTACAACCAAGGAGGTCCCCTATACTGCCACTGAATTGGTGAAGCTAAAAAAGGATTTTGGCCGAACCCCTAGGGAGTCGGAGACAGAGTATGTGTGGAGAGTGTCGTTATCTGGGGGGGATCAGATTTTGTTAAGTGAAAAGGAGGCGGAGGGGTATTGGGGACCGGGAGTATTTTTAACTACCGGAAATTACCACGCCCCTTGGTCTTTAACCCAGCGGGCAGCCTATTGGGCGGGGGGATTGAACCGCTTGGAGAGGGGGGATCCCCTCGCAATCACGGGGACTGTTGATCAGTTGGTGGAAAGTGTGCAGAAGGCAGCTTGCTTGCAGATGATGTATGATCGGAAGTTGGAGCCCAGGCAGGAGTCCCCGATGCTGATGCCTGTAGATCCTGAGCGAATGACTCCCCTTATAAGGGGACTTCCCGATTCCTTAAAGCCGATGGGTATACAGTTAAGGGGAAAATACAAGCAATACCTCAGGGTGAAAGAGTTGCAGCTGCTTTAGAAGGACTGACACCCGATCGGCACTGCCGGTCCCCGGATAGGAAGATGTGGACTTGGGGGGAGGTCGCCCAAGAATTGATCAATTACGGGTGCAAGTATGGCCCTGTAAACCTTCCGGCCACTAAAACAGACTCTAGAGGCCTGAGGCGAACTGAAGTAAAAATGGTTCCACGCCCTGAGGGCGATGGAAAAACACCCCTCGCTAGACATCCCCAAACCCCACAGGTCATGGACCAGACAGGGACAGAACACTCCAAAAGAGGTCACAGCTAGGACACTGGCAGGACACTCCCGAACCCCACAGCTCATGGACAGACAGGGACAGGGAATTCTAAACCCCTATGGCTCAGGGCCAGGGCATGGGCTGGACACGCCCAAAGGCCACAGGTCATGGACTAGACAGGGACAGGGAACTCCAAAGCCTGTGGGTCAGGGCAAGGACACGAGCTAGACATCCCCAAACCCCACAGTTCATGGAGCAGACAGGGACAGGCCACCCCAAAACCCGTACTAAGGGCCAGGAAGGGGACAGGACAAATCCATACACCACAGGTCATGAACCAGACAGGGACAGGGCACCCCAAACCCCATGGGTCAGGGCCAGGACATGGGCAGGACATCCCCAAACCCCACAGGTCATGGACCAGACAGGGAGGGGACACCCCAAACCCCGTGGGTCAGGGTAAGGATATGGGCAGGACAAGCCCAAAACCCACAGGTCATGGACCAGGCAGGGACAGAGCACCCTAAACCCTCTGGAACAGGCCTTGGACACATGCATGACACATGCAGGACACCCCCAAACCCCACAGGTCATGGACCAGACAGGGACAGGACACCCCAAAACACATGGGTCACAACTAGGACACTGGCAGGTACTCCCAAACCCCACAGGTCATGGACCACACAGAGAAAGGGCACCACAAACCCCATGGGTCAGGGCCAGGACATGGGCTGGACAAGCCCAAAATCCCACAGGTCATGGACCAGACAGGGACAGGGCATGCCAAACACCATGCGTCAGGGCCACGTTGAGGACAGGACACCCCCAAACCCCACAGGTCATGGACCAGACAGGGACGGGGCTCCCTAAACCTTTTGGATCTGGGTTAGTATGGGGACAGGACACCTCCAAAGTGCAGAGGTCATGGACCAGACACTGACAGGGCACCCCATACCCCATGGATCAGGACCAGCATGGGGACAGGATACCCCCAAACCCCACAGGTCATGGACCAGACACGGACAGGGCACCTCAAACCCTATGGGTCAGGTCCAAGATGGGGACAGGACACCTCCCAACCATACTGGTCACGGACCAGACAGGGACAGAGCACTCCAAACACGGTGGGTCAGGGCCATGACAGGGACAGAGCACACCCATACCTCACAGGTTATGGACCAGAAAGAGACAGGGCACTCCAAATCCCATGGGTCAGGGCCAAGATACAGTTGGGAGACCCCCAAAGTCCACAAATCATGGACCAGACAGGGACAGTCTAACCAAACCCCATGGGTCAGTGCCAGGATACGGGGAGGACACCCCCATACCGCACTGGTCATGGACCAGACAGGGACAGGGCACCCCCAACCCTGTGGTCAGGGCCAGGATTGAGACAGGACACCTCCTAACCTCACAGGTCATGAATGAGACAGGGACAGGACACCCTAAACCCCATGGGTCTGGGTCCAGGACACTGCCAGGACATCCCCAAACCCCACAGGTCATGGACCAGACAAAGAAAGGGCACCCCAAACCCCATGGGTCAGAGCCAAGATGGGGATAGGGCACCCCGAAACTCCAGAGGTCATGGACCAGACAGGGTCAGGTTACCCCAAATCCTGTCTGTCAGGGCCAGGACAAGGGCAGGATATCCCCAAACCCCACAGGTCATGGACCAGACAGGTATAGGGCACCCCAAACCCCAGGGGTCAGGGCCAGGATACGGTTATGAGACCCTCAAACTCCACAGGTCATGGGCCAGACAGGGACAGGGCACCCCAAACTCCATGGGTTTGGGCCAGGTCACGGGCAGGACATCCTGAAACTGCACAGGTCATGCACCAGACAGGGACAGGGCACCCCAAGCCCCATGGGTCAGCTGCAGGATAGGGATAGGCCACTCCCGAAAGAAGTTGCATATGGCAAGAGCAGAGGCAGAGAACCCCAAACCCCATGGGTCAGGACTAGGACAGGGACAGGCATCCCCAGACTCTGCAGTTCTATGCCAGGAGAGAGGAAAGCCACCACAAACCCTGATGTTCATGGCAGTTCACCCTAAAATCCAGTAAATGTCGGCAGCAGCAGGGAAAGGGCACCCCAAGCCCCACAGGAAAGGGCCAGGACTGGGCCAGAGCACCCCATAACCCCATAAGTCAGGGCCAGGACAGGTGAAGGGAATCCCCAAACCCCATGGGTTGGTCAGTGAAGAAGGAAGGGGAGGAGGTGCTCCAGGCGCTAGAGTGGAGCTTCCCCTGCAGCCCCTGGTGAAGACCGTGGTGAGGCAGGCTGTTGCTCTGCAGCCCATGGAGGTCCACAGCAGAGCAGATATCCACCTGCAGCCCGAGGAGGACCCCACACCACAGCAGGTGGATGCCCGAAGGACGCTGTCACCCCATGGGAAGCCCGCGCTGGAGCAGGCTCCTGGCAGGAGCCTCATGGAGAGAGGAGCCCATGCTGGAGCAGGTTTGCTGGTGGCACTTGTGACCCCGTGGGGGACCCATGCTGGAACAGTCCATTCCCGAAGGACTGCACCCATGCAAGGGACCCACGCTGGAGCAGTTCATGAAGAACTGCAGCCTGTGGGAAAGACCCACCTTGGAGAAGTTCGTGGAGGACTGTCTCCTGTGGGTGGGACCCCACGCTGGAGCAGGGGAAGAGTGTGCGGAGGAAGAAGTGGCAGAGACAATGAGTGATGAACTCATCGCAACCCCCATTCCCCGTCCTCCTGCGCCACTCGGGGGGAGGAGGGAGAGAAAATGGGGAGTGAAGTTGAGCCTGGGAAGAAGGGAGGGGTGGAGGGAAGGTGTTTGAAAATTTGGGTTTATTTCTCATTACCCTGCTCTGATTTGACTGGCAATAAACTAAATTAATTTCCCTGAGTCGAGTCTGTTTTGCCCGTGACGGTAATTGCTGAGTGATTTCCCCGTCCTTATCTCGACCCACGAGCCTTTCATTATATTTTCTCTCCCCTGTCCAGCTGAGGAGGGGGAGTGGTAGAGCGGCTGGGTGGGCACCTGCGTCCGGGCAGGGTCAACCCACCACACCACACTTCCTGAAACAGCAATGTAGGCACTTGCTAATTAATTGTAATATCACCCATATTATGTCATAATGAAGTATTTGAGCTCTACAAGCAGTTGGTAAGCTAACTTGAAGCAAGTACAAAGAACTCCTGGGTGATTTCACCCTTTCCCAGGAGCCCAGATGGGAGGATCACCAGCAAATGCTGCACAGTCAGGTGCTTTTGCTGCAAGGAAAGCAGCCCTCTCCCAGCCACGGCAAAGTAGAGCTTTGTAAGGAAAAAGGGGGCAGGGAGGGGTGGGGAAAAGGGAAACGGGTTTGTAGCTGATTTTACCACGGGTGTCCTCAACGTGCCGTACACCTCTCTGATCCTCATTTTACCTGGTGTTGCTGGGACTGAGTATTTGGGTCCAGGGCTGGTGAACTGGGCCATGACAGGGTCCCATGGGTGATGAGGTCTGTAGGGCCGCGCCCAGGCTCCGTCCATGCTGGGAGATGCTTACAAAACCTGAGGAAAGAGCAGAAGAGTTACTAACGGGCTTCCCTGAAAGCGGACAAGTTTTGGTTTGTTTAGTTTTGTTTTTTTTCTATTTCAGTTAAAATTTCTCCACTTGGTCTTGGTCCTGTACCATCCGAGTCCTGTCTTACCAGAGAATACCAATGCTCTTGGTAAAAGAACATTTTTACGATGAGGGTAACCCCTGGAACAGGTTGCCCAGAGAAGCTGTGGATTCCCCACCATTGGATTTGTTCAAGGTCAGGTTGGGCGGGGCTTTGAGCCACCGGATCTAATGAAAGATGTCCCTTTCACTAGGCAGGGAAGAGCATCTAAAGGCTAATTGGCTTGTGCTTGCCTCAGACCTGGATGGGTCATTTGCTCTGTGCACCCTGTAATGGGAGAGGAAGGAGGGTGATTGCCACCATTTCAGTCCTCCCTCTTAATAAAGAAGAGTCTGAAACTATTTCTCATCCTATAGAATAAAATTCAAGCCTAGTGATGAAAATCCCATCAGGCACAATGGAGCTTATCATTGATGCTAAACTATGGCGAGGAAGGACGAGTCTCAGTTCTTCACCCAGCAGTTGAAGGGATGAGGACGACTTTGTCTGCGGCTTCTGCTCTCCGTCACTGAGCGTGGGGAGTGGTGAGGGCAGGCAGAAATCCGGCAAGAGAGGTTGTGGTGTCAGCTGCCAGGTGACCTTAGGGAGAGCACGGGATCCTCACGGAAATGCACTATGACATCTGGAGCCTGGGTGATATAATCTGTGCTACTGCATCACCGGGCTGATGCGGGGCTGGGGATGTCCAGCCTGCAGGGCCAGACCTTCATGAGATCTGCTTGTCCTGTCTCAATGCGTATTTTCAGAGTGCCCGCGAGACAGAGTTTGAACGTCAGCAGAGACCGAGGGAGCTTTCAAAAGCGCCTGGTTTTTGCACTGTCCTTGCACTCAGTGACAGAGGTGACAAGTGACGAGCAGTCGCAGAGGACAGCTGGGCGGCAGAGGGTTCGCCTGCTGAGTCTTCTGAGGAGACAGGCAACCCACAAACTGAAGTGAGGGAGGAAGGGAACCCGCACAGGTTTTTGAAGAAGAGAATGAGCACAGTAGTGCTGGTGCTGGGAGAGACTTTTCTGCAGGTGCTGGGTTGTGGAGAGCTGGTGCGCGGCAGCCAGAGAGAGATCGCTGCAGGGTTGAGAGCAGCTGAGCCCAGCTGAGCAGCGAGCCCAGCTGGAAGCTCCACAGCAGCATCCACTGGCAGTGTTGGAGGATCTGAAATGGGGATTTGCTGAGCCCAGAAATTAGAAGAAGGGAGAATCGGTGTAAAAGAGGTAGTGGCAAAAGAGCTTAAAGGAAAAGTCCTGAATCAGCAGGGAGTGGTGCTTCGCTCGTAGAGAAGGTTGTGAAATATTTCAGGAGAAACATGAGCAGCAGCTACCAGCAGTTTGTGAATAAGGAGGACAGGCCAGGAGTCAAAATGAAAATGCCTGAACACATTGATCTGAAAATCGTCTGCCACTCTGGCAGAGTTTCACATGCATGCCATCCCATGCTGTAAAAATAACGTGGCTTTTGGGGAAAAGGAGGAAAAAAACCGCACCAAACCTAAACCAAGGTCTTTTTTTTTCAGACCAAACCTGCTGCCTGCCACACAAACCTCTCACTTGTGCTCTGGTTTTCCCTGTTGAAAGGCTTCGCTTATGCGGTTCTCTTACCCTCCTGCAACAACCACCTCTCCAGGACTAAAGCACTCCTCCTCTCATTTTACCGTCTCCCTCCTCTCCAAAAGCCTTGGCTTATCACAGGCGGGATGTTTCCTTTGGCCTTGCCCGCGTATCTGTTAGGAACTCCTTTGTCCTGGATTGACTTGGGTCTGGATCTGCAAATGGCCTCTCCTGTCCTGTGCTCCAGCCGTACCAAACCGCTAACAAAGTCCTACCGTAGCTGGAGGAGGAGCCTTTTTCCCAAGCTTGGGGAAGACTGTGCAGTGCAGGTGAGTAGGAAAGGAGGCAGCAGCGACTTTGGTTCTTGTTTCTGCTCCTCTGGTAAGATGGGGCAGTTCCCAACACTGCTCTCACTTGGGCTGCAGAGGGAAGGGCCTGGGGGGAGCCTGGACTTGGATGATTTGCGATGGCAAACCGAACATTTCCACTTGAGCGCTCCAACTACAGCGTCACGATCCCAAGCCTGTAAGACTTGGAAAGACTTAGTTGACAAAATAATGAGCCCAAATGAACAGTAGCTCCACGGTCTGAGCACAGCACTACGCTACAAGTTTTACTGACTGAAACTCCACTTTTCTACACAAATGCTAGTCATCTCCATAGAAAGAAAGCTGGTTTTGCCAGTTCTCCTCCAAAGCCCTCACATTGGTAAATCCAAACGAACAGGAAGGCCCTTCTGCAGATAGCCAGAGCAAGCAGAAAGGCAATCCTTTGTTACATCCATCTGGAAACCCATTCCAGCAGAAAACAGAATCCTTACTGGACTGTTAGCAAAACTCCCCACATCTCCAGGCCAGAGGGACATCAGCAACAAACCTTTGACGTTTGGGGTTGTTCTGGTTTTGGCTGGGATAGAGATAATTTTCCTCCTAGTAGCTGGCATATTGCTGTATTTCGGATTTAGCATGAGAATAATGTTGATAACACGCTGATGTTTTAGTTGTTGCTAAGTAGCGCTTGTACTGAGTCAAGGACTTTTCAGCTTCCCATGCTCTGCGAGGTGCACAAGAAGCTGGGAGGGAGCATAGCCAGGACAGTCGACCTAAACTGGTCAATGGAATATTCCATACCATATGATGTCTTGCTCAGTATATAAACAGGGCAGAGTTGGCCAGGGAGTAACGATTGCTGCTCAGGGACTGGCTGGGCATCAGTCAGCGGGCGGTGACCTGTTGCATCACTTGTGGTTTTTTGCCCCAAGTTTGGATGCTCGCTCTCTCTCCCTCTCTCTCTCTCTCGTTGTTTTACTTTTCATTACAAGTAGTTGTTGCTGTTGTTGTTGTTGTTGTTGTTATTATCATCATCTTTTATTTCAAGTGTTAAGCTGTTCTTATCTCAACCCATGAGTTTTCTTACTTTTGCTCTTCTGAGTCTCTCCCCCATCCCACCGGCGGGGGGAGGGGGAGCGAGCGGCTGTGTGGTGCTTAGTTGCCGACTGGGGTTAAACCACGACAGGGGTCCACCACAAAGATGGTTTCCACTCTGTCACATCCTCTGCGTTAAAACTGTCGGCAGGAGCTGGCTCATCCTGGGACTTTGTGTCACCCATGCACATGACCTGCAGACCAGAAGTACCCCTGAAAAGACCTCAACGGCCTGCATTAACACACCAGCGTGCACCCGAGATGTAAACACTGCCAAGTCATCTCTTATTTGCAACAGGTATAGAGGACCAAACTCAGCAAATCTAGCCTTACTTCTACTGAAACTTTCCTTACAGACAGCTCATCTTCTATGTTTGTAAACTGTAGTAAAGACCTGTTCTAGCGCAAAGGCTCGAACCCTGCCTACAGTGAAGAAGCCCCAGTTTTCTTTCCTCCCTGCTGCCTTGCCTCCCAGAAATCAATCAATACCCAAAGCTCTGGATGAACACTGCATAAAAAAGCCAACTGCAAGTGCCTTTACTCGCTACTACTTTTGTGAGGCAGCATTCTAGGAAGAAACTAGCTTTTCCCACTAGTTTGGCTACAGCTTCATTACCTTTAAAGACGACACTTCTTACCTCTGCTACGCCAATACAGCCTCACAGTTCAGCAAAATCGTACTGCAGGTAGGAACCCTTCACTGTACAAAGACAGGCACGCTACAGGAATACGTCACTCTCAAAGAACAGACTCTTTCAACCACTCTTCCCTTTGCTTACCAAAGTTCAGAGAGCATTAGAAAACAACAACAAAAAAGCAGGGTTCTCTCTCACATTTTACGGAGTCCATTATATCGGCTGTTCAACATTAAGTCCAACTCCAGCCTGAACCCCCGAATAAGAAATGCCATCTTAAAATTTCCAGAATGTGCTGGTGCATTTCCCCCCTTCCCTGGGCCACTCTAGGATCTCAGGAACTCCTGTTAGGCCTTAGCCATTGTGTAACGAGTTGGGCAGCTGAGCGTCCCTTGACCGTACCAGGCACTCTTGCATGGCTAAGGTGGGGAGCGACACTGATGGCACCAGGAACACCAGGTACCTGATCAAGGTAGGGAACAAGAGCAGGGGATAATTCGTCATCTCTGACAGCCCTGAAGCGTTCCCTACCTGGGTCATAGCTCAAGTGGAACAATACCATGGTTACCGTGGAACAATACCATAATTACTACCCCGGACCATCTTGGATAGTGGCCAAGATGGAAATTTACTGGTGACTAAAGCCAATCGTCTTGCAAACCTATGAACAGCGGTCCCAAGCGAGACCCTTTGAGTTCTCCTGGACCGCAGCGGGCTGCGCCTAGAGCCTCCCCCTGAGTGGGACGCCTCTCAGAGTTCACAAACTCTCCAGTTTGTGATGTTCAGAGGACGACTGGAACCTGGGCTGAAACACTCCTCGGCCGAGACACTCCTTGGGGCTCACCCCTTCGCCCACTGAGAAATGCCCAGGCATTTAACGTGAGTATTTCACAGACTCGAGGGGAATTTTTAACCGGTATCTTTATCTAGCTATAAGCCTTTGTCTTTCATGAATTTACCTAGCTATGGGCCCCTGTGTGTGAATAGATCTATACTGTGTGTGTGTGTGTATTGATTTAGGTAACTAACAATACGCATAATCTGTAATTTAGTAATTGCAGTAAACTTGATTAACTTGCTTTGTAACTGTTAAATTAGGCAATGATTAAGTGCTGTCAAAATCTTATGATCTACCTTAAAACTGTAAATGAACTTTAGATTGCTGCTGGACACTTTAAATTGCTGAACACATATAACCCCTTAGGCCTAAACCATTGCCCAAGTCTGAGACTAGGGGTAGATCCAGCCACACCTGGACTCCTCTCTGAGAAGGAGTTTAGAAAGCAAGGGGTCTACTCTGAACCTCGTGACTCAACGGGAGGGTCTTCCTTACCCTTTTTGTTCTTGGTCTTTCTATAAATCATTCCAACGTAATTCTGACGCGATTTTCCCTGTGTATACTTAATCCATGTAATGAGTAATAGAGTGAACCTTGCCATTGAATTCTGTTAAGTCGCGCTTTTACAAATTTCTATTAAAATCACCTTTTGCTGATACCTTTGCCACTGATTCTTTAAGTGACCTCAAAACCACTCACTCGCAACAAATTGGCATAGCCGGCAGGATCCTAAATCAGTATTTCGCAACACGGAAAACGGAAGGGCTTTGAAGTGGCAAGACCAGAGCATGTTCATGAAAGCACCGTCATGCAAGTACACATCCCTTATCACAGACCAACTGCACCGTTACCTCAGTAAGTGACGTTGTCTGCTAATTTGCAGCTCAGGGTCTCTTTTTTCATTAGCGCCGAGCACGTAGGTTGGAATTGGAGCTGGGAAGAAAACCATATGCAGTCAGTCTGGTCTCGTTCAAGTTCACATTTACTAGGAATCACAGCAGGTCCCATCAGTCTCTCCAGACCCCACCACCACTTCTGTGCAGCGTCCCGAGGAGCAATAAGCGCAGAACAAGAAACCTTCCTTCAAAATAAGGCCCACAGCCTGCTCTTTCAACAGGACGCACAGAGCACCAGCTGAGAACAACCTCTGCTTTAACTATGCCCAGCTCTGCTGCCTACATAAGGAGACCAGCTCCTAAATGATCCCTAGCCCTAAAACCACAGATCTTCCCTAGGGCAATGCTAAGGAAATACCAGAGCCCAGGGACACCTGGTCATTCAGCTTAAGTTGACGGGGAGAAGGACAGTGGACTAGAAAGAGAAAAATATGATGAGAGAAAAGATAGAGGAGCTGAGAGAGAAAGAAAGGTACAGGGGAAAGGCTAGAGAGCTGGAGAAATCAAGAGAAATAGGGATGAGGAGCCCTGCAGAGAGATGGAGGAAGAAAAAGTAGGGTCAAGGAACAGGACAGAAGGACAGAGATGGTGGCGGGGAAGGAGAGGAAGAAGGAAGGGGGGGATAGAGAATGACAGGGACAGGGAGCAGGACGTCCAGATGGAGAGAGAGAAGGAAGGACAGGGAGCAGGACAAAGGGACTGAGAAATAAAGAGAGGGTCAGATCCTGATGAAGAGACCAAGAAGGGGGAAAAAAATCAGCAACGGGCTTGAGGACAGAGACAGGGGAAGAGGAAAAGAAGGCTGAGAAGCAGAAAGAGGAAGAGAGGACAAATAAAAGGGAGAGCCAGCTGGACGGGGCAGCAGGATATAACAAGAAGCAATGGGACAGGCAGCGGGACAGAGAAATAAAGACAGAAAAGATGGGGACAGGAAGCAGGGCAGAGGGACAGCGAGAGGAAAAAAGGGGCAGGGAGCAGGACAGAGGTGGAAAAAGAAGCAGCAGGAACAGAGGGGGAGAGAGAAGAAAAAAAAGGTAGGAAGAAGGACGGGAGGCAGAGAGGGAAAGACAAGGAAAGGGAGTAGGACACGGATTGTCAGGGAAAGGCAAGGACAGGGAGCAGGACAGGGCGATACAGAGAGAGAAGAAAGGCACAGGGAGGCAGGACAAAGGGAAAGACAGGCAAAACTAAGGGACGGGGAGCAGGACACAGAAGGAGGTAAAAGAGCCTGGATTGGGCAGTGGGACAGAGAGATGGAAGGAAAAAACAGCACTGGGCTGCAGGACAGAGATGGAGTGAGAAATAGCCGCGGCATGGAGCAGGTCAAAGTGAGGGGGGGGGGGAACCTGAAAAGGGAGTAGGACAGAAAAATAGTGGGGGGGGGAGACAGGGAGCAGGACAGAGAAACAGAGAGAGACTTAGAGGGCCAGGGAGCAGGACGGAGAGATGGAGCAAGAAGGGGAACAGAGATGGGCAGCAGAACAAAGGGAAGGAAAGACAAGAACAGCAACTGGGAGCAAGAGAAAGGGATGGGAGAAGAAAAAAATAGTGACGGGCTGCAGGAACGAGATGGAGGAATTAAAAAATGGACACAGGGAGCAGGCCAGAATGACTGCGAGATAAAAAAGGAACGGCGGACAGGACGCCATTGGAGGGCAATGCCAACTGTGATGGGCAGTGGGACAGAGAGATGAAGAAAGGAAAAATACAGAGCAAGACAGAGAGGAAAGAAGGCACAGCCAGCTGGATGGGGTGGGTAGTGAGAAAGGGTGGGACAGGGCATGGGACAGAAAGACAGAAAAGAGAAAAAGGACCGAAGGACAGCAAGAGAAAAAAAGGACAGGGATCTGGACAGAGGTGGAGAAAGAAGCAGCAGGGAAAGAGGAAGAGAGGCAGAAAGAGGGGGAGGGAGCAGGAGAGAGAGAGAAATAAGGGCTAGGGGCAGGATAGAGATCGCAAGAGATGAACAGTAAGGAGGACAGGGACAGTGGGATACAGAATGGAAAACCACAGTGGCGGAGATAATTCAGTTAGAGAGAGTGCCTGTTTGGGGGTTTTAGGAGTTTGAGGGCTGTGGTGGTGCATTCCCCCTCCCCTCCCCTTCCTGGGCTGCTCCCCGATCTCAGAAACTCCCATTAAACCTTGGCCTTGGTGTAATGAGTCAGGCGGTGAAGCGTCCCCTTACTGTACCAGGAACTCCTGTGGAGCTGAGGTGGGGGAATGTACTCATTGTACCAGAAACTTCCGCCGCCTGGCCCAAGTGGAGGACGAGGGCAAGGGTAATTGTCGTCCTCTGATACCCTTATCTGAGTCATAGCTCAAGTGGAACGATACCACTGAGAGTTTTGACGGATGGCTGAAGTCAATCATCTTGCGACCCTATAAACAGCGGTCCCAAGTGAGGCCCTCTGAGCTCTCCTGGACGGCAGCGGGCTGTGCCCAGAATCTCCCTCTGAGTGGAACGCTTCTCAGAGCTCGTGAACTCTCAAGTTTGCGATATTCAGAGGACCGTCACGACTGGCATGGGACCTGGGCTGCAACACTGCTCGGCCGAAACACCCCTCGAGGCTCAACCCTTCACCCGTTGAGAAATGCCAAGACATTTGACGTGAGCATTTCTGAACTCGAGGGGAATTTTTAACAGGTATACCTTTGTATATTTATCTATTTTTTGTGTCTATGCGTGCGTGTGTGAATTGATGGAGGTACCTACTAGCAAATACAGTTTGCTTAAATCTTATGATCTATCTTAAGATTGGGAATGAACCTTAGACTACTGCTAAACACATATCATCCTTTAGACATAAACCGTTGACCAAGTCTGGGACTAGAGGTGGATCCAGCCGGGTCTACTCTGAATCGTGTGACTCAATGGGAGGGTTTCTTTACCCTTTTTTATATTAGATATAAACCGTTGTCCAAGTCTGAGACTAAGATTGGATCCAGCTGGGTCTTCTCTGAACCTCGTGACTCAACAGGAGGGTCTCCCTTAACCTTTTCATCCTCAGCCTCTGTATAAGTCATTCCAACTCAATTCTAACACCATGTTCTAGTTTTGGCTGGGATAGAGTTAATTGTCTTCCTAGTGGCTGGTATAGTACTCTGTTTTGGATTTAGTATGAGAATAAGGTTGATAACAGACCGATGGTTTAGTTGTTGCTAAGTAGTGTTTACCCTAGTCAAGGACTTTTCAGCTTCCCATCCTCTTTTCCTTTGTGTGCTTCATCCGAGTAGTAAGTGATAGAGTGAACCTCGCTATCGAACTCTGTTAAGTTTGCGCTTTTATAATTTTCTATTAAAATCACTCTCTGCTAACACCTTTGACAGTGATTCTTTGAGCGGCCCCTAAACCACTCATTCGTGACACCTCACCATGAGCTTCTGAACCACATGACTGCTGCTGGCCTTTCAGCTTCTCTGATGGACACGACCAAGGCACGTGCCTGCTACTGTCGCATCATGGATGCAGGTGGAATGGACATGACAACTCGCATACAAGCCCTTTTCCTGGAGAGGGCCTATGGGTACTTTGGCAGAGGTACTTTCCCAGCCATGTTCCTGCTGCTGGCCTATCACCTCCAGAGACAGAACCGACCTCACAGTCCCCTTCACAGCCATGTGCTTCCTACTGGATTATGGGTTTCTGAGACACAGCTGACTTCATAATACCATGCCCATCCATCACTCTCCTTGTGGCCCAGGACCTGACCAGATAAAAGTATGCTTGTTTGATCAA
Organism: Calonectris borealis; assembly: GCF_964195595.1. Lineage (NCBI taxonomy): Eukaryota > Metazoa > Chordata > Aves > Procellariiformes > Procellariidae > Calonectris > Calonectris borealis. The sequence goes on along the minus strand of NW_027441454.1, from coordinate 1,243,755 downwards.
ATCTATCAAATATATTTCCTACCAACGATTTGAGTGGAGAAATTTTCTTCACAGGAACTGCTGTATTTAGGTTGACACATTTCATATCTCCTGCCTCTCTTTTTTTTTTCTTCTTCCTCTGCCTATTCTGTCTTCAAAAATCTCTCCAAGGGAAAGATTCACTGAAGCATAGAATAACTCAGGAGGGGATCCCTGAACATCATCTTGTCCGACTCTCATGCTCAAGGCAGAGTGAACTAGACGAGGTTGCTCAAGGCCTCTGCCCAGCTTTGTATCATCCACAAAGGAGCTGAAAGTCCACTCCGTCACATCATACAGGGGGATAGTAAAGACGTTCAACAGTGTTGGCCCAAGTGTTGGTCACTGAGGGATGCCGACAGTGACTGGCTTCTAGGAGGACTTTGTACCACTGATGGCATTTGGGCCTGATTATCCAGCCAGCTTCCCACCCCTCATAACATCCACCTCTTCAGCCCAGATAGCACCAATCTGGCTGTAAGGACACCATGGGAGACCAGGTCCAAGGGCTTGCAAAATTCCAGGTACACAACATGCTCTTCTTTCCCCCGGACCATTTTGGTTCAGCAATCCCTTTCTTGTCCTTCAAGTGCCTGGAAATGGCTGCAGGAGGATGTGCACCATCACCTTTCCAGGGACGGAGGTAGGCTGACCAGTCTGTAATTCTCCCAATTCTTGCTCCTGCCCTTCTTGAAGATGGGTTTGACATCTGCCTTTTCCAAGGACCCCAGAACCTCTCTGATTGCTTCTGGCACTTCTGAGGGCATAGTCCAGAATCACAGGCAAGGGTGACGTAGCAGACAGGAGCACTTGCAATGAACCTGTCCAAGGCAGCTGAGATGAATGTCACTGGGACAGTGGGGGTTGTTCCTGGAGTAACCCACAGAAATGTCAGGATTCTGTCAGGTGTCCACATCTGAGCTGGCTTTGTGCACTCCTTATGTACACAGGGGTGGTCAGAGACAGAGTCTTTCCCTTTTACACACAGAGGCAGCGCACTGCAGGAGTCACAGTATCTCTCTGAATTCCTCCAGAGGATAGGAGACATCTCAGCCCTGCGGTGTATCGCCCTGCTCTGCACCCATCTGAGATCCCCCAAGGCATGAAGAATGGACACAGGGACCTCAATTCAAGGAATTTCCCTGGTTTCCCAGGGAAAGTTACTCTCAATGTGAAGTGACCTCAAGGCACTTCATGGAACCCCTGGGAATAGCCGGTGGCATTTGTGCTCACTGGGGTTCATCTCACCTCACATACATGATGTGCATGCTTACGTCTCATCCCTACAATGCAAACAGGGACTTCTGACCTAGTCATTCGGTGTCCCTCCGTGGAGGGACAAAGGACCTCTCTGGGCTGGGGTGAGAGGCCAGTGCTGGAAATGGTGCTTTTGAGGGGCTCGTCCATTATGATTGCCCTGGGGCAGCTTCCCCAGGGTGTCCAGCGAACACGGGCACAGAGCAGGCCCTGCTCTGCTGGTCCTTCAGGCCTCTCGCAGGAGGCCTGGCTGTGCAAGGACATTGCTGCATGCCCCAACCTTGCACACTCACATTGTTTAGCTGTTCCCTGGTGTTTTCATCTGCGGGCCACTTGCTTGGGCATGTTCTTGAGAGCAGCTTTGGAACAAGACCTAAGCCTTCAGGCAGTGCCCTGAGAAGATCACCTTGCTTTATGGAAATGCTGTTCTGGAGGCCAGCTCTGTCCCAGAAGTGCCCATTGCCTGTCCCTGCCTGCAGTCACAGGACTACCACGCAGCAGGACTGTGACCAAGCTGCCAGAGCACTCAGGCCTTAACCAGTGCAAGAGCTGAGAAGGACAGAGTAGAAGTGGAAAGTGAGCAGCTCTGGAAAGACCAAGCGCTGGTGCTCCCTGGCAGTGCTGCTGTGCTGGGACTCTTTTCCCCTCCACCTCTGCACACAGGCACTGCCCCTGTAGCTCCAGAGAAGGTCTCAAAGGAAGGATCTCAGACAAGACACTGCGGGGTTCATTGTTTTGTTTAAACACACAGACAGCACAGCTCCTTATTTACACAGACTCTGGGTAACACAAAAGTTGGATAGACACGTAATTAAAAATGGCACAAATAATGACATTTCTTTAGGGACAACATTATGTGAAGTAAAACAAAAGCAAATAAACCCCAACCCCACAACCAAAACCAACAAAAACTACAGAAGATGGGCTTGGCCTGTAAGGAGTTACATTATGAGTGATTTGCAGAAGATGAAAAGCAGTTTATTGCTTTTGAAAATCATCTGGTCACCAGTCTCCACACTGCATCCTTGAGCTCCTTGTTCTTCGTGCTGTACATGACAGGGTTCACAGCTGGAGGCACCACTGAGTCCAGAACTGCCACCACCAGATCCAGGGATAGGGAGGAAATGGAGGGAGGCTTCAGGTAGGCAAACGTGCCAGTGCTGATAAACAGGGAGACCACAGCCAGGTGGGGGAGGCACATGGAGAAGGCTTTGTGCCGGCCCTGCTCAGAGGGGATCCTCAGCACAGCCCTGAAGATCTGCACATAGGACAGCACGATGAAAACAAACCACCCAAATTCTACACAGATACTAACCACAATGACCCAAACTTCCCTGAGGTAGGCATCTGAGCAGGAGAGCTTGAGGATGTGGGGGATTTCACAGAAGAACTGTCCCCAGCATTGCCTTGGCAGAGTGGTATTGAAAAGGTATTGGCAGTGTGTACCACAGAAGTGAGTGAACCACCACCCCAGGCAGCTGCTGCCATGTGGACACAAGCTCTGCTGCCCAGGAGGGTCCCGTAGTGCAGGGGTTTGCAGATGGTAACGTAGCGGTCATAGGCCATGATGGTGAGAAGATAAAACTGCTGTAGCACCGAAAAAGAAAAAAAAGACCTGTGCAGCACATCCCAAGTAGGAAATGGCCCTGGTGTCCCAGAGGGAGATGGTCATGGCTTTGGGAACAGTGGTGGAAATGGAGCCCAGGAGGGAGAGGTTGAGAAGGAAGAAGTACATATGGGGGTGTGGAGGTGGTGATCACAGGCTACGGCGGTGGTGATGAGGCCATTGCCAAGGAGGGCAGCCAGGTAGATGCCCAGGAATATCCAGAAGTGCAAGAGCTGCAGCTCCCGGGTGTCCGTGAATGCCAGGAGAAGGAACTGGGTGATGGAGCTGCTGTTGGACATTTGTTCACTCTGGGCATGGGGGACTGCTGAAAGAGGAGAAGACATTGACTTCTTTGAGCCAATCCTATGCTTGTTTCCCAAAAAATCCCCCCCCCCAATTACTTCTCTTTCTTTGGTGTAACTTTGTTCCGCTCCTTATGGTGATCTCAGGTTTGTGCTGCTGAGTGCGGGCACTTTCTCTGAAGGGGCAGAAATCATCATCTTCCACATTGCTCTCCGCCTGAACACTGGTGAGCCCTGAGGGACAAAAGGGTTCCCTGTGCCCCCCAGTGCAGAATCAGGAGAGCTGCTCTGCCCGCGAGTGACCTCCTGGTCACCACACGGGTGCCCTGTGCTTACACCACTCTCTGTTGCAGGATGACATCACTAACAACATACTTGAAGAAGAAACTGGACTTTTGTGAGCATGGAAGAGTCCAGTTTCAAATTCCATTACTGTTCTCCTTCCCTGTGCAGCTGAGCAGAGAGGGATGCAGAGGGGTGGCATGGCTCCCTGCTACCTGGAGCTGTCCCTGATGGGAGCTGTTTCTCTGTCGCCAACTCTCCTCCCTGTCAGTGCATCCCACCCGCTCTGTGCTCAGCTCTGCTCTGAAGACACCTTCTGGCAGCAGGGCACTGCCCAGGGGCATCTCCCTGTTTTCAGGTCCTAAGGAGCAAATCAGACAAAACCTCAAGCCTCAAGCAAAGGCGATGTCGGTGCTGTCTGTAGGTAGAGAAGTGGTTGAAGGCACTTTCTGAGGTTTCTGGCAGATCTGCTAATCCCTCAGTGTAACAGTTCAGGAGTCTCGGAGACTTATTCAAACTTGACAGCCCCTTTCCCCTTTTCCTTAGAAGAAAGCTGAGATCACAGACCCTGAAAAGGTCCTCGTCTTTAAGGTAGCCCCTGCCTTGACTTTACTCTTGAAATGCGCAGCTTGAGGCCATTTCCTCTCGTCCTATCGCTGTTACTTGCGAGAAGAGACCAACCCCCACCTCGCTACAACCTCCTTTCAGGGAGTTGTAGAGCACGATAACGTCTCCCCTCAGCCTCCTCTTCTCCAGGCTAAACAGTCCCAGTTCCCTCAGCCACTCCTCATCAGACTTGTGCTCCAGGCCCTTCACCAGCTTCGTTGCCCTCCTCTGGACACGCTCCAGCACCTCCATGTCCTTCTTGGAGTGAGGGGCCCAAAACTGAACACAGTATTCGAGGTGCGGCCTCACCAGTGCCCAGTACAGGGGCACGATCACCTCCCTGCTCCTGCTGGCCACACCAGTTCTGATACAGGCCAGGATGCCGTTGGCCTTCTTGGTCACCTGGGCACACTGCCGGCTCATGTTCAGCCGGCTGTTGACCACCTGTCCCTCACACATTGCTTAAGGCTCTTCCAGGGGCAGTGTGATGTGGGGATGTGCAATGCCAAGTGCAGGACTACAGCACGACCCTTCTGGGTCTCTCCTGGGTGGGGCAAAGCGGTGATGAGGTCTTGGTGAATAAGGGTAAGGTATCTCCTGGCAGGCCTTGTTTGCAGAGACAACAGCCATAGCCAAGGTGACGAAAGGTCAGCTCTGTTGTGGGCTTTCAGCCTTGTCACAGCTCCACCACAGTCTGTCCTACGGTGTCCCATGCCTGCACCTCTTTCTTTGAAGACTGTGGACACCCAAGGCTCTTCTCACTCCAACATCTCACTACCCTTACTGATAGTTCTCTGGTCATCCCTGGCTGTTCCTTGAAACACAAAGCCATGGGCTGATCCAGACTCCCTCTGGGTGGCCTGTTGTACCACAGCACTGCCTTTGGAATGACATTTCTTTCTGCTCATGTCTAGTCTCAACCTCCCATGGTGCACTTTGTGTCACTCTTCCGTTCTCCTGCTTTTTTCCACTATGAAGAAAAGCGCCACCGTCTCAGAAACCACCCTTCAAGCTGTTGCATGTTCTGACTGTGCTGCTCTGAGCCTCCACTTCACCAGGCTGAAGAAGCTCAAGTCCCTCAGCCTCCCACACAGGCCATGTGCTTGAGGCCCCAAACCCCATCTTGGCAGACCTCCTCTGGACCCTCTCCAGTTCCTCCTCACTTGTCCAGAGCAGGAAGCCCCACAGAGGGACACACTAGTCCACTAGTGGCCACACCGGGGCTGACTCAAGGGGGATAATTACTCCACTTGTCTGGGTGGCCACCTTCTTCCTCGTGAAGTCCTATATGCAGCTGGCCTTGTTCATGGTGAGCGTGCACCACTGCCTTGTATGGTGTCCCTCATAGTGCCCAGGCCCTTTTCCTCAAGGTCTTTGCTCAGCTTGTCAGGTCCCAGCCTGCCCTGTTGTATGGGGTTATTCTCCCCCCCTCAAGCAGGACTAGCCACTTCTCCTTGTAAACTTTAAGAGGTTTCTGTTGGCTTAATCACAAAGTTTCTCAGGGGCTCCCTGGACTGAAGCTTTCTTTGGTCAGGTGTTAAAGTTTGTCTACAGATGGCTCACCCTGATGGTGGTGTCTCTTACAAGATAAGAGTACGAGGAGTTACAAGGCACTACAAACACTAAAAGGAGGTACTACTTTAATGGAATTGCTGTCCAATGTAGTATTAACCACTGTCACAAAATCCTGATGTAGTATCCTGCCAACTCTGCAATTTGTCGTGAATGAGTGGTTTAGAGGCCACTTCAAGAATCACTGTGAAAGGTATTAGCAGGAAGTGATTTTAATAGAAATTTATAAAAGCGCAACTTAACAGAGTTCGATGGCAAGGTTCACTCTATCACTCACTACACGCACGAAGCACACAAAGGAAAAGAGCGTGGGGAACTGAGAAGTCCTTGGCTACTGTAAACACTACTTAGCAACAACTAAAACCTCAGCGTGTTATCAACATCATTCTCATACTAAAGCCAAAACACAGCACTATACCAGCTATTAGCAAGAAAATTAACTCTATCCCAGCCGAAGCCAGGGTATCATGTTAAAACTGAGTTGGGACGATTTATACAGAGGCCGAGAATAAAAAAGTTTAAGGGAGACCCTCCCGTTGAGTGACGAGCTTCAGAGTAGACCCGGCTGGACCTACCCCTGGTCCCAGACTTGGTCAACGGTTTATGTCTAAAGATTATGTGTTTAGCAGCAGTCTAAGGTTCATTCACAACCTTCAGAAAGATCATAAGATTTTAGCAGACTCTATTTGCTAGCAGGTACTTCCATCAATACACACACACACGCAGACAGATGCACAGATGGATAAATATACAAAGATATACCTGTTAAAAATCCCCCTCGAGTTCAGTGAAATACTCACATAAAATGTCTCTCAACCGGAGAAGGGTTGAGCCTTGAGGAGCATTGCAGCCCAGGTCCCGTGCCAGCCGGTGACAGTCCTCCGAATATCACAAACTCGAGAGTTTGCAAACTCTGAGGAGCATTCATCTGAGAGGGAGATTCTGGGCACAGCCCGCTGCGGTCCATGAGAGCTCAAAGGGTCCCACTTAGGACCACCATGTATAGGTGCGCAAGATGGTTGACTTTAGTCATCTGTAAATTTCCATCCTGGCCACAGTCCAAGGCAGTAGCGACTAAAATTCTGACGGTTTAAGTGTTTTTACAACTGAGCTACAACTCAGATAACATGGCGCCTGGGCCAGGCAGTGGGAGTATGTTCCCAGCCTCAGCCGTGCAGAGTTTCTGATATGGTCAAGGAGCGCTCAACTGCCAGACTCAGTGCACCAAGGCCGAGGTTTCACGTGAATTTCTGAGATCAACGAGCGGCCCAGGGAAAAGGCGTGGATGGGAATGCACCACCACACCACACAAAGGTGTGTGCATCACAGCTCAACACACACACTCCTTGTTTCGGGAGTGCTGGTACATGGGAGACCCTCATGCAGGGGAAGCCAGTGCAGCTCAGCTCTCACAGCGTATCTCTGGCTTCCAGTTGCCCTTTGGGAAAAGCTGAGAATCAAATCAAAGCCCTGTGTCACATCTCCCCAGCTCCCTTGGCCCTCTCAAAGACCCAGGAGCATCAGAATAGTCCCAGAGATACATGTCAGAAGATGAAAGGATAATCCAGGTTGGAAGAGACCTCCAGAGGTCAAACCTCCCACTCAAAGCAGGGTCAGTTCCGAGGTCAAACCAAGTGGCTCAGGCCTTTATCCATCAAGTTTTGCAAACCTCCAAGGATGGAAACTGATCAACATCCCTGGGTAACCTCTTCCAATGCTTAATTGTCTTAGTGGGGAAAAATATTTTCCTTCTCTCCAGTCTGAACTTCTCTTCTCTCAAGTTCTGCCTGCTGCTCTCATCCTCTTCCTTGGCACCACTGTGAGGACCCTGGTGGTTCAATCTCGTTGACAGCCTCCTGCCCCTTCTCTGCTAGTATTTCCCTCCTCTCTAAAGCCATCTCTTCTCCAGGCTCAGCAAGCGACTTTTCTTAACCTCTCAGGAAATGACTTGCCAGCAGCGGTGGGGCAGATACTCAGAGGTCATGAAGGGCATCACAAAGCTGCCCCCAACAAGATGACACATTTGGAGAGGCCAGGAGGAGCCTGGATGAGAGAGATGGGAGATTTGGGGGAGGGAAGAGGGGCTTGGCCAACAGAGATAAAGATTTTGATAAGGTAAAAAGGGATTTGGATAATGTTGATGCCTCTGCCACGCTGACTGTGAAAACATTCATGATAGGCCCTTACCCTTTTTCTATCCAGTAACCTTACGCCCTAACCCTACCATTAGATGTTACTCCTCACCCCAACAGGAATCCACTACCGTAATCCCTAACCTCAAACCTTACTTCTAAGCCAAACCCAAACTCCTAACTGCCTAGCCTTACTCTGGCCTTATCTCTCACCTTAATCCCTAGCCCATTTTCCTAGCATTAAAATGTTGGCCTTAATCCCAGCCCTCACCCCAGCCCTTAAAAAAACCCTAACCCATAGACTTAGCCCATATCCCAAACACTAACCAGACACCCTAAGCAGAACACCAGAGCTTTCCCCTAAGCCTCTGCCTAATCCCTAACCCTGAAAGGCAAGCTCTAATCCCCAAACCCTAACCTGAACACCTAATCCCTGAAGCCCTCTTTCCTGTGCTCAAACCTGCTCATCTTTGTCCCCTCCCCAACCCTAACTTAAGTGGCTTGGCCAGGGCGGGGATCGTGAGATCCTGGAGCAGTTGCATGGCATTGGAAGAGGAAAGTGAGGTGACCTGTATCTGATCAGCTCATAGGCCACAAGGAGGAGATGGGTGGGAATGCTATGATAAGTCAGCTGTGCCTCGGGATCTTAAGGCCCAGCAGGAGGCACCTGGGCTGTGAAGGTGGCTGTGAGCCACTTCTGTCTCTGGAGTTGAAAGGCCAGCAGCAGGAACAGGGCTGGGAAAGGGCCTGTGAGATCACTTCTTTCTGAAGCAGCTGATAGGTCAGCCCTTGACTCATGGCTGGGATATGTGCTCTCAGGCTCACATCTGCCAGTATCTTTGACAGGCGAGAGGTATGTTGATTGTGAGAATCCCTTTCCCTAAGTACCTGGTAGACCCATCCAGGAAGAGGGCTTGGATATGGTTTGTCATGTCCCTTTCACCTGAGTACATGATGGCTTAGTCATGTCCACCCGAGAAACTGAAAACCAGCAGCAGGCACGTGGCTTGGAAGATCATGGTGAGGTTACTTCCGTCTGGTCAGTTGATAGGCCACAAGAAGGCTGATGAGTTGGACTATCATTATGACATTAATTATGTCTGAGAAGCTCATAGGCCAGTAGGAGGCACATGGCCATGAATGCAAGTGTGAGGTCATTGGAGACTCCAATCTCCTTGGGTGACTGGCAGTCAGCAGACCAGTTTGTTACGACCCCAGTAAGAAAGGCACTCAGACTCTGTGAAGTCTCATTTAAAATGCCATTTGTTAGAGCCAACACCATCCACAAAGAGACAATTGCGTAGGCTATATTACGTTCCTTCAGATGCTGGGAACACTGAGTTGACAGCATGGCAAGAGATGTGGTGCAGCAAGATGTGCAGATCCCACCCACAGCAGGGTTATCCCATTTTGGTCCTGCGAGCTCTTGAAGTGTTTTCTTACAGGGAAAAATTCTAGTCATAATTTCTACTGGTTTAGGATGAGAGGTGCACTTGGGAATTTGTAACTACAGTTTCAGAGAAAGGTAGGGACATGCGGTTGGCCTAAGCGCCAGTAGCTTCCTGCAGACTTCTCTGTTACGATCAAGCTCATCCTGCAAGCCAGGGATAGACTCAGCACAGCACGGCCTGAAGGCCAAGCTGTCCACGGAGCACAGTCCAGCACAGCACAGGCCTAGGTTTACTGTTACGTGGATCGCTAACTCCTCCATGCACAATGGTCTTCTGCTCAGGATCACCGAACCTCCTGGTGAAGGTTAGAAGGAGGATGACATCTCCTTTAGACAAATAGAGGAATGGACACAGTTTTAGGCCCTGGTAATCACTGAAAAATTTGAAGACCATGGACCTTTACTTGAGGGCCTGGGTTGAAGGGAAGGTAGAAGGTAATCCCTGACCTTTCATGGGGGGCATGCTCTCCTGGACTTGTTTTTAACAAAAAGACAAGGCAGGACTGGTGGAAGATGTGGAGGGTGACTTTGGCTGAAGTGTGGGAGAAGGTGGTAGAGTAGAAAACGGCGAGGGAAGTGAGCAAGACAAATTGTAGCAGGGCTGAGTGGAGAGGAGGGATCACCTCCACCAACCCTCTGGCAGTGCTCTTCCTAACGCAGCCCAGGATGCCGTTGGCCGTCTTTGCTGCAAAGGTGTAAAGCCGGGAGAGGACAAGGCTTTGGGGAGACCTGTTAACAACCTTCCCATATCTTCTTGGGTATCAGCAAGAAAATGCAGCCAGGCTCTTCCCTGTTGTGCACGATGAGAGGATGAGGGCCAGCGGGCTGAAACAAGTGAGGAAAAACTTTCTCCCCATCAAGACAGTCAAGCACTGGAGCAGATTTCCCAGTGAACTTGTGTCATCTCCATCCGTGGAGCTTTTCAAGCCCAAGATGAATAAAGCCCTGAGCAGCCTGCTCTGACTCCATAGCTGACCCTGCTGTGAGCAGGAGGTTGGCCTAGAGACCTCCTGACCTCCCTTCCAGCATGAAGGATTCTGCATTTCCATCCACCATGGATCTTGCCTTCATGATGGAAGGGAAATCACGCAGGTTCCCGGTGACCATTGAAGCCAAACAGAAAGTTTGATCAGATGATCGGTGGCTTTCTTGTCCCACTCCAGGCATTGTTGCTCAGATGCAGGGCTGCTTGGCAGGTCCCCCAAAGCAGCCCTGATTAATGCCTATTCTCCACCTTTTCTTTTCTTTTTCCCTTTTTTCCCTGCCCACAGTTTCTTCCCCTTGACCATCCTTGTATGCTCCCAGGCAAACAGCCCACCCCTCTTTTCCCTTTCCTCCCTGGCCCTTGTTTTACTTCCTTTGTATGCTCATTTGGTGTTTCTGAGCTTGTCACCATAGAAATTCCGACCTTGGTCAGCAATATCATTGAACGAGTGCCTCCTTTTATTATCTGCAGCGTCCTGCAATTTCTCATGCTGTTATCTTGTCAGAGGCACCCCATGTCAGCATGAGCCATCTGTGTGCACATATTAAAAGCTGGTCCAATGGTGCTTCACTCCTGGGGCACCTTGAAAAACTCTGGGATTTGGCAATAGAAACCTCATGAGGTTTTACAAGTAGAAGTGGTCAGTCCTTTACTGGAGGCAGAGTAACCCCATACAAGAGGGCAGGTTGGGACCTGAACAGCTCAGGACTTACCCTGAGGAGAAGGGCCTGGGCATTAGGAGGGATGCCATATGAGCCAGTGGTGCACGCTCACCATGCATAAGGCCAGCTGCTGTGGGGCTGCATTATGGGGTGCGTGGCCACCCAGACAACAGAGTTATCATTCCTCTTATCTCAGCACTGCTGTGGCCACATCTGGATTATTGGTGTCTGGCTTTGGGGCTCCCTGGTCTGGAGGAATGAGGAGGAACTGTAGAGGCTCCAGAGGAGATCTGCCAGGAGGAAGTTTGGAGCCTGTGTAGAGAGGCTGAGGATCCTGGAATTCTTTAGACTGGTGAAGTGGAGGCTCAGGGCACAACAGGAGTAGCCGGCAACTGCTTGAAGGGTGGTTTCGGGGATGATGGAGCTTTTCTTTGTAGTGGGAAGAGAAGAAAACCTCCACAGATTGCAGCTTGGAAGGTTCAGACTGGAGGTGAGGAAAAAGAAATGTTAATCAAAGGGTCATGTTGTGGTGCAAGAGGTCACCCCGAGGGAGTCTGGATCATCACATGGTTTTGTATTTCAAGCCAGCAAAGGTGGAGAGACATCAGTGAAGGCAGAGAAATTCCAGGGTGAGAGCTAGATGGGAAAGCAAGATGGGTGTTTGCAGCCTGAAGGGAAAGAGGTGCAGGCATGGACAGTGTAGGACAGCCTGCAGTAGAGATGGCCACGGGTTCTGGCAAGGTTGAAAGGCCCAAGGGAACCAAGGTCTTTGTCCCCTTGGCTATGGCAGCTGCCTCTGCCACCAAAGCCTACCAGGAGAAACTTTATTTTGAGGCTCTGGACTTTGTTTCTTCTTCACCCCTTCTTGGAGAGGCCGGGAAGGGTTGCACAGTTTTTCTACACTTGGCATTCCTCACCCTCACACCCCACTGCCCCAGGAAGAACCCTGATCTAACGAAGGACAGGATCTGCCTTCCCAGGGTCTGGGGTCAGGGCTTGGCCTTTCTGCTTTGTAAAAGAAACCAAGGGTTTTCTCAGTGTTACAGCCACCTGCTCAGTGCCTTTGCCTACCTGCAATCACAGCCTCCAATTATCTGCTCTAACGAGTCCATGGGGAGGCTTTGTCAGTGATGGTCCTCAGTGGGGCCAACTAATGCTTCAAGGTACTTTGAGTTTTGTTTCTCACTTTGACTTCTTGAGCAATTTGTTCAGTCTTCTCTCAGTGTCTGTGGTTCATGGACAGCCCCAAATACCACATGGGGGTCATTAAAATACAGAAAGCCCTAACAAGCCATGTCTCTTCCTGTAATTTTATTCAAGTCTCCAAGGCTTGTACAGCTAATTGGAGTCGTTTCATAGTGTAGTTACAGAGGAAGATTTCAAAGTGCACCTAATAAAAAACATTTTTTATTTTAAAGGTTATATTTTATTACTTTTCAGTTTAGAGAAGAGGTGATAGCGGCATTCTCCAATTGATATTGATCCAGAGTGTCTCCTCAGAAGGTCTGGACAGCTAGGAAAATCAGTCTCTTGAGTCTGACACTGTATGGACAACCTTGCTCCTTACCTCCCAGACCCCACCATTTCTGTCATTGGCCACCAGGGATTTACATCACTTTGCCTTACATCAGACTTCTCCACTGAAGTCTGCAGCTGAATGTTACAGCTCCTTTGCACCATCTCCCACCAGCTCTCCTTGGAGAACTGGCTGTGCACAGGCACAGAAGGATTCTTCTGTTTGCAAGCAAAGAAAAGTAAAGTTGCCCCTCAGCCTCCTTTTCTCCAAACTAGGCAGACCCAGAGTCCTCAGCCGCTCCTCATAGGACATTCCTTCCAGCCCTTTCACCAGCTTTGTTGCCCTCTTCTGGACGCATTCAGGTACCTTCAGATCCTTCTTAAATTGTGGGGCCCAGAACTGCACACAGTGCTCAAGGTGAGGCCGCACCAGCACTAAATACAGAGGTAGGATCACCTCTTGACTGGCTGGTTCTACTGTGTTTAATGCACCCCAGGGTGCAGTTTGCCCTCTGGGCTGCCAGGGCACACTGCTGACTCCTGTTGAGCCTGCTGTCGACAGCACCCCCAGATCCCTTCCTGCAGGGCTGCTCTCCAGCCACTCCTTTCCCAATTTATACTTTGCCTGGCGTTATTCCGTCCCAGGTGCAGAATCCGGCATTTGGACTTGTTAAATTTCATCCCATTAATCATTGCCCAATGTCCAATCTATCTAGGTCCCTCTGCAAGGCATCTTGTCCCTCAAGAGAGTCAACGCACCTCCCAGTTTGGCATCATCAGCAAACTTGCTAATGGTGCATTCACCTCCTGCATCCAGATCATTGATAAAAATATTGAACAGAACTGGCCCTAGAATTGAGCCCTGAGGAACACCGCTGGTGACCGGTCACCAGCCAGATGTAGCCCCATTCACTACAACTTCGCCACCAAGGCGAAGGGCTCCGGAGCGGAGGATCGCGCCAGGGGACCCTTCCTAAAGCGGCAAAACCGCAGCAAAAACCGCGAAGGCAAAAGCGCAGGGAGCGAGAGGGAGCCCCAGGACCCCCCCTCCCCCAAGCCGGAGGAGCGAGCTCCTGACGAGCGGCGGCTCTGACTCAGCGCGGGCGGGGACAGGCGGGACGGCGGCCAAACCCCCTTGGATACAAGAGCAGCGCGGAGGATGTGCAAGCGACCTGGAGCTCAGTGAACAGGGCGGGCAAAGAGGGCGTGGTGCGTCAGCAGGGCGTGGCGCGGTAGTTTGGGCGGCAGTTCGCGCCGGCAGGGCGTGCGGGGAAGGCGAGCGGGCAGGGCGCAGCCCCCCTCCAGGCTCCAGAGGCTAGCTCAACTCGTGGTCATCGCCCTCCCAGAAGAGGACCTGGCCATGGTATCCACTCGGCCGAAAGCCATCGCCAGGAGAAACGTGGCGACCCAGCCCGAGCCCCCACGCAAACACACATCTGTCCAGGTCTCCGGCTGCAGGGAGTGCCTGAGCCTGTCCCTGGTACAGGAGGGCAGCAGAGACGACGCCTGTGTGCGCTGTGACCAGGTGGATGATCTGCTCAGCCTGGTGGCAGAGCTGAAGGAGGAGTGGAGAGGTTAAGGAGTATCAGGGAGTGTGAGAGGGAGATGGATTGGTGGAGCCGCACCCTGCCATCCCTGAGGCAAGGGCAGCACATGGAGGCTCCACAAGAAGCGGAGGATCCCCTGGCCTCTTGCCACCAGGCAGAGGGTGGGGACCCAGGAGACGGGGGGAATGGACACAGGTCCCTGTTCGGGGCGCCAGGCGAACCCCCGCCCGGCCTCCCTCACCTCAACCTTCCCAGTTGCCCTTATAGAACAGATACAGGGCCTTGGAACTTGAGGGCCAGACGAACGAGGACGCAGATGAAGGCCCATCCAGGGGGTTGCCTGAGGCGAGGCAGTCAGCCCCACGCATTACGACTGCCTCCGCTAAGAAAAAAAGGAGGGTAATTGTCGTAGGTGATTCCCTTCTGAGGGGGACGGAGGGCCCAATTTGCCGGCCAGACCCATCCCACAGGGAAGTCTGCTGCCTCCCTGGGGCCCGGGTGAAGGACATTACTAGGAAGCTCCCTAGTCTCATGCAGGCCTCCGATCACTACCCGCTACTGGTTATACAGGCTGGCAGTGAGGAGGGTGCAGAGAGAAGTCCCAAAGTGATCAAAAGGGACTTCAGGGCACTGGGGCGACTGGTGGGAGGATCGGGAGCACAGGTGGTGTTTTCCTCGATCCCTTCGGTGGCAGGGAGGAATACTGACAGGAACAGGAAAACTCATCGGATCAACACGTGGCTCAGGGGTTGGTGCCATCTGCAGAATTTTGGGTTCTTTGACCATGGGGAGGTTTACACGGCACCAGGCCTGCTGGCGACGGACGGAGTTCAGCTGTCTCACAGAGGGAAAAGGATTCTCGCGTATGAGTTGGCCGGGCTCATCGAGAGGGCTTTAAACTAGGTTCGAAGGGGGAAGGGGATAAAATCAGGCTCACTAGAGAAGAGCCTAGGGACCGCATGCCAATGTCGGGGGAGAACTCGGCAGCCCAGCTCAAGTGCATCTACACCAATGCACGCAGCATGGGCGGCAAACAGGAGGAGCTGGAAGCCATTGTGCAGCGGGGTAGCTATGACTTAGTCACCATCACGGAAACACGGTGGGATGAGTCTCACGACTGGAGTGCTGCAATGGATGGCTATAAGCTCTTCAGAAGGGACAGGCGAGGAAGGAGAGGCGGTGGGGTAGCCCTGTATGTTAGGGAGTGCTTTGACTGTCTAGAGCTCGATGGTAGTGATGACGAGGTCGAGTGCTTGTGGGTAAGGATGAGGGGGAAGGCCAACAAGGCAGATGTCCTGCTGGGAGTCTTATAGACCACCTAGCCAGGACGAAGAGGCAGACGAAATATTCTACCAGAGGCTCGCAGAAGTCTCCCAGTCGCTAGCCCTTGTTCTCGTGGGGGACTTCAACTTTCTGGATGTCTGCTGGAAATACCACATGGCAGAGAGGAAACAGTCGAGGAGGTTCCTGGAGTGTGTGGAGGATAACTTCCTGACGCAGCTGGTAAGCGAGCCCACCAGGGGAGATGCCTCGCTTGACCTGCTGTTCACAAACAGAGAAGGACTGGTGGGAGATGGGGTGGTTGGAGGCCAGCTTGGGCTTAGCGACCATGAAATGGTAGAATTCTCGATACTTGGTGAAGTAAGGAGGGGGGCCAGCAAAACTGCTCCCATGGACTTCCGGAGGGCGGACTTTGGCCTGCTCAGGACACTGGTCAAGAGGGTCCCTTGGGAGACAGTCCTTAAGGGCAAAGGGGTCCAGGAAGGCTGGACGTTCTTCAAGAAGGAAGTCTTAAAGGTGCAGGAGTGGGCTGTCCCCACGTGCCGCAAGAAGAACGGGCAGGGAAGACGACCGGCCTGGCTGAACGGGGAGCTCTGGCTGGGACTCAGGAAAAAAGGAGAGTTTATCACCTTTGGAAGAAGGGGCAGGCAACTCAAGAAGAGTACAGGGATCTCGTTAGGTCGTGCAGAGAGGAAATTAGAAAGGCAAAAGCCCAGCGAGAACTCAACCTGGCTACTGTCGTGAGAGACAACAAAAAATGCTTTTACAAGTATATTAATGACAAAAGAAGAGCCAAGGAGAATCTCCATCCACTACTGGATGCGGGGGGGAACGTTGCCACCAAGGACAAGGATAAGGCTGAGGTACTTAACGCCTTCTTTGCCTCAGTCTTTAATAGTCAGAGCAGTTATCCTCAGGGTATTCAGCCCCCTGAGCTGGAAGACAGGGATGGCAAGCAGGATAAACCCCCCATAATTCAAGAGGAAGCAGTTAACGACCTGCTACGCCACCTGGACGTTCACAAGTCTATGGGGCCGGATGGGATCCAACCGAGGGTACTGAGGGAGCTGGCGGAGGAGCTTGCCGAGCCGCTCTCCATCATTTACCAGCAGTCCTGGTTAACTGGGGAGGTCCCGGACGACTGGAGGCTCGCCAATGTGACGCCCATCTACAAGAAGGTCCGGAAGGAGGATCCAGAGAACTACAGGCCGGTCAGCCTGACCTCGGTGCCGGGGAAGATCATGGAGCGGTTCGTTTTGAGGGCGCTCACGAGCCATGTCCGGGACCACCAGGGGATCAGGCCCAGCCAGCACAGGTTCATGGAAGGCAGGTCCTGCTTGACCAACTTGATCTCCTTCTATGAGCAGGTGACCCGCCTCGTGGATGAGGGAAAGGCTGTGGATGTGGTCTACCTGGACTTCAGTAAGGCCTTTGACACTGTCTCCCACAGCATCCTCCTGTGGAGAAGCTGGCGGCTCACGGCCTAGACAGGTACACTCTTCCCTGGGTAAAAAACTTGCTGGACGGCCGAGCCCAGAGAGTTGTGGTCAACGGAGTTAAATCCAGTTGGCGGCCGGTCACGAGCGGTGTTCCCCAGGGCTCGGTACTGGGGCTGGTCCTGTTCAATATCTTTATCAACGATCTGGACGAGGGGATCGAGTGCTCCCTCAGTAGGTTTGCAGATGACACCAAGTTGTGTGGTAGTGTTGATCTGCTGGAGGGTAGGAAGGCTCTGCAGAGGGACCTGGACAGGCTGGATCGATGCCTGAGGCCAACTGTATGAGGTTCAACAAGGCCAAGTGCCGGGTCCTGCACTTGGGCCACAACAACCCCAGGCAACGCTACAGGCTTGGGGAAGAGTGGCTGGAAAGCTGCCCGGAGGAAAAGAACCTGGGGGTGCTGGTCGACAGCGGCTGAACATGAGCCGGCAGTGTGCCCAGGTGGCCAAGAAGGCCAACGGCATCCTGGTCTGTAGCAGAACTAGTGTGGCCAGCAGGAGCAGGGAGGTGATTTTTGACACCCCCAAAACAAACAGGTCATGGACCAGACATGGACCTGGGACGCGCAACCCCGTGGCTCAGGTCCAGCACATGGGCACGACATCCCCAAACCCCAGAGGTCATGGACCAGACAGGGACAGGACACGCCAAACCCTGTGGGTCAGGAGAAGGATATGGGCAGGACTGCCCCAAACATCACAGGTCATGGACCAGACACGGACGGGCCACCCCAAACCCCGTGTGTAAGGGCCACGATGGGGATAGGACACTTCAACACACCATAGATCATGAACCAGACAGGGACAGGGCATCCGAAACCCCTTGGCTGAGGGCCAAGATACGTGCAGGACACCCCCAAACCCCACAGGCCATGGCACAGAAAGGGACAGGGCACCCCAAACCCCGAGGCTCAGCGCCAAGACACATGCAGGACACCCAAAACCCCACAGGTCATGGTCTAGAGAGGCACAGGACAGCCCAAACAACATGGCTCAGCGCAAGGACACTGGCAGGATATCCCCAAACCCCACAGGTCATGGACCAGACAAAGAAAGGGCACCCCAAACCCCATGGGTCAGAGCCATGACATGGGTTGGACAAGCCCAAAACCCACAGGTCATGGACTAGACAAGGACAGGGAACCCAAAACCCCGTGGCTTAGGGCCAGGACATGGGCAGAACATCCCCAAACCCCAAAGGTCATGGACCAGACAGGGACCCGGAACCCCAAACCCTGTGGCTCAGGGCCAGGACATGGGCAGGACATCCCCAAACCCCAGAGGTCATGAACCAGACAGGGACAGGGCACCCAAAACCCCATGACTCAGTCGCAAGACATGTGCAGGACATCCCCAAACCCCACAGGCCATGGAATAGAAAGTGACAGGGCACTCCAAATCCCGAGGCTAAGGGCCAAGACAGATGCAGGACACCCCAAACCCCACAGGTCATGGTCTAGAAAGGGACAGGACACCCCAAAACACGTGGGTCACAGCTAGGACACTGGCAGGACACTCCCAAACCCCACAGGTCATGGACCAGACAGAGAAAGGGCACCCCAAACCCCATGGGTCAAAGCCACAACATGGGCTGGTCAAGCCCAAAGCCCACAGGTCATGGACCAGAGAAGGACAGGGAACACAAAACCCCGAGGCTCAGGGCCAGGACATGGGCAGGACTTCCCCAAACCCCAAAGATCCTGGACCAGACAGGCTCCCGGAATCACAAACCTCATGGGTCAGGGCAAGGATATGGGCAGGACAACCCCAAACCTCACAGGTCATGGACCAGACAGGGACGGGCCACCCCAAACCCCGTGCGTAAGGGCCACGATGGGGACAGGACACTTCAACACACCACAGGTCATGAACCAGACGGCGACAGGACACCTCAAACAACATGGCTCAGCGCACGGGCACTGGCAGAATATCCCCAAACCCCACAGGCCATGGAACAGAAAGGGACAGGGCACCCCAAACCCCGAGGCTCAGAGACAAGACACGTGCAGGACATCTCCGAAATCCACAGGTCATGGACCAGACAGGGACAGGACACCCCAACACACGTGGGTCGCAGCTAGGACACTGGCAGGACACACCCAAACCCCATAGGTCATGGACCAGACAAAGGGGACCAGAACCAGAGAGCGACAGGAAAACCCAAACCCTGTGAGTTAGGGCCAGGACATGGGCTGGACACCCCCGAACTCCACAGGTCATGGAACAGACCTGTGGAAGCCCTGTCTGCGAACGTGGAAAACCAGGACAAAATGCTAACTTCAGAAGAAGACGTGCGTGGGGACACTATGGAAAAGAGCCAAAGGGAATCCCCCAAAAAATCACGTGAGCCAGACAAACCAGCCAATGAGCCCATGAACTCCAAACTGGATTTCGAGGTGCCAAAGAGAGAGGAAGGGTGCTGGTGGGGAACTCCCTTTCCCCGTGGTTGTGGGGGATCTGACAGGTACATGTAAGACCCCTGTGGGGTGCAGGTGGGGGCTATATAGGTTTCCTTGTCCTTAGGTTGATGACCTGATTGCATGTTTCAAAAAGCTCTGGCTGACTGAGTGAGGGGAGAAGTCAGGAGGGTGCTGGCACTTGCCCACGTCCACCTGAGCCACACCAGCCAAACCCAGTATGCTGTGTGCGTGTCATGCCAAGGGATGGGGAAGGGAGTGGTGGTGGTGGATGTAAATGTACTGAATAATGTAGGACCTGAGCAGGACGCACACGGTATGGAATAAGGGGTGGAGGTTGTACTGGGTCTGGCTGGGATGAAGTGAATTTTCTTGTTAGCAGCCCCTCTGGTGCCGTGCTTTGCCTTGGTGGCCCAAACAGCTCTGATAACACACTGACATCGTAGCTATTGCTGAGCAGCGCTTGCCCAGCGTCAAGGCCTGCTCTGTTTCTCCCTCTGCCCCAACAGTGAGGGGGCTGGGGGTGACAAGAGGCTGGGAGGGGACAAAGCCAGCACAGCTGACCCCCAAGTGACCAAAGGGATATTCCAACCACGTGATGTCATGGTCAGCAATAAAACTGGGGAGGAGGGTGTGTTCTTTGAAGTGGCCTTTACTCAGAGACTGGCTGGGCATTGATCTCCTGCTGTGAGCGATTGATTCTGCACTTATTAAACTGTCTTTATCTCAACCCATGAGATTCTTTTTTTCTCGTTTTTTTTCTTCCAGTTCCCTCCTCCATCCCACTGGTGGGGAGTGAGCAAGTGACTGGGTGGGGGCTGCCACATGGGGCCACTCCACCACGTGGGCACATAGCAAATAGGTTGGTATGTGCTTGTGAGGTCCCTGGTGCCTAAGTAGATCATAGGCCGAGAGCTGGCACATGGCTTGTGTAAGTGGTTGTGACATTACTGATACCTGAGTAGCTGATAGGCCAAGAGTAGGCACGTAGCTTGTGAGGTCACTTGTACCTTCACATCTCGTAGGCGAGTAGGTAGCAAGTAGGTGGCTTTGTGGTGGTCAGGTCACTGATGCCTGAGTAGATGATAGGCAAGAGGGAGGCACATGGCTTGGGTATGTACTTGTGATGTCACTCTTGGCTGAATAGCTGATAGACCAGCAGCAGGCCAATATGAGAGGCAGATGCTATATACATCATCTGTGGCTGAGCAGCAGATAAGCCATGGCATGTTTAGGTGCTTATAATGTCATTGCTGCCTGAGGAGCTGATAGGGCAGGAGCAGGCCCGTAGTTTCTGTAGGTGGTATGAGGTCATTGGTGCCTGAATAGCCGATAGGCCAGGAGCAGGCCAATATGAGAGGTAGATGCTATGACATCATCTGTGGCTGTGCAGCAGATAGGCCATATCATGTGTAGGTGCTTATAATGTCATTGCTGCCTGAGGAGCTGATAGGGCAGGAGCGGGCCCGTAGTTTCTGTAGGTGGTATGAGGTCATTGGTGCCTGAATAGCCGATAGGCCAGGAGCAGGCCAATATGAGAGGCAGATGCTATGACATCATCTGTGGCTGAGCAACAGATAGGCCATGGCATGTGTAGGTGCTTATAATGTCATTGCTGCCTGAGGAGCTGATAGGGCAGGAGCAGGCCCGTAGTTTCTGTAGGTGGTATGAGGTCATTGGTGCCTGGATAGACGATAGGCCAGGAGCAGGCCAATATGAGAGGCAGATGCTATGACATCATCTGTGGCTGAGCAACAGATAGGCCATGGCATGTGTAGGTGCTTATAATTTCATTGCTGCCTGAGGAGATAATAGGGCAGGAGCAGGCCCGTAGTTTCTGTAGGTGGTATGAGGTCATTGGTGCCTGGATAGCCGATAGGCCAGGAGCAGGCCAATATGAGAGGCAGATGCTATGATATCATCTGTGGCTGAGTAGCAGATAGGCCAGGGGCTGTGTATGAGCTTGTGTTGTCACTGGTGCCTGAGTAGCTGATAGGTCAGGAGCAGGCCCATGGCTTGTATCTGTGCTTATGAGGTCACTCATGCCTGAGTAGCTCACAGGCCGGGAGTAGGCCCATGGCATGTGGAGGTGCTTATAATGTCATTGCTGCCTGAGGAGCTGATAGGGCAGGAGCAGGCCCATAGTTTCTGTAGGTGGTATGAGGTCATTGGTGCCTGGATAGCCGATAGGCCAGGAGCAGGCCAATATGAGAGGCAGATGCTATGACATCATCTGTGGCTGAGTAGCAGATAGGCCATGGCATGTGTAGGTGCTTATAATGTCATTGCTGCCTGAGGAGCTGATAGGGCAGGAGCAGGCCCGTAGTTTCTGTAGGTGGTATGAGGTCATTGGTGCCTGGATAGCCCATAGGCCAGGAGCAGGCCAATATGAGAGGCAGATGCTATGACATCACCTGTGGCTGAGTAGCAGATAGGCCAGGGGCTGTGTAGGAGCTTGTGTTGTCACTGGTGCCTGAGTAGCTGATAGGCCAGGAGCTGGCACATAGCTTGTGTAGGTGCTTCTGATGTCACCAGAATAATACTCAGGCCATGCCCAAATGCGGCCTTTTGGAAGAACCAAGGTCAGCAGAAGTCCGTACGCCGCGCACACGTGTGACAGCGTAACTCGTACACATGGTGTCGGCAGTAGGAGGGTGTGAGGTCACCACCAGTATAACTCATGGGCACGCAGCAGTGGCAGGAGGAGGGTGGCAGCAGCCGTGGCACCGATGGCACCCCGTGGCTGTGGGGCTCGGTGCAGAGCGGCCGTGTGCTGCCACAAGGGCATCCCGGGGGATGGGAGCTGCCCGGCCCTGTGTCTGCGAGGCCGAAGGAGCAGCCCCTGCAGCCCTGGCTGGAGCAGTCGGGGTGGGGGTGGCTCGGGGGCACCCCAGGGCTGTGCCCGGGCACGGTGCCACGAGGAAACCACAGACTTCCTGCCTGGGCGCTGCGGGGGGAGCGCGGCGAGCGCCGTGAGGCCACGTGGGCTGTGGTTTGTGCACCTGCAGGCTGCGGCTCCCGATGCGCCGGCGGGGAATAACGGCCCCGTGGTGACACGCTGAGAGCCAGGGATGTGTCTGAGCCTCTGGGCTGTTCGTCTGCTGCCAGGGCAGGGACGTGTCCCAGCGCTGGCTCCTGGGAGGGGTCTTCCATGGGCTCTCCAGGGAAGGAAGGGGGAGCCAGCACTGCTGGGGTGAGGTTCTGGCCTGGGCCAAGGCCCATTCGCAGCTGCTGCTGCCAGCAGAGGGGGGTCTGTAGCAGGGGCAGGGGCTGTTTCCTTCCCTTCCTGACACAGACCCTGCTGCAATCCCAGCCCTCGGGTCCCCCTGGCACGGGGACGGCTGGACTCTCTCACCTTGGGCTCTTGGATGGGCCTGGCGTAGGAGATGCTCAGTGCTCCTGGTCAACACAAGAGGGTTCAAGGGGTGAAAACCCCATTTCCCCCCCAACAACCTGCCCTGTCCTGTGACGGCCCCCCACCACAGTGACGTGACACCTGCAGCAGAGCCGTCTCTCATATATGGTCACGAACGGCGCTGGAGAAGTTCATTGGAGGGCTGGGCTGTGTCGGAGGGGAGATAGCTCCCGATAATGTCTAAAAAGGTCCTGCTGCTTTGATTGGCTCCTCCTGCAGTGGGCTGGGATCTGCAGAGATATATTGCCCTCCTCTCATCATTGTCCCCAGGAGGCCCCAGGAGCTGAGGCAGGGAGCGTGGCGCAGCAGGGATGTGCTGGCAGGGCAGGAGGCTCAGGATGGGCACAGAGGGACTCCTGTGCCCTCAGATGCTGTGGTTGCTCCTCTGGGTACAGCTGTGCAGCGGTAAGTGCCCGTTCCCTTGTCCCACAGCCCAGGGCCAGCGGGCGCCAGCATGGTCATAGGATCTGTCTGGGAATGGGTTTCTTTGAGGTGCTACTGAGCTGAGGGTCAGAAGGTGCTCGAGTCCATGGACCCTGTGCCTGCCTGTCTGCGTGGGAGAGAGAATCTCCTTTTCCAGGGCTCCAGCATTTCGGGCAGCCTGTGCCTGGCTGGATTCATAGACACTCGTAGACACCCTTTTGGGACCCTCTCTTCCCCAGCCGGTGGTGGCCTCTGGAGCCAGTGGTGGCCCAGCTGGCGATGGCAGCACCCAGAGATGCCCAGGGCACTGTCAACCTCTGGGGTGCCCCGGAGGGTCTGTGTGCTGCTCCCTGCCTCCCGGTTCCAGTGGAGCCCTGACCCCCTGAGGGCAGTTTGTGCCCCAAAGAGAGAAGGGGACGGGGACATCTGCGTCGAGAGACATCCTTCCTGGGGGGCCCGGCCCAGCGCAGGGGCTGGGCTGCCAGCAGGGGCAAGGAGGGGCTGTGGGTGGGGAGATCATTGGAATCGTCTCGGTGGGAGCTCGGAAAGCCCTGGGGGTGGGGGTGGGTTTGGATGGTGCGGGGGCAGGTGGTTTGCATGGGAAGCCGGCCTGGGTAACGGGGCTGTTCAGGGGAAGAGGGGTGGGCTGGGGAAGAGCGGGTGCCCTGTGCAGGGCTGGGCACAGTGTGGAGGTGTGCGTGGGCAGGGGGTAGGTGGCCGTTGGGGTGGGCAAAGTGCTTTCTGTGGTGGGATGGCGAATGACCCAGCAGGGCCAGAACTGCACACCCCCAGCCTTGTGCAGCGCGTGGGGATAGAAGGGACCCCCGCACTGCACTGGGGACAGCCTGGAGGGGAGTGGGCTCCCACCCTGGTATCTCAGACATGGCCAGGGTGTTCCCCCAGACCTGCAGAGCTGGGCCTTGGCACTCTCCTGACTGGTCCCATGTTGGTATTTGAAGGGGCTGCAGAGGTGAGGCTGGTGGATGGCGGCAGGCGCTGTGCTGGGAGAGTGGAGGTGAAACAACAGGGCCAGTGGGGGACCGTGTGTGGTGACTACTGGAGCATGAACGATGCGGCAGTGGTTTGTAAGCAGCTGGACTGTGGGTCTGCTGTTGGAGCTCCTCAGTACGGACACTTTGGGCCAGGATCTGGCCCCATTTGGATGGATGATGTTGGCTGTAAAGGCACCGAATCTGCCCTGTCTGACTGCCCACACAGCGGATGGGGTGAAAATGACTGCGATCATGCTGAGGACGCTGGAGTGATGTGTTCAGGTAAGGGCAGAGCCTATTCCCCTTCTGTGGGGCTGGGACGGGGGAAGAGACCTGGCTTTGCCCTCAGGGAGCAACAAGTGGGCACCGGAGCATTGTTCAATGTGGCCGGTCGCACTGCCGAGCTGGGACTGTCATTGCTGGTGTCCCCGGTCCCTCGGGATAGCCCATTGCGAACGTGCCCAAGGGTGCCCATACCCTGCCTGGCCCCTGCACTGGCTCAGATTAATCCCCCACCCTGTCCTGCATTGTCTGTTGTTTCCCATCTTTCTCCTCCTGTTCACCCAGGACCTGTCTGGCAGTGCCAAGGGCCAGGTCCCCCCATGCAGAGGCACCAAGAGTGACTCCTGTGGCCACCCACAGTACCGGGGAAGGGCGTGAGATGGCTAGCTACTTTGGGGTTGTGCTCCCTGGCAGACACAAGTCCCTTGGCTGAATCAAAGGGGTTGCGTGGAGAGGAGGAGCGCTTGGCCTGGTCTGAGGAGCGGGGTGGCATGTGGCACCTTTCCCAGGGTCACCCCATGAGAGCCTGCCCGTGGGGACATGGCCCCGTCCAGGAGGGCTGACCTGCTGCCCAGCCTCTCATGTCTGTCCCAGCCCCTGGCTGCCTTGCACTTTTGGGTTTGCCAGCATTTACTGGCACTCCCCTGTGCCTGCCCTTGCACTGGGAGCTCGTGTAAGCCCAGGGTTGCTTTCTGTCCACTCTCCTGCCCTCCACCTGGCTGTCGTCCAGGGACATGAGCATCCAGCAGCGCACTCTGGCCATGGCTGAGGACCTTTTTGCTGGGCAGGTGCCGGAGCAGGGGCTGGCACAGACACCGACCGCAGGTACAGCCTCACTATACCTTTGCCCTGTGCCATGTCCCATCTACCAGCAGTGCCCCACAGCCCAAGACCCCCCTGGGAACAGGGCACGTTTCTGGTGGCACCAAGAGGTTCCTCATGCCTGGCCCTGAGCTCCATGGGGCAGAGCAAGCTGCAGGAGGCAACAGCGCCTGGGCTCATTTCCCTGGAGCCCAAGTGCTCTGGGAGCTGCAGTGCCCAGGGACCAGTGCCGGGCAGCCCAAGGCCTGTGGGGCAGCAGCAGTTTGTCTGAGCAGTGCCCGTGGCAGTGGGTTTGGGAGAGAAGCAAGCCCACAAGTGCTGGGCTGATTTCTGAGGAGCGGCAGGCGGGCCCTGCTCTGTTTGTGCCATCAGCACCCCCTGAGAGCCGCTGGGGTGGTCGTGGGGCTTTTTGCCTTTGGCCACCTTGGACGTGGGATGTGGTCAGGGGACTGCCAGAGGGCTGTGGGACCTCCCAGGGGTCTTTGGTTGCTCTGGGATCTGGCTGGTTGGTCAGAGGGAATAGCCCCTGCTAAGGACATATAGTGATCCATGACGGGGACCCTTGGAAAACTGTCTGTGACTCACACCTTGGTCGCAAAGGTGCCACCATGGTCTGCAGCGTCTGCTGTGTGTCTGCAATAGACACATGACCTTGAGTGCTGTGATGGTGTAGAGAAGGGGTGCTGGGGGGTCTGGACGTGCTTGTGTCACCAACAGTCCCCCAACAGCTTCCTCTGGGATGCGCAATGGCTAAATTGGTCACAGCTTGCTTGGAGGTGATGTGGGAAAGTGGGCATTTAACTGCCAGAGAGTTCTCAGTTGTTTTGGTTTCTCCAGGATTTGTCCGGCTGGTGGAAGGGAAGAGCCGCTGCTCAGGACGTGTGGAGGTCCATGACGGGGACCAGTGGAAAACTGTCTGTGATTCCCACTTTGGTGCCAAAGCTGCTGGTGTGGTCTGCAGGGAGTTGCAGTGCGGTGTGGCCCTGCCTGTGGCTGGGCCAGCTCCCTTTGAAGAAGGGGTGGGTCCCATCTGGGCCGGAGAGCTGCAGTGTGTGGGGAATGAATCCCTCCTCGCCTCCTGCCCCAGGGGGTCCCCCAGGGACCAGCCCTGCACCCACATGAACAGCGCTGTTGTCACCTGCACAAGTAAGGACTCAGGGTGGGGTGCTGAACACTGGGGTGAGCTCCAGCTTGAGGGGGGGCAGGCTGTGCCTGTGGAGACAAGGGAACTGGGGGGTGTGTTCCCACAGGCTGGCAGAGAGGTGACCTTCTGGGGGATCCCAGACAAGGGCAGGGCTGGGCTGATGCCCAAGGACAAGGAGGGGCCATGGGTTGGGAGGGCTCACTGGGACCATCATGTTGCACCCCAGGGGACACAGAAAGGCCTGAGGGTGGAGGATGTCCTGGCAGATGCCCAGGGCAGGCTGTGGTCCAGGGGAGCTCGGGGCCCTGGGCAGAAGCAGCAGTGTGTGCTTGGGGGAGTCCTGGTGGGGGCAGGTCTCTTCTCGGGGTGCTGGCTGGGGAGGAGCGGGTGCCCTGGGTGGGCATGGGCCGGGGGCAGGTTGCAGGGGGCCGTTGGGGTGGAAGGAAGGCTGGGGTGCCAAAGTCTGTGGGGCCACGAATGAGCCAGCAAGGCTGCAGCTGGTCATCCCCAGCCTTGCACAGCCCATGGAGATAGAAAGGACCCCTGCACTATCCCGGGCACAGCCTGGAGGGGAGTGGGCTCCCACCCTGGCACCTCCACCCAGGCAGGGGTTCCCCCAGCCCCACAGTGCTGGGGGGCTCAGCGCTGTCCTGAGTGGTCCTGTGTCAGTGTTTGAAGGTGCTGTGGAGGTGAGGCTGGTGGATGGCGGCAGGCGCTGTGCTGGGAGAGTGGAGGTGAAACAACAGGGCCAGTGGGGGACCGTGTGTGATGACGACTGGGACATGCACGATGCGGCAGTGGTTTGTAAGCAGCTGGGCTGTGGGTCTGCTGTTGGAGCTCCTCGGTACGGACGCTTTGGGCCAGGATCTGGCCCCATTTGGATGGATGATGTTGGCTGTAAAGGCACCGAATCTGCCCTGTCTGACTGCCCACACAGCGGATGGGGTGAACATAACTGCATTCATGCTCAGGACGCTGGAGTGATGTGTTCAGGTAAGGGCAGAGCCTATTCCCCTTCTGTGGGGCTGGGACGGGGGAAGAGACCTGGCTTGTCCTCAGGGAGCAACAAGTGGGCACCGGAGCATTGTTCAACGTGGCCAGTCGCACTGCCGAGCTGGGACTGTCATTGCTGGTGTCCCCGGTCCCTCGGGAAAGCCCAGTGGGAACCTGCCCAAGGGTGCCCATACCCTGCCTGGCCCCTGAGGCGGCTCAGATTAATCCCCCACCCTGCCCTGCATTGTCTGTTGATTCCCATCTTTCCCCTCCTATTCACCCAGGACCTGTCTGGCAGTGCCAAGGGCCAGGTCCCCCCATACAGAGGCACCAAGAGTGACTCATGTGACCACCCACAGTACCGGGGAAGGGCGTGAGATGGCTAGCTACTGTGGGGTTGTGCTCCCTGGCAGACACAAGTCCCTTGGCTGAATCAAAGGGGTTGCGTGGAGAGGAGGAGCGCTTGGCCTGGTCTGAGGAGCGGGGTGGCATGTGGCACCTTTCCCAGGGTCACCCCATGAGAGCCTGCCCGTGGGGACATGGCCCCGTCCAGGAGGGCTGAGCTGCTGCCCAGCCTCTCATGTCTGTCCCAGCCCCTGGCTGCCTTGCACTTTTGGGTTTGCCAGCATTTACTGGCACTCCCCTGTGCCTGCCCTTGCACTGGGAGCTCGTGTAAGCCCAGGGTTGCTCTCTGTCCACTCTCCTGGCCTCCGCCTGGCTGTTGTCCAGGGACATGAGCATCCAGCAGCGCACTCTGGCCATGGCTGAGGACCTTTTTGCTGGGCAGGTGCTGGAGCAGGGGCTGGCACAGACACCGACCGCAGGTACAGCCTCACTATACCTTTGCCCTGTGACATGTCCCATCTACCAGCAGTGCCCCACAGCCCAAGACCCCCCTGGGAAGAGGGAACGTTTCTGGTGGCACCAAGAGGTTCCTCATGCCTGGCCCTGAGCT
Source organism: Calonectris borealis (assembly GCF_964195595.1). Lineage (NCBI taxonomy): Eukaryota > Metazoa > Chordata > Aves > Procellariiformes > Procellariidae > Calonectris > Calonectris borealis. Next base: position 1,215,599 of record NW_027441454.1, on the reverse strand, counting down.
CCATGGGGCAGAGCAAGCTGCAGGAGGCAACAGCGCCTGGGCTCATTTCCCTGGAGCCCAAGTGCTCTGGGAGCTGCAGTGCCCAGGGACCAGTGCCGGGCAGCCCAAGGCCTGTGGGGCAGCAGCAGTTTGTCTGAGCAGTGCCCGTGGCAGCGGGTTTGGGGGAGAAGCAAGCCCACAAGTGCGGGGCTGATTTCTGAGGAGCGGCAGGCGGGCCCTGCTGTGTTTGTGCCATCAGCACCCCTGAGAGCCGCTGGGGTGGTCGTGGGGCTTTTTGCCTTAGGCCACCTTGGACGTGGGATGTGGTCAGGGGACTGCCAGAGGGCTGTGGGACCTCCCAGGGGTCTTTGGTTGCTCTGGGATCTGGCTGGTTGGTCAGAGGGAATAGCCCCTGCTAAGGACATATAGTGATCCATGACGGGGACCCTTGGAAAACTGTCTGTGACTCACACCTTGGTCCCAAAGGTGCCACCATGGTCTGCAGCGTCTGCTGTGTGTCTGCAATAGACACATGACCTTGGGTGCTGTGATGGTGTAGAGAAGGGGTGCTGGGGGACCTGGACGTGTCTGTGTCACCAACAGTCCCCCAACAACTTCCTCTGGGATGCGCAATGGGTAATTTGGTCACAGCTTGCTTGGAGGTGATATGGGAAAGAGGACATTTAACTGCCAGAGAGCTCTCAGTTGGTTTGGTTTCTCCAGGATTTGTCCGGCTGGTGGAAGGGAAGAGCCACTGCTCAGGACGTGTGGAGGTCCATGACGGGGACCAGTGGAAAACTGTCTGTGATTCCCACTTTGGTGCCAAAGCTGCTGGTGTGGTCTGCAGGGAGTTGCAGTGCGGTGTGGCCCTGCCTGTGGCTGGGCCAGCTCCCTTTGAAGAAGGGGTGGGTCCCATCTGGGCCGGAGAGCTGCAGTGTGTGGGGAATGAATCCCTCCTCGCCTCCTGCCCCAGGGGGTCCCCCAGGGACCAGCCCTGCACCCACATGAGCAGCGCTGTTGTCACCTGCACACGTAAGGACTCAGGGTGGGGTGCTGAACCCCAGGGTGGGAAACAGAGCAAGGACCGTGCTGGGTCGGGCACGAGGACAGAAGGGGTGATGGGTTGTCTGCAGCATGAAAAGAGTGCAGAAGGAGAAGAAAGGCATGCTGTCCCGCTGGCCGCTCCGCCAGCTACCGAGGGTACAAGAGCACCGGTCCACCCTCAGTTCTCCTCCTCTGTCCCCAGAGTACACAGGGTTCAGGCTGGTGAACGGCAGCACGGCGTGTGCGGGGAGAGTGGAGGTCCAGGTGTTGGGGACCTGGGGCACCCTCTGTGCCTCCCGCTGGCATCTCTCGGATGCCCACGTTCTCTGTCGTCAACTCAACTGCGGGTTTGCTGAGTCCATTCCTGGAGGAGGGCATTTTGGGAGAGGAACCGGACCTGTCTGGAGAGACTCATTCCACTGTGACGGGACTGAAGCCCACCTGGGACAGTGCCCAGTGATCACCCTGGGGGCCTCACCCTGCTCCCATGGGAACAACGCCGCTGTCATTTGCTCAGGTGAGTGCCGGGAAAATGCTGCATTAACTCCATTTGCCCTTTGTGTGCGACATGGCCACCCAAAGCAGGGCTCCCAGAGCAGCCCCAGGCTGAATTTCTCCCTGGAGAAACCCTTGCTTCCCCAGGAGCCTTCTGGAGGGCTTTGCCTGCTCAGACTGACTGCTCTACCGTGGGAGAGCTGAGGGCTGAACGGAAGCAGGCATCTGCCCCCAGGGCAGCGCCACTGCCAGGCCTGGCCTCCTGGCTTTTCCTACTGTGGGATGAATCCAGGATGGGGCTGCGGGGCTCTGCTCCACCCCCTGGCTGCAGACAACCACATCCCACCTCCACAGAGCGCCCTGCAGAGCTTCATCCCACCACCCAGGCAGGAGCTCCTGGGTGCCCCCAGCAGCAGGAGAGCTGGGTGTGAGCTGCAGAGTGGGCCCATGCTTTGCCCTCACTTCTCGTCGGCCCAAGGCTCAATCTTGCCCTGTTTGGTCGGAGAATTCCCCCTCCTCCTGCTCCTGAAGGGTGCCGTGCTCCCCAGTGCCGCCAATGGCCGTGGCATCTCTGCTCTCCGCAGGGTCAGCCGGCTTTGCATCCCTGCGGCTGGTGGGTGGAGGGAGCCGGTGCGACGGGCGAGTGGAGATCTTCCAGCGCGGGACTTGGGGCAGAGTCCTGGATGACCAGTGGGATGTGCAGGAGGCCAACGTGGTGTGCCGGCAGCTGCAGTGCGGACAGGCAGAGACAGCCTACAACCCCCCAAAGCCTGAGCGAGGGACGGGCCCCGTAGGGCTGCGAGGGGTCCGGTGCGCAGGGCATGAGACCAACCTGAGCCTCTGCAACACCTCCCTCCAACTCAATGACTCTCGATACGGTGTCGCTGGCATGCAAGGAGCTGGGCTGCGGGGACGGAGGATCCCTGGAAACACGCCTGCCCTATGGCAGGGTGTCTGGCCCTGCGTGGCTGGATAATGTGCAGTGTGGGGAGAAAACCAGCTCCTTCTGGCAGTGTCCCTCCACTCCCTGGCACCCGCAGTCATGCGAAGACCTGCGAGACGAGATCCACATCACCTGCAAAGGTAACTCTGAGCCACTCGGGCACCAGTGTCACCCCAGCTCCTGCTCCCCGCTGCCACAAAGGCAGAGAAAGAGCTTGGAGGGGCTTTTCCTTTCCATGTCACCCCGGTGGCACAAATGTCACCACAGCCACACACATCCAGCAGCAGTTGCCACCCAGGTTGCCAGCAGCGCCTGGCAGAGGCAGAGGCATCCCCAGGTGAGGTCTCAGAAGAGACCAGACAGGGCTCAGAAGAGCCTCCCCTCCACAGACACACTACTGCTGCTCTGTGAACCAGGGACCTTTAGGGGCTGAGCAATCAGGGTCCCCCCAGGCCTGCGCATGCCCGCTGAATGACCGGGGTTCAGTTGCTGCCGTGACAAAGATGGTACAGGGAGGCACAAGCAGAGCTCAGCCTCGCTCTCTTCTGCACCATCCCCCAACCAGCCCCTTCACTACAGTGTTTCTCTCTTCAGGGGGACGCCCAGAAAGGTCCCCGGCCCCATTGGCCCCGTGCCCCAACTCCACGAGCTGCACAGGTATTGAGCTGCTCCCCTGTGCACCCTTCTTGTCTGGCAGGGCTCTGCGGGCTGTCTCAGTGCCTTGGGAGGTCTTTGCTTTCTCCAGACAGGGAGAAGATTCGTGCCGTGGGAGGCGAGGATGGGTGCTCAGGCAGAGTGGAGGTCTGGCACCGTGGCTCCTGGGGGACGGTGTGCGACGACTCCTGGGACATGCGGGATGCCGAGGTGGCGTGCAGGCAGCTGGGCTGTGGCCCCGCGCTGTCTGCCCTGAAGGAGGCTGCATTTGGGATGGGGCAAGGCCCCATCTGGCTGGAGCAGGTGGAGTGCCAGGGGACGGAGCCGTCCCTGCAGGACTGCTGGGCCCGGCCCGGGGATGGCGGAGCTTGCCGGCATAAGGAAGACGCGGCCGTACGCTGCTCAGGTGAGCGGCAGGGCTGGGACCCCTTGCTCGGGTATTGGCAGGGAGCTGGGGAAGGCCTTTCGCCCACTTGGTGCTGGCATGGCCCCTGACCTGCCAAGAGCACGAAGGTTCCTGCAGTGAGGAGCCTGGTGCCAGGTGGGGAGCAGCCGTGGTGGGACTGGGTGTCCTCCGGCCACTGCCCATGGGGCCCTGCAGCCCCAGGGCTATGCCCTGGGCTGCCTGTGCCATCCTGCCTGCTGCCCAGAGCAGCGGCGCTGGACCCTGTCCCGGCCTCCCTTTCTAGCACTACCGGAGGGGCAATTTGGGTGGGATGTGCCAGGGACATCTACAGACACACACACAGTGTGTTGGGGAGGAGGCTCCCCGGTACCCACACCCCCACCCTCTCAGCCCAGCTCTCCTTTTCCTCCTCTGCAGCTACACCCAGGACAACAGCATCCCCACCCCGAGCAGGTAACTTGTCCTCCCGCTGGGGCTGGGTATCCCCGCGGACAGGCTGTGCCCCACAGCTGGATGGAAGGGGCTCCTTGCTGGGGTGTGAAACTCCCAGGAGGAGGCACTGGGGTGGTGGTGGGGGTTGGGGAGGGTTTTAGTTTCCTCAGCAGGGTGGAAGCTTCCCCATCACTCACCCCGGGGGCTCTGCACCCCCTGCTGCCGTGTGTGATGGGAGTCAGGAGTGGGGCTGCCCCCACCTCTCCAGGCCTGGTGCTGCCCCTTCCATGTTCTTGCCCATGCAGATCCCACCCGGGGCCGTTTGAGCAGCAGCGGGAGAGTCTCAGTGCCCGTCATCATCTGCATCATCCTGGGGGCCCTCCTCTGCCTGCTCCTGGCCTTCCTGGCCGGGCAAGTGCTCCGTGCCAGGGCTGGGCGCAGAGGTGGGTCCTTCGACAGCGGTGCCAGGGGGAGAAGCCTGCTGGAAGGGCTGTGGGGTGCTGCGGGCTGTCAGGCACAGGCAGGGCTGGGGGGATGAGGCTGTGTGCTGCCATCTGCCTCATGCACCACCCCACTGACTGCCTGGCTGTGGGGCACGAGCAGCAAGGGGTGGAGAGAGCCCGGAGGCGGGGGGAGCTTGCGATGGGGCGAGCAGGGAAATGGCAGAGTGGGGATGGCCAAGGCTGGCAGCGCTCTGGGTAGTGCTGGAGGGGGCTCTGGGGCAAGGGAGAGAACAGGAGGAGCGTGAGGCAGTAGGGTCCATCTCCGTGGTGTCAGGCCCCCAGGCTGTCCCTCTGCCCAGCCCTGCCCACCACCCGGCAGGACAGGGGCCCTGCTATAGACCCATGGGGCAGATAGGGGGCAGCTCCAGGTGGAGAGGAGACATGGGAGCTGCTCCGGGGTCAGACAAGGGAGGCAGGACCCAGGGGCCAGAGGGGCATGAGCGCTGTCTCCGAAAGGATGATGCAAGGGTGACGCTGCCCCAGATAATCTCCACAGCAACGTTGCCCTCACTGGGGATGTGCCTGGACGGCACAGTTGGGCTGTGCTGTCGGACCAGTCCTGGGCTGGCCAAAGGAACAGGTTTGGGGGAGCACAGTGGGGTCCCATCCCCCTCTGCCTTTCCCTGGGCCAGCCCTGTCTCTGTCCACAGGCTCCAGGAGAGCTCAGGAGCTCTTCCCCGAGGCCGTGTATGAGGAGATCAGTTACAGCCCAGTGTGGGAGAAGCAGGAAAGGTTTGGTCGCTCAGGTGGGTGGGGGTCCTCCCTGAGCGGGAGGCACATCTGCAGGACCCTTTCCCCTGGCCCCAACCAGGGCTGATCCCCTGAAGCCCCCCAGCCCATGGTTCCTGCAGCGCTGGGGCCATGTGGTCTGTGGGGAGAGCATCGAGGTCCTGGGCCCGGGAGAGGAGCTTCCGCCAACCAGCTGGACAGCCCCTCTCTTCCTGCCCCTGCACCCAATGGGGCACCCGAGGAGCGAGGGAAGGGGCTGTCCTAGGGCAGCTCTGGGAGCAGCTTTGAGACAGTGTTTGTCCCAGGGGAGCAGGGTCAATTCCCAGCCTTCCTCCCCATGCAGCCCCAGCTCTGTGGGTCCCCCTTCCCCCGCAGTGCTGACCATGCGGCAGGGCAGTGGGGCTCACTGCCTGACCCCCGCTGTGCATCTCTCCAGACTCCTATTCAGAGGAATCCCCGAGCCAGCTGCAGCCCTACCCTGGGAACACCGAGGAGGAGGATGGTCTGGGATCAGCACCAGGTAACGGAGGCAGGAAGGGGTTGATCTCCCTGCAGACATGTGATAGACAGGGATGTCACTGAGCGTCACCGTCAGAGATGGGGAAGACATGGTGCTGCCAACAGCAGTGTCTCAGCCCTCTGTCCCTGCTCATCCTCCCCTCCTCTGCTCTGCAGGACCTATCTTCTCACTGTCACCAGCTCCCCTCTCCTTTCAGATGTTCTTGTCCTGCCCGGAGGTGACCCAGCAGATGGCTATGATGATGCCAGGGAGGTTTCTGACCCTGGCGATGGTGCTGCCCCTGGGCAGGGAGCTTGGGAAATGCCCAGGGCACCAGAGGAGGGAGCAGGGCACAAGGATGCTCTGGGAGGTGAGAGGAAAAGAGCGCGCTGCTGGTTCCTGGGGTGCCGTCCCTGGTGCCACCCAAGTCTCTACCGTACTGACACCCAAACCTCCCGGGAAGGGGGAACGTGACCCAGGAGTTTTCCTTGGAGGGACTGGGCGTGGGAGAAGGAGCTGAATGTGGTGAGGAGCAGGGAGGAAGGTGATGTACAGACCCCATGGGACGAACTGCAGTGTCCTGCCTTGCTGCTTGCAGGGGGTAGCCTGTGCTCCCGGAGAAGTGACGGGGTCCCTGGAGCTGAAGGAGACACCTCATCCCTGACCCTGGGGAGCATGGGCTATGACGATGCTGAAGAGGTGTCTCTGGCACATCCCCGTGAGGACACAAAGGCTGTGACACCAGAGCTTGCTACGCAACCGTCCCCGAGCCCCAGGCCAGCAGAGCCCATCTCTGCTGTGCCGCTGGGTGCCGCCAGGAGGGAGGAGAGGTCTGTGCAGCTGGGAGAGCTGTGAGCTGTGAAACATCTCCCTGTGCCATGGGCAGCAGAAACCGCCTGGCGTTTCCTCTATCTTTATTCCCATTTTTACATGGTGCATCCATATTTGTTCCTATGAAAAGTCTGTGAGGGCTTTGACCCAGAGCTGGTGCTGGCGGGCCCAGGTGTCGGGTTGTCTCCCTGAGTCTGATGAGGGGGCGCAGAGAAGAAGGACACGGTGGTAGGGAAGGGGCGCGTCTCAGGGACAGCAGGCTTGGGGTCAGGCTGTGGGGCTGCGAGAGCCCATGGTCCCTGGGGAATAATCCTGCTGACAGAGGCATTTCCATCCTGCTGCCCACAGCCAGTTTCTAGTCCAAGTGTCTCTCTGATGGTCCCGTGATGCACCCCAGCGGGAGCACCCATTTCCTCACCCTTGGCTTTCCAGCTGCTCTTTCCCCCAGGCCCTGCCCGGGCCATGCTGGGCCCACAGTGCAGAGGCCATAACAGAGCTGCCGTGTCAGGGTAAGCCCTGGGCTGTGGCCCCACACAAGTGAGCCCGAAGGTGGCCGCAGTGCCCTGAACACCCCAGCCAGCCCCAGGGGACCTCACGGCCCATGGATTAACTCCCACAATGGTTAAGAGGCAGCTCTGCTCCCCACTGCCCCAGCACAGGGTGCAGAGCCACTTTCTGGGACACACGGGGCTGGGATTCCCTCTCCTCATGCTCTGCCAGTGCCCCACTTTCCATGAGCTGTTCCTGCTGCCTTGGGCCCTCACAGAGCCCGAGCGCTCTTGTCACAGCCACAGAGCTGCCTTCTTCCTGAGCAGGGGCTGTAAGGCCCCACAGCAGCCCTGAGACCCCCTTCCCCTGCTCCCCTCCAGCCCCCACCCTTGTCCTCCTGCTGCCTCGCCAGAGGCGTCCGTTTGGGTTTGTGTCGGGGCAGCACTCGTGTGCAGGTACAGGAGGGATGGGAGCAGGGGGCTTGGGGGCACCTTTCCCTCAGCACTGTTGGAGGGCCACGGGGATGGAGAAAGGATCCCCATGAGACGCGTGCAGCAGCCAAAAGCCATGGTCTAGCCCCTGGCCTGGAGAAGGGCCCATCCAGGAGGACGCTCATGCGGGAACGTTTCTGTGGCAGAGGAGATTTTGTGTCCCTCCCCTAAAAGAGGTGCTGCTGGGAGCTGAGCCAGGGTCCCTCTCCCTTGGCCAGGGCTTTCACCAGCCCCAGTGCCCATGGGCAGAAAACCCTCTTACACAGGAGTCAGGCGGGGAGAAGGCTTTGACCCTTGGGCAGGACCTGGAGCCCAAAGTGCCCTCCCTCTCCCGCTGGTGGGTCTGCACACCCTCCGGCTCCTCCCTGAAAGGCTCCTCTGCTGCAGGCTGGAAGGTGCGTTGGCTCCCTGTGGGGAGCTGCTGCATCTCAGGACTGCTGCCAACAGCAGGGTCTGGCCCTGGAGGAGGAGAGGGCAGGAGGCAGCTCTTGCCAACATCCTCTCCCACTTCATCATTGCCCCGTTCCCTGCTGGGAGCTACTCCACCCCTGGGGTCACCCTGGGGGGATCTGGAGGAGGCCCAGGCTGCCACATCCCTCTGCTCCATACCCTGGAGCCTTTTTGCTGGCAGCCCCTGTGGGAGAGCAGCGTGCCCAGGGTGAGACTCCCACGGTGATGGGTGACATACATGGGCACTGCAAACCCAGCCTACTTCCCCTGGAAAACTCCCACTAGGGTAAGCTCCAGCCCTGCATCTCGGAGAAATACGGTATAAAAGTGAAGTAAAGAAGAAGAGGGGAGTGTTCTCTTCTGAACGCAGGACGGTGGGGGCCTATGGGCAGCATGGACATTGACCTGCAGACTCAAGGTGGCCCAAGTGGGGACCGGGGAGAAGAGCCCAGTGCCTGTCCTGTGCCACCTCTCCACCAGCTCTGCCCTCCCACAGGTGGAATATTTCTCCCTTACTCTGGCACCTGGTAAAGGTTTGCCTCCTATTCCTCGTGGAGATAAGCCACAGGCCTGGGTGTGCTTGGGGGGCAGCACACCTGAGCAGAAAGAGCCTGTTTCATGGCATTTTGGGGCCTGAACAGTCTGGCCCTGCAGGCTGGGTTCATTCTCTGCAGCAAAGCAGGATTCTCGCTGTGCCCCAGACCTGTGGTTTCTCCTGCAGCTCCCGAGGGGGAAGTGAGGGCGGTCACAGGGAGACCAACCCTCAGCACTGTTGCCCCACGCCAGGCAGAGCACGGTTGTCAAAGCCCATGGCAGAGCAACCTTATTGCTCTTAGTTTGGGCTCACCATTCCCAGGGGCTGGGCACCCTGCAGTGGAAGGTGTCTTACTCCCCATTTTTGTTGCGGGTGTTTTTGCCGGGGGAGCAGCCGAGGCACCATCTGGCCCTCCCCGCCTGTGCACGGCTGTGGACAGGCCTGTGCCTCCCTGATCCCACCGGCACAGCGTCGACAGAGACACCAAACACCCCAGGAACAAGAGGTGGGCACCGGCCCCACCAGTCCCACCTCTGCAGGGCTGTGCCTGACCTCAGCAGTTCCAGGTTCCCTGAGCTGAAGCTCTGCTCAAGCCAGCGGTGATGGTGGAAGAAGGACCTGGAGACAGGCTCAGGGTAAGAAATGTCATTCCTCCAGCTGGGAGTCCCACAGCCCTGCCCAGGCTTGTCCAACTCAGACGCCCCTACCTGCTGGCACAGAGGGGTGCTTCCCATGTGGTATGGGGTCTCCACCTGGAGACAATCTCAGATCCTTACCCCTGGAAAGCCACCAGGGCAGAGTGGCCCTGGTCCCAGAGGACACCTGGGCTGGACCAGCACCCTCACACCACATCTCTCAGTGCAGCCAGAAACGATTGTAGTGTGCTGCTGACATCTATCCCCTCCCTGGGTCTCCCCACAAGCACACTCTGCTGCCAAGCATTGTCCCTGGGCAGCGGGTGGGGTGGGTCTGTGGCGCAGGGCAGTACCCTGAGCTCAGGTCCAGCACAGCTTCTCCTCCAGGAGAGGACTCAGCAGGGCACACAGCCCTCCCACAGCCCTCCTCACCTCACAGCCAAGCCCTGGGTGGGCAGGAGGACCAGTGCCCAGCTCCAGCCCACACCTGCCTGAGGCTGGGGAGTCAGGGCAAAAGCACCCCTGGAGATGCTGGGGGTTGAACCCAGGACCTTCCACACGCGAAGCAGGCGCTCTGCCACTGAGCTACATCCCCTTGACACCGGCCAGCGGCAGAGACACTCTCCTCCCGTGACGTGTCTATGACAGCACAGCCCTGTTGTCCCCTGGGTGCCCAGGGACCCTCTGCAGAAAACAGCACTCGAATCCTCCTGAGATGGCGGAAGTTGGGACTGCATCTCCGCTGGGGTCTGATCCTGGCACAGGGCTGCACTGCAGAGCGCTGCCCCTTCAACGTCTCTGCAGGGCAAGGGGGCAGGAGAAGGCTCTTGCTGCGGGTGCTGCTCCCACGCTCGGGCCCACTCCAGCATGGGTCAATGAAGAGGAGAAAACCCCTTCCCCTGAGCCTCCTCTGCCACCCAGAGCAACACCCCTTTGGGCCACATCTGTCCCGAACTCCACAGCAGGAGCAGTGCAGCAGGGTGAGGGAAATGCGCTCCCTGGGTTGATGTGCCCCCAGGCTCTGATGGCATCCCAGGGCATGCCATGGAGGGGACATGGAGGCAGACATCTTACACGCCCTCCTCCGGGCACCGGGCCTCCCCCTGCACCCCTCTGTTCCCAGCCTCCCTGGAGGTGAGTTGGACCACAGGCTTCCATCTCCACGGGGCTGGGGAGGTGGGTTGGGCTCAGGGACCTTCCCGTTCCTCCAGCACTGGTGACTGTCCTGACAGCAAAGCAGTGCCCTGGACGGCCCTGGCTGGGGTCTCTGTGGCAGGGGGGGTGGGCATGTGCAGCTCTTAACTCAAAGGTGAGGGTTTGACCGCTGGAGTGGTTTAACCCGGCAGGGAGCCAACCACCACACAGCTGCTCGCTCACTCCTCGCCCCGCAGTGGGACGGGGGGAAGAATCAGAAAATGAGTAAAATTCATGGATTAAGAGAACAACAGTTTAATAGAACAGAAAAGGAATGGAAAATAATAATAATAACAATAATAACAATGATAGAATATACAAAATAAGTGATGCACAACGCAATTGCTCACCACCCGCCAAGCAATGCCCAACCACCACTTATTTATATACTGAGCATGACGTCACATGGTATGGAATACCCCGTTGGCCAGCTGGGCCAGTTGTCCTGGCTATGCTCCCTCCCAGCGGCTTGTGCACTTGGCAGAGCATGGGAAGCTCAAAAGTCCTTGACTAGCAGGGTACTTAGCAACAAATGAAAACATCAATGTCTTACCAACATTCTTCTCATACTAAATCCAAACCACAGCACTGGGAAGAAATTTAACTCTATGCCAGCTGAAACCAGGACAACCACACGCAGGGATGGTGTCCTCATGGTGGTACAGCTGGGGCAATTGTGTTGCCCAATGCCATAGATTTTTCCCTGCTGAGCCCCTGCCTAGCAGAGAGGGTTTAGGGGAATCAAAACCAGACCACAGTCACTGTGAACTTCTGGAGTCGTTTAGTGGAATTAAGGGGATGGACTGCTCATCTCTTCTGCTTTGCATACATGGCCCCAAAGCCTATCCTCAGCAATGACTCTCCCGTTCTTGCTCAAGGAAGATCTAGAAGGACTCTTTTGGAGCAGTGATAATCCTGCAGGCACTACCCCTGCGGCCAAGCATTTTCAAGCTCGTGCTCAAAGCTGACAAGACAGTAACTTTGCTTGGACAGACAGTCTCTCCCTCTCCCCTCCTCGCACTCGCGCTCACTCACGACAAAAGCCAAACTTCTCTGGAGGTGCATCCCTGAGGAGCCGGCTATGAGGCACCAGAACCGCACAAGGTTAGAACATGCACGTTGCTGTGGGACTATAGCCCAGTATGTGCCATTCCTTGGCCTGACTGGGGAGAGGCTGAGACTGGAGACAGAGGGAGATGGCCTGGGTCACAGCTGTCACTGTGTTCCTGATGGGCGAGCAAGGCTCTGTAACAGCAGGAGGCTGCAAGAGGGGAGCCCCGCAGCTTGTTGGAGCTCGTGAGCAGGTCTTTCTTCCTCTGTGCAGGGACTGATGGCTGTGGGGGGCTGCGGCTGGTCTAGACAGTCCAGTCTGGTGGGTGAGTATATTTGGGCATGGCTTTGTCCTCTGTCCTTGGCACGTCAGAGGTCTTGCTGTGACAAGAGGGAGGGAGGATGCTGCCATTGGGGCCTCAGCTCCAGGGAGTGCATCTCCCTGGGACTGGGGGGACAGTGGCCTCCCCGATGGGCAGTATGTTCTGGTCTGGGTACTGCCAGGTGAAGGTCCAGGCGAAGGATGTGTGTGAGGATGGGAGCAGTCTGTGCACCATCAAGAATGACAAAGAGGAGAGAGACAAGGTCTTTGCAGAGACCCCACAAAGGAAAGATCCCAGTTGCTGTGGAGCAGGGAAGGAGCGACAGATGGAGACCACCCCAAAGAAGCACGGAATGTAGAGTCCTGCCCAGAGGGAGGCTGGGGACTTGCGGTGCAAGAGGAAGGCTCCTTCTAACCTGCAGATCTGCAGCTACAGTGCAGGGGCAGTGCTCTGGCAAGAGGTGAAGGAGCAAGGAGGGCCAGAGTAGGCTGGAAGAAGGCAGAGAGGCTCTGCAAAAAGCTACGGGAGGAAACTCCTGCAGAAGCCCAGCGTTGAGCCAGGGACCTGGAGATCTTCAGTCTAATGCTCTCCCAGCTGAGCTACTTAGGCCCTGTTCCAGCAGCCCTTGTCCCAGTTCCACCCCTGCCAGGCCACACGCTGACACACGTGAGGAGCATTCCTTGGGGAGGTTCCCAGGGAGAAGCTGCTCCCAGCCCTGGGCAGAGGGGACCTGGCCTCTCCCTGCCTCCATGGCCAGGTGGGCTCCAGATTTGGGTGGAGGCTAGCTTACACTGGCCATGCCAAAATGTGTGGGGGACTTTAGGACCAACACGACAGTGGCAAAGCAAGGGGGCAGGCCAAGCACGTGGAACTGCACAGGCTGAGGGTGGAAGAAGTGTGGGGCTGTTGGAAGACCTTATCTCCTTCCCCATGGAAGGCCTCCTCCCCACCCTTTTTTCCCCAGCTCAACTTCCCTCCTTTGTTCCCAGCTCTTCTACCTCCTCCCCCTTGAGCAGCGCTAGCAGATGGGGAATGGGGGTTGTAGTCAGGCCGTAACAGTTCCTCTCTGCTGCTCCTTCCTTCTCACACTTTTCCCATGGGGTCCCTCCTACAAGCTACAGTCCTTCGAGGTGAACCTGCTCCACTGTGGGCTCTCCACAGGCCACAGTTCTTCCAGGAATTATTCAATTTCTCTGGTGTTGGCTCCTCCACGGACTGCGGGGATTACCTTCTCCACTGTGGTCTTCTCCATGGGCTGCAGGAAAAGACCTGCTCTGCTGGGGTATTCTCCATGGGCTGCAGGGGAATATGTGCTCTGGTGCCTGGACCACCTCCTGCCCCTCCTTCTTCACCGACCACGGTGCTTGCAGGGCTGTTACTCACACTTTTTTTTTCCCCTAACTGCTATCCCAGTCTGGCGATTGTTCCCTTTCTTAAATACTTTGTCACAGAGGTTCCACCCGCTTTGTTGATGGGCTCAGTTTTGGCCAGCGGTGGGTCCATACTGAAGCTGGCTGGAACCAGCCCTGTTCCGGCACGGAGGCAGCCCTTGGTCTTATCTCACAGAGGCCACACATGCAGCCCCCTCACTACCAAAACCTGGACATGGACACCAATACGCCGTGTAAATCTTCGCCTCGCTAAATGACATCCCCTGCTCTTCCCTCATCAAGAAATCCAACCTAGTTGCTGGGAAGGAAGAGAGAGAAACAGAGAAGGCCTTGATGCTGTGAAAGCACTGTCCAGCCAATAGCTACAACATACCAATGTGATGTGGTCATAGTGTGACCACACCAACACCGTGTTGGTCACAAATCCCAACCATAGCACCTATGGTCTGTGAGAGCTGCAGAAAATTAACTCTGCAGAAAATTAACTCCATCTCAGACAAAACCAGTGCAATGTACCTGGAAATATTTTCCAGGATTAGGTGCTCTATCACCTTCCCAGGGATCGAGGAGACACTGACTGGCCTGTAGTTCCCCAGGTCCTCCTTCTTGCCCTTCTTGAAGATAGGAGTGACATTTGATTTCTTCCAGTCTTCAGGCACTTCCCCCAGTTTCAATGATTGATAAAAGATTATTGAGAGTGTCCTCACAAGGACATCTGCCAGCTCCCTCAGCACTCATGGGTGCATCGCACCAGGGCCCATGGACTTATGTATATCCAGGTCACGTAGGTACTCCCTGACCTGATCCTCTTCCACCAGGAGTATGTCTGCTGGGCTCCAGACTTGCCCCCCTCATCTCTGGCACCTGGTATTCCTGAAGGCCAGTCTTGCTAGTAAAAGAGGAGGTGAATCGGAAATGTAAGAGTGAGAAAAACTCGTGAGTTGAGATGAAGACAGTTTAATAGAACAGAAAAGGGAAAATAATAATGATAATGATAGAATATAAAAAAATGAGTGAGGCACAATGCAATTGCTCACCACCCGCGCTGACCGATAACCAAGTAGCGATCGGTACTTCCTGGATCACGCCTACCGTTCATATACTGAGCATGACGTCACATGGTATGGAATACCCCGTTGGCCAGCTGGGCTGGCTGTCCTGGCTGTGTTCCCTCCTCCCAGTCTAGCTTGGTAGCAGAGGGTAGTTGTCCTTGACAAGATACTTAGCAACAACTGAAAACATCAGTGTCTTATCAGCATTCTTCTCATACTGAATCCAAAACACAGCACTAGGAAGAAATTTAACTCTATCCCAGCTGAAACCAGGACAGTATCCACCCCTTATGCTATACCATTTACGTCATGCTTAGGTTTCACAATTTCCAATACATTCTAATTAATCACCATCACCTTTCTTGTCTTTATATTTATATATACACACAGATATGATTCCCTTAGTCCAAGGGACATCCCTCTAAAATGTCCATTGAGTTCATTTAGTCCATGACTTTGGGCTCCATCTGTCATAACAGTCTTTCAGGGCAGGAGAGATGGTGTGTGGTGTTGGACTGTTGCATCCTGAAGCCAGTTCTCATTTCGGTACTGCTGCGCTCGTCCAGTTCTATCATCGTTGCACTTTGCTCGGTTTCATCAGAGTTAGTTCATTCTTCATTAATCTGGGTGATTTTTACTGCTATACCATTGATAGCAACCATAGAAATAATGATATATAATATCATATAACATTTAACATCATACATTCAGTTCATCGGCTATTTTCACCCAAAATCAAATCCCCTTGAGGTACACACCGGACTTGCCCATCCTTTCGCATCACCCACCAAGTGCACCCAGGTCCTTGAGCAAAAGCAATCCCACGGATGGGTTTTCCCTTGCCAGAGGCAGGAGTAACCCAGACTGTCTTCCCCAGCATATTTCTTATGTGCACGACAGGGACTTTATCCCCCTCTACAGTACGTAAGAGTTTTGATTGGGCAGGGCCAGCTCGAGTGACAGATCCCCTGGTGTTGACTAACCAGGTGGCCTTTGCTAAATTTGTGTCCCAATGCTTGAATGTCCCACCACCCATTGCCCTCATTGTTGTCTTTAGCAGTCCGTTGTATCGTTCGATTTTCCCAGAGGCTGGTGCATGGTAGGGGATGTGATAGACCCACTCCATGCCATGCTCTTTGGCCCAGGTGTCTATGAGGGTGTTTCGGAAGTGAGTCCTGTTGTCTGACTCAATTCTTTCTGGGGTGCCATGTCGCCATAGGACTTGCTTTTCAAGGCCCAGGATGGTGTTCCGGGCAGTGGCATGGGGCACAGGGTATGTTTCCAGCCATCCGGTGGTTGCTTCCACCATCGTGAGCACATAGCGCTTGCTGTGGTGGGTTTGTGGGAGCGTGATATAATCCATCTGCCAAGCCTCCCCATATTTATATTTCAACCATCGTCCTCCATACCAAAGAGGCTTTACTCGCTTGGCTTGCTTGATTGCAGCGCATGTTTCACATTCATGGATAGCTTG